>NC_092326.1:21604649-21907679 GCF_036785885.1 Coffea arabica
GCAAAGAAGAGTTGGTCACTTCATCCATATCCACTGACTCCTTGCCTTCTACTATGTTACCTCTCTTGCAGGAATTTGAGGACATATTTCCTGAGGATGTACCTGATGGACTACCACCGCTAAGGGGAATCGAGCACCAAATCGATCTCATTCCTGGAGCACCATTGCCTAACAAACCAGCCTATAGAATGGGTCCTGAGGAAACAAAGGAATTGCAAAGGCAAGTGGAGGAATTGCTAAGGAAAGGTTGGGCTAGAGAAAGTCTAAGTCCATGCGCTGTACCAGTGATTCTCGTGCCAAAGAAAGATGGAGCGTGGAGAATGTGCACCGGCTGTCGAGCAGTCAATGCAATCACGGTAAAATATCGTCACCCTATCCCTAGGTTAGATGATATGTTAGATGAATTGCATGGTGCCATTATATTCACTAAAATTGATTTGAAAAGTGGTTACCACCAAATAAGAATGAAAGAGGGAGATGAGTGGAAAACCGCTTTCAAAACTAAACATGGTCTATACAAGTGGTTAGTAATGCCATTTGGCTTAACTAATGCACCTAGTACCTTCATGCGTTTGATGAACCATGTTTTGAGACCTTTTCTTGGGAAATTTGTAGTGGTTTACTTTGATGATATTCTGATTTATAGTAGAAGCTTAGAGGAACACCTTGAGCACCTCAAAGCCATCTTTGCAGTACTTCGAAGGGAAAGGCTATATGCCAACCTTAAGAAGTGCATATTTTGCACTGATCGTGTTGTGTTTCTAGGATATGTTGTAAGTGCGCAGGCATTCACGTAGATGAAGAGAAGATTAAGTCCATCCAAGAGTGGCCAACACCTACCTCAGTAAGTGATGTGCGCAACTTTCATGGATTAGCAAGCTTCTACCGTCGTTTTGTGAAGGATTTTAGCACCATCGCTGCACCTCTTACCGCAGTCATAAAGAAGAACGAGAAGTTCTTTTGGGGGGAAGCCCAAGATAAGGCTTTCCAATTGCTGAAACACAAACTCACACATGGACCACTCCTTGCAATACCTAACTTTGATCTCACTTTTGAAGTGGAATGTGATGCATCAGGTGTAGGAGTAGGAGCCGTACTCATGCAAGGAGGGAGACCGATTGCCTACTTTAGTGAGAAATTAAATGGCGCGGTCCTCAACTACTCAACTTATGACAAGGAGATGTTTGCCCTTGTACGTGCTTTGGAGACATGGCAACACTACCTACGTGCCCGGGAATTCGTCATCAAAACTGACCATGAGTCTCTCAAGCACCTAAAAGGACAACAAAAGCTGAGCAAACGACATGCCCGATGGGTAGCCTTCATTGAGTCTTTTCCATACGTCATCAAATACAAAACAGGTAAATCTAATGTCGTAGCTGACGCTTTATCTCGTAGACACATTTTGCTCACTGCTTTAGATGCTAAACTCCTAGGCTTTGAACTCATGAAGGAGTTGTATAAGAATGACTTGGATTTTGCGAACGCTTATGCGAATTGGGGAAAATCTGACTTTGAAAAATTCTTCGTACATGATGGGTTCTTATTTTATCTTACCAAGTTGTGCATTCCTCGAGGGTCCATACGTAACTTACTTATTCAGGAGTCACATAGTGGTGGACTAATGGGACACTTTGGTGTCACCAAGACATTAGCTGTATTACAGGAACACTTCCATTGGCCTCGCATGCGTAAGGACGTGGAGAGGATTGTTGAAAGATGTGGCGTGTGCCACAAAGCTAAGTCTCGGGTCAACCCAAACGGTTTGTATACTCCTTTACCCATACCTCACCAACCTTGGGTTGACATTTCCATGGATTTCGTGCTTGGGTTACCTCATTCAAAGCGTGGCCATGACTCTATATTTGTTGTGGTAGATAGGTTCTCCAAAATGGCTCACTTTATTGCATGTCATAAGACGGATGATGCTTTACACATTGCTGATTTATTCTTTAAAGAGGTTGTTCGTTTGCATGGCATACCTAGGACTATAGTATCTGATAGAGATGTCAAGTTTTTGAGCTATTTTTGGAAATCTTTATGGGGTCGGTTGGGAACCAAACTGTTGTTCTCTACCTCTAGTCATCCTCAAACGGACGGACAAACTGAGGTAGTCAATAGGACTTTATCCACACTCCTACGTGCAATCATAAAGAAAAATATCAAGTCATGGGAGGAGTGTCTACCTCATGTTGAGTTTGCATACAATAGGGCTGTGCATAGTGCTACACAATTCTCGCCTTTTGAAGTTGTGTATGGTTTGAACCCCTTAACTCCCTTAGATTTGTTGCCATTATGATACGTTCCTCGATCCACGGTCGAGACACGTAGCACGTTTGCCCAAGGATCTAGCGGGGATGTCCTACGCTTGGTTCGCGGAACCTTTACTCAAACGGACGACTCGATTTGATTGGAGGTGGTAGACGACACTCCGATGAAGGTGAATACTCCAGGGGAATAGGTCGGATGAACAATCAAGGACAGGACGCGAGATTGCTCAATAACCCTTGCCAAGCAAGTGAAAAGGCACGAATTCTTTATGAAAGAAAACGAATGCACTAAGAATTATATTAATCAAAAACTAGTTCTTAACCTTACAAAGCTAGCCTATTTATAGGCTAAGGAAAACAATAAAGAAACCCTAAGTGGTCGGCCATCTTAGTGTAAGGTGGGCCGGTCCATTCTACTAAGTAAGATACTCCAATAAGTGTCAAAGGCTAAGGCCCTACTCGGCCGAATCTCTTGGAAACCCACTTGAGTCGTCATGGGCTTGGATCAAGGTGTAATTGGCCCAGTGGTCTTTCTCTAAGCCCTCAATATCCTTGTGAACTCCATGATGGTCTTGGACGACTCTCACCAGGGCTTGGAGTGATTCTTTGAACAGCTTGGCCCGTGAACGTGTGACTGGGCCCAGTGGGACTCGGACTGGGTCATTGCGTGGGCCGAGGCTCGTGCACACATCAGTCCCCTCCTCTTGAGAAGGATTTGCCCTCAAATCTGGATCCTGCTCGTCAAGGAATGGGTTGAGGTCCCCAACGTTGAAGGTTGCACTGACATTGTATTCCCCAGGCAGCTCCAATTTGTAGGCATTGTCATTAACCCGTTGGAGTACCCGAAATGGTCCATCACCTCTTGGAGATAATTTGCTTTGACGTTGCTTGGGGAAACGCTCTTTTCTTAAGTGTAGCCACACCCAATCTCCAGGCTCAAAAATCATCTTGCGGCGGTGCTTGTTGGCTTGTTGGATGTATTGCTGCGTGCGCTTCTCGATGTTTGCTCGCACAGCTTCATGTAACCTGCGTACAAAACCAGCTTTCTTTTCCCCATCTAAGCTTGTTTGCTCAGAGGAAGGTAAGGGCACCAGATCAAGGGGGGTGAGGGGGTTGAAGCCATAAACAATCTCAAAGGGAGAATATTGAGTTGCACTATGCACAGTGCGATTGTAGGCAAATTCAACATGAGGTAAGCACTCTTCCCAAGACTTAAGATTCTTTTTAATCAAGGCCCGAAGTAAAGCGCCAAGAGTGCGATTGACAACTTCAGTTTGTCCATCGCTTTGAGGATGACTAGTGGTGGAAAACAATAACCTAGTGCCAAGTTTGGACCACAAGGTCTTCCAAAAGTAACTTAGGAACTTCACATCCCTGTCACTAACAATAGTCCTAGGCATGCCATGCAGACGGACAATCTCTTTGAAAAATAAAGTAGCAACATGAGATGCATCGTCAGTTTTGTGACAAGGAATAAAATGCGCCATCTTAGAAAATCTATCAACCACAACATAGATGGAGTCATTACCCCTTGGTGATCTAGGCAATCCTAATACAAAGTCCATAGACAAGTCAACCCAGGGATGGTGGGGAATAGGTAATGGGGTATACAAGCCATATGGATTTGTCTTAGACTTTGCCTTGTGGCAAGTAGCACACCTACCAACCATGCGTTCAACATCTCTACGCATATGGGGCCAGTAAAAGTGCTCTTGCAACATGGCTAGAGTCTTGGCGATGCCAAAGTGGCCCATGAGACCACCACTATGTGCCTCTCGGATCAAAAGGTCACGAATGGAAGAATTAGGCACACACAGTTTATCTACATGGAATAGAAATCCATCATGCAAAAAGTACTTTCCATGCGGGTTCTTAACACAAGCAGCATAGATATCACCAAAGTCATGATCATGTGTATAGAGTTCCTTAACCATTTCGAACCCTAGTAACTTGGCATCCAGAAGTGCCAGCAATGAATGTCTACGTGATAATGCATCAGCCACTACATTCGTTTTGCCAGTTTTATACTTAATGACATACGAAAAGGTGTCAATGAAGCTTACCCATTTGGCATGTCGCTTGCTTAGCTTGGGCTGTCCCTTGAGGTACTTCAATGACTCGTGATCAGTGTGTATCACGAACTTCCGAGGGCGAAGATAGTGTTGCCAAGTCTCCAAGGCCCTCACTAGTGCATACAACTCCTTGTCGTACGTGGGGTAGTTTAACGCAGCCCCTCCCAGTTTCTCGCTGAAGAAGGCACACGGCCTCTTGTCTTGCATGAGGACTGCTCCAATACCTACACCAGAAGCATCACAATCAATTTCAAAGGTCTTGGTAAAGTTTGGTAATGCTAACACAGGTGCATGGGTGAGTGTGTCCTTAAGGGCGAGGAACGCTTGTTCTTGGGATTCCCCCCAGTGGAACTTGTCATCCTTCTTTGTCACGGCGGTAAAACGCCGATAAAAGCCCGCCAATCCAAGAAAGCTGCGCACGTCAGGAACGGAGGTAGGGGTTGGCCATTGCTCGATGGCCTCGATCTTGGACTTGTCCACCTTGATGCCCTGCGAACTCACAACATAGCCTAGAAATACAAGCTCGTTAGTATAAAAGGTGCACTTTTTGAGGTTAGCGTACAGACGCGCCTGTCGAAGTGCCTCGAGGACTAATCTTACATGCTCCAGGTGCTCATGCTCACTACGACTGTAGATCAGGATGTCATCAAAGTAAACAATGACAAATTTACCAATAAAATGTCTCAAAACATGGTTCATGAGGCGCATGAAGGTGCTAGGGGCGTTAGTCAAGCCAAAAGGCATAACTAACCACTCATAGAGACCATGTTTGGTTTTGAAGGCTGTCTTCCATTCATCGCCTTCCTTCATCCTAATTTGATGATAGCCACTCCTCAAGTCAATCTTGGTGAAAATAATAGCACCATCGAGTTCATCCAACATATCATCAAGTCTAGGAATGGGATGCCGATATTTGACAGTGATAGCGTTATAGCCCGGCAGTCAGTGCACATGCGCCAAGTGCCATCCTTTTTGGGGACAAGGACCACAGGCACAGCGCAGGGGCTTAGACTCTCCTTCACCCATCCCTTACCTAACAGGCCATCGACTTGCCTTTGAAGCTCCTTGGTCTCCTCGGGGCCCATGCGGTAGGCAGGTTTGTTGGGTAACGGTGCTCCAGGAACGAGGTCGATTTGGTGTTCAATGCCCCGAATGGGTGGTAGGCCATCAGGGACCTCGTCAGGGAAAACATCCTCAAATTCCTGCAAGAGAGCCACCATGCTCGCAGGCAGCGCCTTGTCGAGTTCAGCAACATCCAAGAGCACATGCTTGCAAATCATGAGTAGTATAGGCTGATTAGAGTTCACCACTTTTCTAACATCCTTAGCCTTAATAATCATGTTATGCTTCCTAGTAGGAGGTGCGGCAGGTGGTTTGTCGCGCATACCCCTAGATGTGCTCCCTTGACCCTTGGTGGGTGGCTCATTCGTAGATGTGGAGCCTTGACCAGGGTCGGCCGCCTTGAGTTTCCTCCTTTGACGGTCTTGTTCACACTCTCTTTGCAACAGTAGTTGGTCCTCATAAACTTGTGCAGGTGTGAGAGGTGTAAGTACCTTACGTTTGCCATCGTGCAAAAGTGTGTACTTATTTGCTCTTCCATCGAATGTGACGTGTTTGTCAAATTGCCAGGGCCGTCCCAAAATGATATGGGTAGCATGCATTGGCACTACGTCGCACACGATTTCATCAATGTAAGTACCAATGGAGAAGGGAATGCGTACTTGTTTGAAGACTCGTACTTCACCGTCCTCACTTAGCCATTGGAGGCGGTAAGGATGTGGATGCCTGGTAGTGGTGAGGCCTAGACTTTCAACCATGAGCAAACTGGCCACGTTCGTGCAACTCCCACCGTCGATGATGAGACTACATACTTTGTCGCCTACCTTACAGCGAGTGTAGAATAGGTTTTCGCGTTGTAGCTGCTCATCCTCCTTGACGCGGGCGGTTAGCACGCGCCGTGCTACTAAGCAACCTACTTCTCCTCGTGTAGGTGAGCAAGCCTCCCCAGCTGGCTCTTCTTCTAGGCAGTCATCTGCTACTAGCTCGGGCATGTCCTCACATTCGTCATCATCCGACACGATTTCGCCATTGTGAGTTATCAGCATTACCCGTTGGTTTGGACATTGAGATTGAATATGCCCAAACCCTTGGCACTTAAAGCACTTGATGTCCCTACTCCTAGCTTTAGGAGTTTCTTGCGGTGCCTTAGAAGTAGACCTGGACACATCAGAAACCTTGTTAGGTGTAGGATACGCATTACGGGTAGAAGCATTACCTTGGAGGCGGCTAGAATAGGTTGGTGTGGTCGCATTTCCAACTTCGTGGGTCACCCTTCGTGGTTGATTGCCTTTCCACGAGGTGGTGGTAGAAGATTGGAAAGGACGAGCTCCCCGCCTTAATTTCTTCCCCCGTTCGGCCTTAATGGCAAGTTCTAGAAGGTCGTGCATGTCCAAGTAATGTTGGAGCTCCAAGGCATCCTGAAGGTCAGGGTTGAGACCCCTAAGGAACCTAGCCATTGTGGCTTCATTGTCTTCTTGAATGTTGGCCCTCATCATGGCCATCTCGATTTCTTTGTGGTAATCCTCCACACTCATGTTGCCTTGCGTGAGTGTTTGCAGCTTAGAGTGGAGATCACGATTGTAGTAGCTAGGAACAAACCGCTTGCGCATCAGTGCCTTAAGTTCTCGCCAAGTCCGGACACGGGGTTCTCCCATCCTCCTCCTCGTGGTCCTCACTTGGTCCCACCAGACTAGTGCGTAGTCGGTGAACTCCACGGTGGCAACCTTCACCTTTTGTTCCTCGCTATAGTCGTAGCAGTCGAAGACCATCTCGATGCGGCCTTCCCACTCCAAGTAAGCCTCAGGGTCACTTTTGCCTTTGAATGCGGGAACTTGAATTTTAAGCCCCTTGATTTCGTTTTTGGGCATGTCCCTTGTAGGCCTCTCGGGTCGTTCCTCATCCTCACTAGCGGAGTAGTCTTCGCCATTTGTTTCTTTGGTGCCATGGTGACTCCGGTTATGGGACCGCGAACGGGAGCCTCGCGTAAGGCTCCTAGACAACTCATCAAAACGAGTGTGTAGTGCCTCCATTTGTTGCTCACTGATTCGCCTGAGCTCATTCTTCATGGCGGCGAATAATAAAGAAGGATCGGTGGTTGCTTGTTGTTGATGGTGGTGTTGTTGCTCCATGCTTCCCTTGTTGCCCCTGCAAGGGTTAGAAGAAACAAAGAAAAAATGCAAATATAATCCTCACTTCACTCCCTTAGTATATCCCTCACGCTCGTGTGGAGTGTGCAAATCACTCTATAAAGCTTACCAAGTACCTTACCTGTTGGTTTAGGTAGTTGAGTAATGTTGCTCGAGTCCAGTGATTGGCACCAACGTTCCCCCACAAGAGTACACAAGAAAGGACGATTTTGGGAAAGCTTAAGGTGTTGGACAGATTTTGGAACGTATTGCCAAGAAAGGAAACTCTAAGAATCCTAAGAGACAGGAGTGGTTTCCTAAAGAGGATGAGAGGATATAGGAGTGTATCCTAAAATGGGGGAGAAAGTATAGGAGTATATCCTAATATAGAGGAGAAAATATAGGAGGTGTCCAAGAGTTATCCAAGTATATTACTTAGTTTCCTAAACGAAGTGGGAAACAAGTTGGAGTTTGGAAACTTCCTAATTCTGCTCGGTTCCTCCTCTCTCTTACTCGCAAGCTTCCAGAAATTCCCTCACAAAAACCCACCCCAAGGTCGGTTCAATTCCCACTCACAAACCAGAATTGGAACCCTAAAATTTCCAGAATTCCTCCCTCTTATTCCTTTCCTAAAGTCGGCTACAAGAAACCTTGGAAGGCCTCTTAAGCAGCCGCCCACTATGCTCACAACACAAACCAGAATTGGGCCACTAAATTTTCCAGATTTCTTCCTTCTTGAAACCCTTCCCAAGTCGGTTATCCTTCCTATAAGATTCCCTCTTCACAGCCGCAACTTACCCCAAACAATTCGGCTCTCTCTCTACTCCAAGAACAAGAAATTCGACCCTCTTTCTAACAAGACAGTTTCGGTCCTTGGCACTCCAAAAATTCTGCTCCAATGGACTCCCAAGGTCAAGCAAGTGATGTTACTCAAGAATCTCCCAAGAAATTCACAACTAAGCCAAGAAAGCCTCGTATGGATGCAAGATCTTACAAGAAACTTTTTATACGAAGGGAAGTGCAATTGTTCAAGGTTCAAGGTGATCAAGTTGTTCAAAGGGTGGTTCAAGTTTCCAAGACTCAAGATCAAGAACTTCAAGAAGAGGTTGGCCAAAATTTCTGATTTCTTTTCTTTGCTTGATGTGATTTTTCTGGTTTGAAAACAAGAAATACGCGACAGATTTGACAACAAAGGGTCACGGCTCAATGCTTTTCTTTTCTTGATGTAATTTCCTGGTTTGAAAACAAGAAATAACAAGACAGATTTGACAATAAAGAGTTACGGCTTCCTTCTTGGTTTCTTGTTGGCCGAATGTTTCCTTTGTTTCTTTCTTGTCTTTTGCGTTTCTTCCCCTTTTTTTTTTTTTTTTTTGTCTTAACAAATGCAACTAAACCTGGACGGGGAAAGGTTCACACACCAGATTTCTGGTCAGCCCTACGTCCTACAACTAATCAGCCAAGAACTCCAAGAGTTACCAAGAACTTTCAAGAACTTCAAGATTTAATTCCAAGAACTCAAGAAACCCTAGATGGTTGTAGTTTCCTTCAAGATTCTCAACTCCAACAAGTTTGATCCACAAGTCAGTTTAGAAAACTAATTAAAACAGCTTGGATGACCCAAACAAAACTTGGACAGCTTGACAACAAAGACAACCCTAGCGCAAGGATTTGGAAAACCCTAGCCGCACTTGGAACCCTAGCCGCAACTTCTTGTTGTTGTTTTTTTTTTTTTGTATGCAGATTCGGCAAGGCTAATTGCTGGGCAGAATGGATGTCACTAGAGTAAGAAATCTGGGCAGATTGGGATTAGCGGCAACAGCTCACGACTGTCCAGAAAGTTGCGCGACACAAGGACAAGAACTAACGGACAGATTTTTTTTTTTTTTTTTGACAAGCGATGCAAACAGATTTTTTGTTTGGTTTTTTTTTTTTTTGACTAACAAAGCAGCAACGGACAGACTTGAAGACACAAAACGAACAGATATGGATACGTAACAAAACACAAGCAACGACCAGAATTCTAGATAGCAACGAAGGAAACGGCACAAAGTAACAAAACTAACGAACAGAAAATTTTTTTTTTCTCCTTTTGAACAAAGCAGCGGAATTAATGAAGCTAAGATATAACGGAAGATACCTCCACCAAAGCTCTGAAGCCAACTGATACGTTCCTCGATCCACGGTCGAGACACGTAGCACGTTTGCCCAAGGATCTAGCGGGGATGTCCTACGCTTGGTTCGCGGAACCTTTACTCAAACGGACGACTCGATTTGATTGGAGGTGGTAGACGACACTCCGATGAAGGTGAATACTCCAGGGGAATAGGTCGGATGAACAATCAAGGACAGGACGCGAGATTGCTCAATAACCCTTGCCAAGCAAGTGAAAAGGCACGAATTCTTTATGAAAGAAAATGAATGCACTAAGAATTATATTAATCAAAAACTAGTTCTTAACCTTACAAAGCTAGCCTATTTATAGGCTAAGGAAAACAATAAAGAAACCCTAAGTGGTCGGCCATCTTAGTGTAAGGTGGGCCGGTCCATTCTACTAAGTAAGATACTCCAATAAGTGTCAAAGGCTAAGGCCCTACTCGGCCGAATCTCTTGGAAACCCACTTGAGTCGTCATGGGCTTGGATCAAGGTGTAATTGGCCCAGTGGTCTTTCTCTAAGCCCTCAATATCCTTGTGAACTCCATGATGGTCTTGGACGACTCTCACCAGGGCTTGGAGTGATTCTTTGAACAGCTTGGCCCGTGAACGTGTGACTGGGCCCAGTGGGACTCGGACTGGGTCATTGCGTGGGCCGAGGCTCGTGCACACATCACATTACCTTCTTCTGAGCATATGAACTTAGATGGCAAGAAGAAAGCTGAGTTCGTGAGATCATTACATGACAAGGTTCGTACCAATATCGAGAGGAGGACGGCCCAATATGTCCAACAAGCTAATAAGCACAGGCGCAAGCTTGTCTTTGAACCAGGTGATTGGGTCTGGTTACATTTGCGCAAGGAGAGATTTCCAAACCAACGGAAAAGCAAGCTGTCACCAAGAGGAGATGGGCCTTTTCAAGTCATTGAGCGCATCAACGACAATGCATACCGCTTAGATCTGCCTGGTGAGTACAATGTTAGTGCTACATTCAATGTTGCTGATCTAAATCCATTTATTGCAGGGGACGAGTACGATTTGAGGGCAAATCCTTTTCAAGAAGAGGGGAATGATGCGATTGAGCACGAGACCCAAAGTGTACAAGTAGACCCTGTGAAGGTGCCCCTAGGCCCGGTGACACGAGCACGAGTTAAGAGATTCAAGGAGTCCCTCCAAGCCTTGGTACGTGCCATCCAAATCCAAGAGAAACCGGCCATTGAAGGAATTGAGTTGGAATATCCTTGCACGACTACTAAAATGCTGCTTACAATTGAAGATGCAAGTGTTCAAGCTCCAGATAGCGGGCTAAGCTGCAGTTAAGTACCCTCGCTGAGCCGTACGGGGATCTCGCTGCCCGGTCAACGAGTCGGGGGTCCAAGGGGGCGACGCGCCCCTGGCTTGGGGGCCCGGGGGCGCAGCGAACTTTCCTTGTTATTTTTCCAGTTTATTAGGTCTTAGTCACGGCTATTAATAGCCTCAAGCCGCATGTTACATTCAGTTTTTGAGAGTATTAAATAAAATTTCCAGAATTTCGTCCATTCCTTGTGGCAAATTCCCTTTGCTTGTGAAAGCTAAGTTGAACATCCTAGAGTTGATCCTAGGCTGTTCTTGACTTATCAATCAAGCACACATACTTGATTGTGGCGTCCTCTACCGTTAAATCTGTTCTTGAGTGGTCCAAGTTCAGGTTCAACTCCATCCAATCTTCATCGTGTTCCTCTAGATCCGAAGTTGCTTCCGCGTCTCGCATCAGTACTTCACCATCCTCACTTAGCCATTGGAGGCGGTAAGGATGTGGATGCCTGGTAGTGGTGAGTCCTAGACTTTCAACCATGAGCAAGCTGGCCACGTTCGTGCAGCTCCCACCGTCGATGATGAGACTACACACTTTGTTGCCTACCTTACAGCGGGTGTAGAATAGGTTTTCGCGTTGTAGCTGCTCGTCCTCCTTGACGCGGGCGGTCAACACTCGTCGTGCTACCAAGCAACCTACTTCTCTTCGTGTAGGCGAGCAAGCCTCCCCAGCTGGCTCTTCTTCTAGGCAGTCGTCTTCTACCAGTTCGGGCATGTCCTCACATTCGTCATTATCCGACACGATTTCGCCATTGTGAGTGATCAGCATTACCCGTTGGTTTGGACATTGAGATTGAATATGCCCAAACCCTTGGCACTTAAAACATTTGATGTCCCTACTCCTAGCTTTAGGAGTCTCTTACGGTGCCTTAGAAGTAGACCTGGACACATCGGAGACCTTGTTAGGTGTAGAATAGGCATTACGGGTAGAAGCATTACCTTGGAAGCGGTTAGAATAGGTTGGGGTTGTCGCATTTCCAACTTCGTGGGTCACTCTTCGTGGTTGGTTGCCTTTCCACGAGGTGGTGGTAGAAGATTGGAAGGTACGGGCTCCCCGTCTTAATTTCTTCCCCCGTTCGGCCTTAATGGCGAGTTCTAGAAGGTCGTGCATGTCCGAGTAATGTTGAAGCTCCAAGGCTTCTTGGAGGTCAGGATTGAGACCTCGCAGAAACCTAGCCATCGTGGCTTCATTGTCTTCTTGGATGTTGGCCCTCATCATGGCCATCTCAATTTCTTTGTAGTAATCCTCCACACTCATGTTGCCTTGCGTGAGTGTTTGGAGTTTAGAGTGGAGATCGCGATTGTAGTAGCTAGGAACAAATCGCTTGCACATCAATGCCTTGAGTTCTCGCCAAGTCCGGACACGTGGATCTCCCATCCTTCTCCTGTGGGTCCGCACTTGGTCCCACCAGACTAGTGCGTAGTCGGTGAACTCCACGGTGGCAACTTTAACCTTTTGTTCCTCGTTGTAGTCGTAGCAATCGAAGACCATTTCGATACGGCCTTCCCACTCCAAGTAAGCTTCAAGATCACTTTTGCCTTTGAATGCGGGGACTTGAATTTTGAGCCCCTTGATTTCGTTCTTGGGCGTGTCCCTTGTAGGCCTCTCGGGTCGCCCCTCATCCTCACTAGCGGAGTAGTCCTCGCCATTTGCCTCTTTGGTGCTGTGGTTACTCCGGTTATGGGACCTAGAACGAGAGCCCCGTGTAAGGCTCCTGGACAATTTGTCAAAACGAGTGTGTAACGTCTCCATTTGTTGCTCACTGATTCGCCTGAGCTCATTTTTCATCGCGGCGAATAACAATGAAGGATCGGTGGTTGCTTGTTGTTGGTGGTGGTGTTGTTGCTCCATGCTTCTCTTGTTGCCCCTGCAAAAGTTAGGAAAAAAAAAACAAAGAAAGTGCAAATATAATCCTCACTTCACTCCCTTAGTGTGTCCCCTCACGCTCGTGTGTAGTGCTCAATTACCTCTATGAGACTTACCAAGTAACCTTTACCTATTGGTTTAGATAGTTGAGAAATGTCGCTCGAGTCCAATAATTGCCTCCAACTTTTCCCCACAAGAGTAAACAAGAGTGGAGGTCACAATTGGGTGAAATTTTGTAAAAGGAAGGACGGTCTTGGAAGGTTTAGGGTCGGTGGACAGATTTGGGAAATATTGCCAAGAAAGGAAACTCTAAGAATCCTAAGATGAAGGAGTGGTTTCCTAAAAAGGATGAGAGAATATAGGAGGATATCCTAAATGGAGGAGAAAATGTAGGAAGGTGTCCAAGTGTTATCCAAGTATATTACTTAGTCTCCTAACTAATTTGGAAAACAAGTAAGAGGTGGAACTCCTGAACAGATTTGTTTCCCCCCCTCAACCGAAATTTCCAGAATTCTTTCCCTCCTTGTAAACCCTTCACTAAGTCGGTTATACTTCCTATAAAACTCCCTCTTCACAGCCGCAATTTACCCCCAAACAATTCGGCTCTCTCTCTACTCCAAGAACAAGAAATTCGGCCCTCTCTCCAACAAGACAGATTCGGTTCTTGTTACTCCAGAAATTCGGCTCTAATGGACTCCCAAGGGCATGCGAGTGATGTTACTCAAGAATCTCCCAAGAAATTCACTCCTCAACCAAGAAAGCCACGTATGGATGCAAGATCTTACAAGAAACTCTTTATCCGAAGGGAAGTGCAAGTTTTTAAGGCTCAAGATGATCAAGAACCTCAAAAAAGAGTTGTTCAAGTAATCAAGGCTCAAAGTGGTCAAGAATTTCAAGAAGAGGTTGGCCAAAACTTCTGAATTTTTTTTTTCCTTGCTGTAATTTTCTGGTTTGGGTTAGAACAAGAAATAACAAGACAGATTTGACAACAATAATACGGCTTCCCTCTTTGTTCCTTGTTGTTCGAATGTTTTTTTTTTCTCTTCTTTTTTTTTCTGACTTAAAGACCACACAAGTTCTTGGCCGAATGAGGAAAAAATCCCAGAACTAAGATCAGCCCCACACTCGCAACATTCAACAATCCCAAAACTCCAAGATTTATCAAGAACGTTCAAGAACTTCAAGATTTAATTTCAAGAAAGTCAAGAATCCCTAGATGCGTGTAGTTTCCTTCAAGATTCCAACACCAACAAGTTTAACTCCAAATCAGTTGAGAAACTAATTAAACAACTTGGATGGAACACGTAACACTTGGACAGATATGAACAAAACAAACAAAGACCAAGCCCTAGTCGCAACTTGGGAAACCCTAGCCGTCTTCCTTCTTTTTTTTTTTTTTGTGCAGATTCGGCTATGGCTAATTGCTGGGCAGGATGGATGCCACAAGAGTACGAAATCTGGGTAGATTGGGACTAGCACAACGACACACAACTGACCAGAAATTGACGTGACGAAGGACCAAAACTAACGAGTAGAAAATTCTGTTTTTCGTTAAACAGTTTTTTTTTTTTCGCAAGGAACTACACGGACAGAATACTTCGGACAGCAACACACAAGGAGTACGGACAGGATTGAACAACAAAATCACAACTGAATCGACGCCACAAGACACAACGAATGGCGGACAGATTTTTTTTCTCTTTTAGACAAGTGACGCAAACAGAATTTTGTGACTAACAAAGCCGCAACAAGAACAGCAACTACGGACAGATTAGGCACAACTTTGACCAAGAATTGGTCGCAACAATGATGTACTAAGCAGCGGACAGATTTGCAACACAAGAAAACACACGAACAGAATATTTTTTTTTGAGACAAGTGCAGCGGAAATAAGGAAAACTAAGACAAAACTACGGATATAACGGAAGATACCTCCACCAAAGCTCTGAAGCCAACTGATACGCTCCTCGATCCACGGTCGAGACACGTAGCACGTTTGCCCAAGGATCTAGCGGGGATGTCTAACGCTTGGACTGTGGAACCTTTAATCAAACGGACAACACGATTTGATTGAAGGTGGTAGACGACACTCCGATGAAGGTGAATACTCCAGGGGAATAGGTCGGATGAACAATCAAGGACAGGACGCGAGATTGCTCAATAACCCTTGCCAAGCAAGTTGAAAGGCTCGAATTCTCTATGAAAGAAAACGAATGCACTTAATAATTTTAATCATCCAAAAACTAGTTTTTAACCTTACAAGGCTAGCCTATTTATAGGCTTAATGAAATAACGAAAACCCTAAAGAAACCTAAAGGGGAGGTCGGCTACCTTGTCATCAAGGTGGGCCGGCCTCATGCCTTCTACGGAACAACTAGTCCAACTAAAATGGAAAACAACGACTAAGGCCCTACTCGGCCGATTCGTAAGGAGGCCCACTGGAGTCTTCCTGGGCTTGGACCAAAGTGTAAATTGCTTGATTGATCCTTTCCAAGCCTTCAATATCTCTATAGCCTCCATGTTGATCGTGGACAACTCGAACAAGGGCTTGGAGGGATTCTTTGAAGAGCTTGGCCCGTGCACGTGTGACTGGGCCCAATGGGACTTGGACTGGGCCCTGGTTCATGCACACATCACATCCTCCTCATCCATTTGTACTTCCCCATTTGGTAGCATAAGCATAACCCTTTGATTTGGGCATTGGGAAGCAATATGTCCAAATCCTTGACACTTAAAGCACTTAGTGTCTCGGTATCGAACTTTGCTTACCTCATGAGTAGGCCTACCATCGCCCCTTGAGGGTGGTTTTGAGGAAGTTGCATTCGGCCTTAGTGATTCATTGGTTGTCCCACTTTGTTTGGTCAAAGGGAATGCACTAGAGGGGCTGACCTCCCTCTTGAAGGGTTGGTTTCTCCAATTTCCAGCTTGAAAGTTGGAATTTTGTCGAATTGGACCCCTCCTCTTGAGCCTTCTTTCAATCTTAATAGCTTTGTCTAGCATATCATGGAGGTCCACATAATGGTGCATCTCCACTTGATCCGCTATTTCAGGCCTCAATCCACTTAAAAATCGTGCCATAGTAGCTTCCCGGTCCTCGACAATGTCAGCCCTTAACATGGCTATCTCCATCTCCTTATGGTAGTGGTCCACGTTTTTGGTACCTTGTGTCAAATTTTGAAGTTTGAGGTACAAGTCACGGTGGTAGTGACTAGGAACAAAGCGTTTTTTCATGACACCCTTCAATTCGATCCATGTAGTGATAAGGTATTCACCACTTCGTCTTCTACTAGTAGTGATTTGATCCCACCACACTATGGCGTAGTCGGTTAATTGCATGACTGCAAGTCTCATTTGCTGCTCCTCGGTGTAATCATTGCAATCAAAGATCAACTCCACTCGTTTCTCCCATTCCAAATAGACATCGGGGTCGGATTTGCCTTGGAAAGTAGGCAATTGCATTTTAACGCCTTTGATTGGATCCACACCAGCTTTGCGGTGTTTATTCCTCCATGTCCTCGACCCATATTCCTCCTCGGAGTTGGAACTTTCATAGTCACGGGTTGGTGCTTTGTGTCTCCGGGACTTAGAATTGGTTTGGGAGTGTTCGAGACTATCCATCCTCTCATGCAATGGTTCTAATTCCTATTTCATTATCTTGATCAATTTTTCAGTCATAGCCTCCATCACAAGTTTAATATCAAAAGGAGTAGTTTCCGTCCCTTCGGACATGTTGAGGGATTCCTGCAAAAATAGGGTTAGTGGAAATAACACCTCACTCACTCCCTTAGTATATCACTCACACTCGTGTTTCACTCAAGTGTATTAAAACACTCTAATGATCTCACCAATCACTTCTCAAGTCACTAGATTGCTTTTCTTGAAGAAATCAGAATTTTCTTGAAGAAATTCAATCAAATTTGAACCAAATTACACCCAAGTGTGGCGGATGAAGGTTGTGATTTTTGGAAGTTTATTGGACTGATTTGAAGACACAAAAGGAAATGTATAATATGCTGGAAAAAATACCCTAAGCTGTCCGCCCAAGAAGAAAAAAAAAAGCCAAGAAAAGGGAAAGTGTGGATTGTGACTAGTAGCTAATTTTAGGAGTTAACTACCAAGTGGAATCCAAAACTGATTAGGACTCTTGGGACTTGTAAACCACGTTTTTATTGGCTGGAAATACTATAAAATATGCACCAAGGATCGGCTGGGCAGTTGGCACAAACCACAATCAAGAAACAAAAGCAAGAGGTGGCTACAAAGTAGGAAACCCCTATCTTATCTTCCCACCTTGTGTGGCTATTTAATAGCAAGGTTTCTTGGTTGTTTTGGGGTGTTAATGGCTGCTGGTTTTCTGGTATTTCGTGGACAAAGAGAGATGGCCAATAGTTCAAGATTGAAGGCAACAAGGTTTGTTCTTTCAACCCAAGCTCGGCTAGGCTACCCAAGCAAATTATTTTCTTGTTCTTGAAATCCGATTTGTGTTTTCTTTTTCTTTCTTGCGTTGTTTTTTTTTTTTTTGCAAGATGGATCTTTCTTTCTTTTTCAATTCGGATCCTACACACAAGAAACAAGATCTTTGTGTCAAATTTGAGCAAGGGCAGCCGCAAGTTCGAGACAAGAATTTTCGGATGAACAGTGTTTTCGGGTGAATAGTACCCCGATGAACAGTAACCTTTTTTTTTTTTTTTTGGATGACTCTATATGAATTCAAGTACAAAACACAAGACCCACGAAATCAAGACACACGATGGATGAATTGCGGACAACAACCAACAAACAATCAACGAAAACAAGGATAAACAACAAGAACACAAGACAAAACCCTAGCCGCTTATGGAATTTCTATACGACCAGAATTTAACACTATAAGAAACGGAGAAAAAAAAATTTTTTTTTTGTTACTTTAAGGAAAACTTACAAGATGCAATGGGATATACTTGATGTCGTCGACTAGCTCTTGATACCAACTGATACGAATGCGCGGATCTAGACGAACAATCAAGTTGAAAAAGGCGGCACGTATGACCCCTCTAAACCCCGAGTTGATGAACTAAGATGAATCTCAACCCAACAACTAACGATTTAGTGAACCAACGGTTTGGGTAGAAGAACGCCACAATCAAGGAGTATACTTGATTGATAAGTTCAATTTGAATAACTCAAGAAAACTCTCAAGTATTCAAGCAAAGCTCTCTTGGAAGAGAAAAGTGAATAAACTCACAAATATTATGTAATTTCTGACCCTCTTAACAAGGAGGAAGTATGGCTATTTATAGCCTTTACAAGAATTATCCCTAATCCCAAAATTGACTAAACTAACCCTACCAATTAATGAAAAGGATTCGGCCAGCCCTAAGTTCATAATGGACTGACTTTAATTAATATTTAACTATAAAAGGATAAATAATAGAACTAACTTAACTCCTCCTTAAGCGTGACCCCTATGTGAAGGCACGCCTAACTAGCAACAGGCGCTGGAGGGTCTTCTACTTGGAGCAAAGTGTAAAGTTTTGAATCTTCATTTTCCAAACCTTCAATAATCTTTAAATCTTCTCCAATGCGACCTTGGATTGTACTCACAAGGGCTTGTAAAGATTCACACATCTTCTTGGCACGAGCTCTTGTAACTGGACCACTTGGTACTTGAATGACTTGTGCAACTTGTGTTTGACCAGCCTTGAGCCCCTCATCAATCAAAATAAACAATGACAAATTTGCTAATAAAATTCCTCAACATATGGTTCACTAGTCGCATGAAGGTGTGCTGGGGGCGTTAGTCAACCCAAAATGCATGACTAACCACTCATAGAGACTATGCTTGGTTTTGAAGGTCGTTTTCCATTCATCGCCTTCTTTCATCCTAATTTGATGATAGCCACTCCTTAAATCGATTTTCGTGAATATTACAGCACCATCGAGTTCATCAAGCATATCATCTAATCTAGGAATGGGATGACGATATTTAACAGTAATAGCATTGACGGCCTTACAGTCAATGCACATGCGCCAAGTGCCATCCTTTTTGGGAACAAGGACCACGGGCACAGCACAAGGACTGAGACTCTCTTTTACCCAACCCTTACCTAATAGGCCATCAACTTGCCTTTGAAGCTCCTTTGTCTCCTCAGGACCCATGCAATAAGTAGGTTTGCTGGGTAGTGGTGCTCCAGGAATGAGGTCGATTTGGTGTTCAATCCCTCGAATGGGTGGTAAGCCATCAGGGATCTCATCAGGAAAAACATCCTCAAATTCCTGCAAAAGAGTAACCATGCTCAAAGGCAATGCCTTGTCGAGCTCAGCAACATCTAAGAGCACATGTTTGCAAATCATAAGAAGTACAGGCTGATCAGAATTCACAACTTTTCTAACGTCTTTAGCCTTAATAATTATGTTTTGCTTCCTAGTGGTATGTGTAGTGGGTGATTTGTCATGTGTAACATTAGGTGTGCTCACTGGACCCTTGGTCGATTGCTCACTTATAGAAGTGGAACCTTTACCAGGGTCGACTGTGATGCGAGCGACGGAAGCTATTTCGGATCTAGAGGAACACGATGAAGATTTGATGGAGTTGAACCCGAACTTGGACCACTCAAGAACAGATTTAACGGTAGAGGACGCCACAATCAAGTATGTGTGCTTGATTGATAAGTCACGAACAGCCTAGGATCAGCTCTAGGATGTTCAACTTAGCTTTCACAAGCTAAGGGAATTTGCCACAAGGAATGGACGAAATTCTGGAAATTTTATTCAATACTCTCAAAAACTCCATGTAACATGCGACTTCAGGCTACTTATAGCCGTGACTAAGACCTAATAGACTGGAAAAATAACAAGGAAAGTTCGGCCAGCCCCTTGGGCCTTCACTTGACCGAAAGCTAGCCCAACTAACTATAGATCATAAGCGAGACCCCCGTACGGCTCAGCGAGGGTACTTACTGCGGCTCATCCCGCCGTTTGGAGCTTGAACACTTGCATCTTCAATTGTAAGCAGCATTTTAGTAGTCGTGCAAGGATGTTCCAACTCAATTCCTTCAATGCCCGGTTTCTCTTGGGTTTGGATGGCACGTACCAAGGCTTGGAGGGACTCCTTGAATCTCTTAGCTCGTCCTCGTGTCACTGGGCCTTGGGGCACCTTCACAGGGTCTACTTGTACACTTTGGGCCTCGTGCTCAACCGCATCATTCCCCTCCTCTTGAAAAGGATTTGCCCTCAAATCGTACTCGTCCCCTGTTTTGTATTTGATAACGTATGGAAAAGACTCGATGAAAGCTACCCATCGGGCATGCCGTTTGCTCAGCTTTTGTTGTCCTTTTAGGTGCTTGAGAGACTCATGGTCAGTTTTGATGACGAATTCCCGGGCATGTAGGTAGTGTTGCCATGTCTCCAAAGCACGTACGAGGGCAAACATCTCCTTGTCATAAGTTGAATAGTTGAGGACCGCGCCATTTAATTTCTCACTAAAGTAGGCAATCGGTCTCCCTCCTTGCATGAGTACGGCTCCTACTCCTACTCCTGATGCATCACATTCCACTTCAAAAGTGAGATCAAAGTTAGGTATTGCAAGGAGTGGTGCATGTGTGAGTGTGTTTCAGCAATTGGAAAGCCTTATGTTGGGCTTCCCCCCAAAAGAACTTCTCGTTCTTCTTTATGATCGCGGTAAGAGGTGCAGCAATGGTGCTAAAATCCTTCACAAAGCGACGGTAGAAGCTTGCTAATCCATGAAAGCTGCGCACATCACTTACAGAGGTAGGTGTTGGCCACTCCTGGATGGACTTAATCTTCTCTTCATCTACATGAATGCCCTGCGCACTTACAACATATCCTAGAAACACAACACGATCAGTGCAAAATGTGCACTTCTTAAGGTTGGCATATAGCCTTTCCCTTCGAAGTACTGCAAAGATGGCTTTGAGGTGCTCAAGGTGTTCCTCTAAGCTTCTACTATAAATCAGAATATCATCAAAGTAAACCACTACAAATTTCCCAAGAAAAGGTCTCAAAACATGGTTCATCAAACGCATGAAGGTACTAGGTGCATTAGTTAAGCCAAATGGCATTACTAACCACTCGTATAGACCATGTTTAGTTTTGAAAGCGGTTTTCCACTCATCTCCCTCTTTCATTCTTATTTGGTGGTAACCACTTTTCAAATCAATTTTAGTGAATATAATGGCACCATGCAATTCATCTAACATATCATCTAACCTAGGGATAGGGTGACGATATTTTACCGTGATTGCATTGACTGCTCGACAGTCGGTGCACATTCTCCACGCTCCATCTTTCTTTGGCACGAGAATCACTGGTACAGCGCATGGACTTAGACTTTCTCTAGCCCAACCTTTCCTTAGCAATTCCTCCACTTGCCTTTGCAATTCCTTTGTTTCCTCAGGACCCATTCTATAGGCTGGTTTGTTAGGCAATGGTGCTCCAGGAATGAGATCGATTTGGTGCTCGATTCCCCTTAGCGGTGGTAGTCCATCAGGTACATCCTCAGGAAATATGTCCTCAAATTCCTGCAAGAGAGGTAACATAGTAGAAGGCAAGGAGTCAGTAGGTATGGATGAATTGACCAACTCTTCTTTGCACACAAGCATAAGTAAGAGTTGGTTGGAAGACAAAGCTCGCCTTACATCTTTGGCTTTTGCTAGCAAGCTTAGCTTCCCCTTATTTTCTTCTCTCATAGCCGACCCACTTGTTGCCTTTTTCTTTCCTAGGGTTTCGGCCCTACTCTCTCCTTTTTCTTCCTCACTTTTCTCTCGCTTTTTCCTCTCAAGTTCTAGCTCATACTCCTTTTGGAGCCTCATTTGATCTTCATACACTTGTTTTGGGGTGAGAGGTACAAGTGTCACCTTTCTATTGCAATGAGTAAAGACATATTTATTAACTCTTCCCTTGAATTCGACATCGCGATCATATTGCCAAGGTCGTCCAAGAATGAGGTGACTTGCTTGCATTGGCACGACATCACAAGTAACCTCGTCTTCATACTTGCCAATTCGGAATGGCACTTTTACTTGTCTAAACACACGGACTTCCCCTTCATTGTTCAACCATTGAAGGCGATAAGGTCTTGGATGTCTGATAACTTGGAGCCCTAGCATTTCTACCATGAGTAGACTAGCGACATTGGCACAACTCCCACTATCAATAACAACACTACACACCTTATCCTTGATATGACACCTTGTGTAGAAAAGGTTGTCCCGTTGTACCTCCATTTCCTCCTCTTTGGCGCGGGTAGTGAGGACCTTTCGAACCACTAGGCATCCAATCTCCTCATGCGTAGGTATCTCCTCACTCGATTCATTCTCTTCCTCTTCTAGAGGCGGTATCCCCTCGTACTCCTCTTCCTCATCTGATACAATTTCCCCATTTGGCAACATCAGCATGGTCCTTTGGCTGGGGCATTGAGAAGCGATGTGGCCAAATCCTTGACACTTAAAGCACTTGGTGTCTCGACCACGTGGTTGGGAAGCTGCATTATTAGCCTTAAAGTCAGGCTTGGGCGCTGCCTTGGAAGGGAGGCCATTTGGCCTTGGAGGGTAAGAAGGAGCTGCGGCCTTCTCCTCCCTTTTTGGTTGAGAAGTGCGCCAATTTCCAGCTTGATAAGTAGTGCTTTGTCGTGCAGTACCCCTCCTCTTGAGGCGCCGTTCAATGGTAACCGCCTTCTCGAGCATTTCATTCATGTTGAGGTAGTGTTGGAGTTCCACTACTTCAGCAATCTCGGGCCTCAATCCATGTAGAAAACGAGCCATCGTGGCCTCTCCATCTTCACGCAAATCCGCCTTCATGATGGCCATTTCCATCTCCTTGTAATAATCCTCAACTGACATAGACCCTTGGTTGAGAGCTTGTAGCCGACGGTGTAGATCTCGGCTATAGTAGCTCGGAACGAATCTTTTTCTCATCAGACTCCTCATTTCCTCCCAAGTTTCCACAGGTCTCTCACGATTTCTCCTTCGGCTTAGTCTAAGTTGGTCCCACCAAATGGAGGCGTAGTCAGTGAATTCTACGGCTGCTAGTTTCACCTTTTGCTCCTCCGTATAGGTGTGGCATTCATAGACTAACTCAATTTTTCGTTCCCATTCCAAGTACGCCTCGGGATCCGACTTGCCTTGGAATGAGGGAATCTTGAGTTTGACACCTTTAATGGTGTCGTCTCCTCGACGTTGAAACCTTTGATCATTTTGGTACCTTCCCTCAAATGCTTCCTCTTCATCGTTTGAGTATGCCGATTCTTTGCCCTTACTCGGGGTAGGTGGAGGTCTCGAGTTCTCCAACTGATCAATTCGATCATGCAATGGCTCAATTTCATTCTTAAGCAATCGTTTGAACTCCCTCATCATGGCTTCCAACTGTAATTTGATGTCCATGGTTTGTTCACCAACTCCACTAGACATATTTAGTCCACCTGCAAAACAAATAAACAAAACAAGTTCCTCTCTCTTTTTTTTTTTTAATACGATGTATAGGTCACTCACACTCGTGTTTCACTCAAGTGTATCACTCTCTAATAATCTTACCAAGCAATTCCTTGGCTTGCTTGTTGCTTGAGTTGAACAAACTAGGCGTCACCGCAATGTACGTTCTTGACTAGTCAACAGGTGACACACAAGCTAGTAGCAATAAAATGGAGTTGAATGACTGAAGACCTAGACACGACTCAAGACTTAGAATATAGTTGGACAATAACTAACGACGCAAAAGAAAGTAAGACAATTAACTTGAATGCTGAAATTTTGAAAATCCTAGAAAACTCTACCCGAAACCCAATTTTCTGGAATTTGTTGAGCTGCTGGTCCGTGGTCTTTTTGGTAAGGGTTTTGGAGTATTTTGGGTGGCCTTATGCTGCTCAAATAATGGGCAATCTACTACCTAAAAGTCAGCCCAATCGGGTGTCACAATTGCTCCAACAGTTTTAGGGAAATTCAAGAATTCAAGATTCGGAAATTGGAAAATGTGATCTGATTTGGACACTTGGGGTTGTCAAGGATTGGAAACCTTGGAGTTTGGTCAGATTTGGGAGTCCCAAGTGGTTCAAATTCGAAATTTTGGGGCTGGTCAGATTTTGCACCAAATTTGGTAAAGTTGTAGGCTGTCAAGAATTGGAGGTTGTTCAGATTTGGAAGTCCAAGTTTGAATCAGATTTTGGTAAAACTTGTAGGCTGACAAGGATTGGAGGTTGTTCAGATTTGGAAGTCCAAGTTTGAATCAGATTTGGTAAAACTTGACGGCTGGTCAAGAGTTGGAAACTAGAGCCGTCTTTCTTGAAAATTTTTTTTTTTTGACTTCTATTGGGGTGTTTTCACACAATAGCCAGCTAGTTTAGACCACAATCTCACAGCAATTAACGTAAACAACTTGGACAGATTTGGTTTCAAGATCAAAGTTCCATGAAAACAAGAACACGGTTGAAGGTTTATTTCAGGTTTCAAGACTGCCAAGATTAACCTCTTTGATCCAAGAAGCTCAAGACTTCCCCAATAAGGTTTTGATGTTCGAGTTTTGCAAAGCAACAACACAAAGGTTCCAGAAACAAGTGCAAACAGATTCGGTATCCCAGCAAATTAATTCCAGCAACGACTCAAGGGAATGACAATAAGGTATGCATCACAATAGATTTTTTTTTTGGATTTAAACAGAACATAAACACAAGACAAAACTGGACCGAAAATTTCGGACAACAACTAAACAACAAAGGCAGATTTCTGACAAGGAAACAACCAAGACAGATTTAGGACTTGACAAACCCAAGCACTTGAGCTACGAATTTAGAAGACTAAAACAGATCTAAAAACAATAAAAAAGGATATTCGTGATACCTCTAACCAGCTCTGATGCCAGCTGATGCGAGCGACGGAAGCTATTTCGGATCTAGAGGAACACGATGAAGATTTGATGGAGTTGAACCCGAACTTGGACCACTCAAGAACAGATTTAACGGTAGAGGACGCCACAATCAAGTATGTGTGCTTGATTGATAAGTCACGAACAGCCTAGGATCAGCTCTAGGATGTTCAACTTAGCTTTCACAAGCTAAGGGAATTTGCCACAAGGAATGGACGAAATTCTGGAAATTTTATTCAATACTCTCAAAAACTCCATGTAACATGCGACTTCAGGCTACTTATAGCCGTGACTAAGACCTAATAGACTGGAAAAATAACAAGGAAAGTTCGGCCAGCCCCTTGGGCCTTCACTTGACCGAAAGCTAGCCCAACTAACTATAGATCATAAGCGAGACCCCCGTACGGCTCAGCGAGGGTACTTACTGCGGCTCAGCCCGCCGTTTGGAGCTTGAACACTTGCATCTTCAATTGTAAGCAGCATTTTAGTAGTCGTGCAAGGATGTTCCAACTCAATTCCTTCAATGCCCGGTTTCTCTTGGGTTTGGATGGCACGTACCAAGGCTTGGAGGGACTCCTTGAATCTCTTAGCTCGTCCTCGTGTCACTGGGCCTTGGGGCACCTTCACAGGGTCTACTTGTACACTTTGGGCCTCGTGCTCAACCGCATCAGACTGCCTTTAGCTTCCTCCTTTGACGGTCTTGTTCACACTCTCTTTGCAACTTGAGTTGGTTGCATTTGCCATCATGTAAGAGTGTGTACTTGTTTGCCCTTCCGTCGAATGTGACGTGTTTGTTAAATTGCCAGGGCCTCCCCAAAATGACATAGGTAGCATGCATAGGCACGACGTCACAAACAACTTCATCGGTGTATGTTCCAATGATAAATGGGATGCGTACCTGTTTGAAGACACGTACCTCTCCATCCTCACTTAGCCATTGGAGGCGATAAGGGTGTCGATGTTTAGTAGTTGGAAGCCCTAGACTCTCAACCATGAGTAAGCTTGCCACGTTCCTGCAACTCTCTCCGTCGATGATGAGGCTACACACCTTGTCTCCTACTTTGCAACGGGTGTAAAATAGGTTCTCTCTTTGTAGTTGCTCGTCCTCCTTAACTCGAGCAATTAGCCCTCGTCGTGCTACCAAGCATCCTACTTCTCCTTTCGTAGGCGAGCAATCTTCCTCAACTGAGTCTTCATCCAGGCAGTCGCCTTTGATTAGTTCAGGCATCTCCTCACAGTCATCATCATCGGACACGATCTCGCCGTTGTGAGTGATTAGCATGACCTGTTGGTTCAGACATTGAGACTGAATATGTCCAAACCCTTGGCACTTAAAGCATTTGATGTCCCTACTCCTAGTCTTAGGAGTCTCATGCAGTGCCTTCGAAGTAGACCTGGATACATCGGTAACCTTGTTAGGGGTAGAATTGGAATTTCGGTTAGGCACATTACCTTGAATTCGGCTCGAAGAAGTTGATGCTGCCGAATATCCAGCTTCATGGGTCGCCCTCCGTGGTTGGTTGCCCTTCCATGAGGTTGAGTTGGAAGACTGGAAGGTACGAGCTCCTCACCTCAGTTTCTTTCCCCTCTCGGCCTTGATAGCGAGTTCAAAAAGGTCTTGCATATCCACATAGTGTTGGAGTTCCAAGGCTTCTTGAAGGTCTAGGTTGAGACCTCGAAGAAACCTAGCCATGGTCGCTTCGCTATCTTCTTGAAGGTTCGCCCTCATCATGGCCATCTCGATCTCCTTGTAATAGTCCTCCACACTCATGTTGCCTTGAGTGAGGGTTTGCAATTTGGAGTGGAGATCTCGGTTGTAGTAGCTTGGAACGAAATGCTTACGCATCAATGCCTTGAGCTCTCGCCAAGTTCGGATTTGCGGTTCCCCCATTCTTCTCCTATGGGTTCTTACTTGGTCCCATCAAACTAGGACGTAGTCGGTGAACTCAACAGTGGTTATACGTTCCTCGATCAACTTGTTTCGAGACACGTAGCACGTTTGCCCAAAGATCTAGCGAGGTTGTCCTACGCTTGGATTGCGGAACCTTAAATCAACACGGGCGACACGAGTTGGTTTAAAGCGGTAGAACGACACTCCAATGAAGGTGAGTACTCCAAGGGAATAGGTCGGTTGGACAATCCAGGACAGGACGCAGGATTGCTCAAGAACCCTTGCCAAAGCAAGTTATAGGCAAGAATTCTCTTGTAGGAAGAAAACGAAAATACTAAGAATTTTATTCATAAAACTTGTGTACCCTTAATGCTTACAAAGCAAGCCTTTATATAGGCACAACTAATGAAACCCTGAAACCCTAATATCAAAAAGCTAGATGGTCGGCCACTCCTTGGACAAGGTGGGCTAGTTCATGGACTCAATTAAAAAAAAGGGCCTAGTGGTTCGGCCATCCTTAAACAAAGGTGGGCCGAATCCTTGGCTAACAAAAAGGACTAATATAAACTTAAGACTCCTAACACTAAGGCCTAATCGGCCATGGCCCACTTGGCTCTTCACGGGCTCTCTTTACGGGCTTGGATCATCGTGTAGACAACTGGATTATCACCTTCCAAGCCTTCAATGTCTTGATGGACTCTTTGTTGGTTTTGAACATTCCTTGAATTGCTTAGCCCATGCACGTGTAACTGGGCCCAATGGTACTTGAACTGGGTCATTGCGTGGGCCAAGGTTTGTGCACACATCAGTCCCCTCCTCTTAAGAAGAATTTGTCCTCAAATCTAAATGGGGATGAAAGATACTAACAAGAGTTTGGAGGTCAGCCACGTTGGGAACAAATGAAAGGTCACGAGCCAAGTTAAATGTCGTTTGGTCAGCTTCATGAGGCTCTCAAACAAGGACATTTGCCAAGGTAGGAAGGCTCGTGTATAAGGCTTGTGAACGTTCCATGTTGCAACCCAAAGCTTTCCAATCAGCCTTCGCCCATGGATTGTCATATCATCACCATTCTTATGCGCAAGATAAGGATCTTCATAATGATGCTCATGGGAGCAAGAGAAATTCCGAATCGGGTTGTTGAAGGTGGTATGATTCTTGCCTGGTGGTCATTGACTTGGCACAACTTGCCTATCTGGAGGTGGAACATTGAACCAATCGGGTTGCACTTCCCTAGAAGCACGAACCAGTGAGGTAAGATAGCATTCGGATCTTGATTGACACACTTGTGTGCATCACCCAACATAAGCGGCGGTAACGAAATGAAGTTCACTCCATACAAATCACATGCATTCGCGCAACATGCAGTTGGAACAAGCAGGAAATCAGGTTGCAACACTTTAGTCATAGTCGGAAAAATTTGGACAACTTTACAACCTACAAACACAAAATAACCTTCAACTTGAAACAATTCAGAAATTGGATAAAGAAAGGATGGGACATTATTAACTAAATGGTAAGAAGGTGTAGAACAAGATTTAAATGAGAAAACTCCCTTTGACACTTCAATATTCCTTCCACCAATTGATTCAACTTGAGATTCCAGTGCTAGTCCTTGACACTTCTCATCAACACCTACATAAGAGCAACAAGAGTTAGTGCTAGTAACATGCACAAAATAAGGCCAAGGTGATGAATGAACCAGAGGTAAAGAACAAGAAGTAGAATCTGGAATTTCTCTTTTAAGATGAGCTTGAATCAATCCTCCAATGGCACAGACAGATTTGAATGGACATTGTTCCATGAATTGATACCAAAGAGATTTAGTTCCTAGAAGACAAACTCCATGGAAACTCACAAAGTGTCCAAATGACTTCGGGATGGAACATGCCATGACCAACTCTACTTGACTTTGTTTAACCTGCACAAAAGAAGAGGTACTAAACAAAGCACATGTTAGCGTGTTAGCAAAACTTTCAACTTTTGTGAACATGGCCAACTCCTCCTCTAAGGCCAAAGTATTCGTGCCTTTTCCCACTTTATTCTTCTTGGACATTTGTTCATTCATTGCACTTGAGTTCGGATTTTCATTGTCTAGCTCATGTGCATGGCTCAGTTGTAACTCATTCATTTTTGGCTCTTCAATCAACGAGGGGCTAGGATGAATTTTCCCTTTCTTATCACCGGTTGACACATGATTAAGTTGCTCCAAGTGGGAATCCAACACTTGGCTAAGTCTTTCCATCATAGAATCAACCAATGCTTTGGTCCGACTTCGGAATTCATTCTTTGCTTCACGAAGCTTTGACTCAATTTGTGAATTCTCAAACTCCTCGTCTTGATTGTCACGACACTTCTTAGATGAACCTCGTTTGCTTGAAGTTGACCTCGATTTAGATGCTCTACGCAAACTGCTTTGCTCCTTCTTATACTCATCACAATCTTGTTTATACCTTTCATATACACACAAAGCACGGTGGCGTTGCATCCTCTCCCGGAGTGAATGATACCCACGTTGTGAACTGGATTGCATGGAACTAGAGTTCTTGGGGGTACTTCGCTTGGGACCTCTCCTCTTGAAAGGTTCAGTCACCACGAAGTCATGATTGTATGAGCAAGATTCAACTCCAGTGGGCATGACTATGTGACCTGCAAAATGGTTAGTAGAGCAAAGGAATTTTCCTTCCATACACAAGCTCACACATGTACACTCTACTCTCGTGTATCACTCATCCTCGTGTGTATCACTCAAAGCACTCTAATGGACTTACCAAAATACCTTTACCTGCCAGATTAGGTAGTTGAGAAATGTTGCTCAAGTCCAGTAATGGGTCACCAACTTACCCACAAGAGTAATCAGGAGTATGGGACAAATACGAGTGGAAACGAGGTGAGATGGACAAATTTGGAAGGGATATTGTTGGTGGTCAGCAATGGAATGTGCGACACAAAGGAAAAGGAAACCCTAGCTTCCTAAGGTGTAGGAGTGGTTTCCTAAAGTGGCTGAGAGAATATAGGAGAGTTTTCCTAAAATGGATGAGAGAATATAGGAAAGTTTCCTAAAATGGATGAGAGAATAGAGGAGAATTTCCTAAGGTGGATGAGAGAATATAGGAGAGTTTCCTAAAACGAATGAGAGAATATAGGAAAGTTTCCTAAAATGGATGAGAGTTTCCTAAAACGAATGAGAGAATATAGGAAAGTTTCTTAAAATGGATGAGAGAATATAGGAAAGTTTCCTAAAATGGATGAGAGTTTCCTAAAACGGATGAGAGAATATAGGAAAGTTTCCTAAAATGGATGAGAGAATATAGGAGAATTTCCTAAAGATAGGGAAGGTTTCCAAAAAATTAGGAGGGAAGGTAGGAGAGTTATCCAAGTTATTTACTTAGTTTCCTAATTGATTTTGGGAAAACAAGTTGGTTTTGGAAACTCTTTAGAAACCCCTTTCTTGCACAACCTTTAGGAACTTCCAAATCCCAACCCTAGCAGATTTCGGATTTCCTCCCAAAACCCTACACCAAGCGGCTTATTAATTTTCCATGCCCAAGCCGTCACCTTCACAATAATAAATTCGCCCTTGAATTTTTCAAGATACAAGGCAAGTCGGCTGCTCTCTTCCAAGATTCAAGATCAAGAACCTCAAGAAGAGGTAGGCCAAAACTTTTGAGTGCCTTTCTTTGTGCAATTTCTGTTTTGAGGGAGCAAAATTACGATGCAAGACTGTTTGGCAAAAAAGATTCACTTCCCCCTACCGTAGGCCTCTTTTTTTCTTCCTACCCGAATGTCTCTCCTCCTTTCTTTTTCGCTTCTTTTTTTTTTTTTTTTAACAAACGAATAACACCAACAACCTGACCGATCTGGAATGAAAATTCCAGATTTGGTTCGGTCCACAAGGCACAAGTAACGGTCAATAATCCCTCAAGAATTCCCACGCAAGTTTCAAGACTTCAAGAATTTCCAGTTTTGATTTCAAGAAACTCAAGAAACCCTAGATTCTTGTAGGTTTCCTTCAAGATTCGCAAGTACCAACTAAATTAACCACAAATCAGATTTGGAAATTAAGAAAACCACTTGGATGACTCGAGAATCGACTTGGACAGATTTGGAAACAAGGGACCCTTGCGCAAGCGAAAACCCTAGCCGCCACTACTATAAGTTTCGTTGTTCCCTTGTTGAACACGGACATGTTGGCTCTAACAACCACAACACACGACTCTGGATAGAAGTTGGACACAAGATATGGTCAGATTGTCAAGGCAATAAACGACGCATGCATGGACAGATTTTGATTCCATCACGACGCCTCAACAACACAAGCAAGTTCGGGCAGAATTTAGCGAGTGGTTTTGCAAAACAACATGGAAACAACGTTGGCCAGATTTAGCACAACTAACGGACAGAAATTTGGTGAAGAATGGCAGCACTCAATGGACCGAATTACTTCAAACAACAAGACACAAATGGCGGACAGAATTTTCAACGCTAAAGCCACAATAACATCTAACGGTCAGGATTTTTTTTTTTTGATATAATGCACAACAAGGGCGGACAGATTAGGGCTAGACTCAATGACACGAACACAAACGACACAAACAGATTTTTTTTGACGGAACACAAGCACAAGACATGGATAGAATTTTCTCAACGAAAAAATGGCGCAACAAGAATAACAACTACAACGAACTGAATTTTTTTTGTGTAAAACAAGGCAGCGGAAACAAGGAAAACTAAGACAAAACTACGGATATAACGGAAGAAACCTCTACCAAAGCTCTGAAGCCAACTGATACGTTCCTCGATCAACTTGTTTCGAGACACGTAGCACGTTTGCACAAGGATCTAGCGAGATTGTCCTACGCTTGGATTGCGGAACCTTAAATCAACACGAACGACACGAGTTGGTTTAAAGCGGTAGAACGACGCTCCAATGAAGGTGAGTACTCCAGGGGAATAGGTCAGTTGGACAATCCAGGACAGGACGCAGGATTGCTCAAGAACCCTTGCCAAAGCAAGTTATAGGCTCGAATTCTCTTGTAGGAAGAAAACTAAAATACTAAGAATTTTATTCATAAAACTCGTGTACCCTTAATGCTTACAAAGCAAGCCTTTATAGGCACAACTAATGAAACCCTGAAACCCTAATATCGAAAAGCTAAATGGTCGGCCACTCCTTGGACAAGGTGGGCTGGTCCATGGACTCAATAAAAAAAAGGGCCTAGTGGTTCGGCCATTCTTAAACAAAGGTGGGCCGAATCTTTGGCTAACAAAAAGGACTAATATAAACTTAAGACTCCTAACACTAAGGCCTAATCGGCCATGGCCCACTTGGCTCTTCACGGGCTCTCTTTGCGGGCTTGGATCATCGTGTAGACAACTAGATTATCACCTTCCAAGCATTCAATGTCTTGATGGACTCCTTGTTGGTTTTGAACATTCCTTGAATTGCTTAGCCCGTGCACGTGTGACTGGGCCCAATGGTACTTGAATTGGGTCATTGCGTGGGCCAAGGTCTGTGCACACATCAAGTGGCGACTTTGACTTTTTGTTCCTCGCTATAATCGTAGCAGTCAAAGACCATTTCGATGCGGCCTTACCATTCCAAGTACGCCTTAGGGTCACTCTTGCCTTTGAACGCAGGTACTTGAATCTGAAGCCCCTTTAGTTTGTTTTTGGGCGTGTCCCTTCGATGCTTCTCCAATTTCTCCTCATCCTCACTAGCGGAGTAGTCTTCACTGTTGGCCGTTTTGGTACCTCGGTTGCTCCGGTTGTGAGATCTAGAACGAGAGCCTCGTGTGAGACTCTTGGACATCTCCTCAAAGCGGGTGTGCATCTCCTCCATTTGTTATTCACTGATGCACCTAAGCTCATTCTTCATTGCGGTGAACAACAATGAGTAGTCGGTGGTTGCTTGTTGTTGCTCCATGTTTCTCGCAGTGTCCTGCAAAAGGTTAGTAACAAGGCAAAAATACAAGTATATTCTCACTTCACTCCCTTAGTGTATCACTTACTCTCATGTGTGGTACTCAAATCGCTCTATTAGGCTTACCAAGTACCTTTACCTGTTGGTTTAGGTAGTTGAGAAATGCTGCTCGAGTCCAATGATTATCACCAACTTACCCTCAAGAGTATTCATGAATGCCGGACACAATTGGGTGAGATTTTGGGAAGGAATGTACGAGATTTGAAGGGTTATGGGTGGCGGGCAGATTTGGAAATAGCACTAAGGAAGGAAACCCTAGATTTCCTAAGATGTAGGAGAGGTTCCTAAAAGGTAGGAGTGAAAGTAGGGGTGGTTCCCAAAAGCAAGGAGAAAAAATAGAAAAGTGTCCAAGTGGATCAAAGAGTTATCCAAGTAAACAAGTTGGTTTTGGGAAACTCTTTGAAAAACCTTTCTTGCACAACCTTTGGAAACTTCCCAAATCCCTCCCAAGTAGGCTAGCAAACCAGATTTGGTGTCAACCTTTGCCAACTGAAAATTTCCACTTTTTCTCCTTGAAAACCCTTCCCAAAGTCGGCTATAAAATTCTCTCTCATAGCCGCAACTTTGTCCGAGAACTCCAAGTGACTCGGCCCCTTCACACTTCAAAGAACAAAATAACTCGGCTCCTCCCCTCTCTTTGCAAGACAAGGCAGCCTTGGTTCTTGTTTCAAGACAATGGCCTCCCAAGATAGTGTGAGTAATGTCACTCAAGGATCCCCCTAACGGGCTGTTCAAGAAACTCCCACGCAGTTTAGTCCTAAACCAAGAAAGCCCCGTATGAATGCAAGATCATACAAGAAACTCTTTATTTGAAGAGAGGTGCAAGATTTCAAGAAACAAGATGGTCAAGATTTTCAAGAACCTCAAAGGGTGGTTCAAGTGATCAAGGCTCAAGGTGATCAAGAATTTCAAGAAGAGGTAGGCCAAAACTTTTGAGTTTCTTTCTTTTGTTTGTTTGAATTTTTCTGGTTGGCTTAGAAACAATATGTAATGGTTGTTGTCTTGGCAATAAAAGAGCCAAGTTCTTCCTTTCTTCTTGTTCGGCCTTGTTCCACCCTAATTGCTTTCTTCTTTTCTTTCGATTCTTTTTTTTTTTTTGACTTAACCAACAACACAAGTACCCAGCCAAGTAGTAAAAATTCCAGAAATAATCCCGCTAATGAGGAGGGGCTCAAGGCTGCTCAAACTTCTAGTGCTCAGGTCTTACAAATACCCAGTGGTCCAATGACAGGAGCGCGTGCTAGAAGAATTCAAGAATCACTTCAAGCTCTTGTTTGCACGATTCAAGAACGAGTTGGTGATGACTTGAGGACCATTGAAGGATTACATAATGGAGAAACTACTCCATACACTTTGCTTCAAATGGAAGAACCAAGTGAAGACTAGTTCACAGAATACTAGCTTGTTAATTAGGGTTTTTTTTTATTATTACCATTATTAGCTGTGTGTTAGCATTAATAACTTCGGTCAATTTCACCTCACTTGGCCGAATTCAGGGTCTTAATTTTAGTCAATTAGTTGTTAGATATTTTCACCCTTAATGAAGGGCAAGGTCGTCCATTGGACATTCTAGGGTTGAGTCTTGTAAGGCTATATATAGCCTAGCTTTTCATTCATTAAGGGGACAATTCAGATTTTTATAAAATATACATGAGTTTATTCACTCTCTCTGTCTCAAGAGAATTTCCTTTGAATACTTGAGAATTAATCTCAAGTTGTTCATCGAACTTATCAATCAAGTAGTCTCCTTGATTGTGGCGTTCTTCTAACTATACTTTTGGTTCACTAAACTTGCTAGTCTTGGGTTAAGGAATCTCCTTAGCTCGTGACTTGTGATTCTAGAAGGGTCAAAGTTCCGCAAATCCACTCAACTTGGTGTTCGTCTAGATCCGTCTCACATCAGTTGGTATCAGAGCTAGTCGACGACATCAAGTATCCCGTTGAGGTTCTTTGTTTTTCTTCTCTTTTCTTTCTTCGTAAATTTTCTAGTATTTTCTTCAAATCTGGTCGTGTCTTTCCTTGTGTCAATCCGTGTGACAATTACAAAAAAAAAAAAAAAAAAAAGAAAACAGCCGCATCTTATTTGTTTCCTTGTTGCATCGTTATTGAATTTTTCTCTTTTGCTTCGTGTCCACTTCGTGCATTACTTGGTGCGTGAATCTTTCTTGAAATCTACCTTCAAGTGTAGCCGTGTTTTGTTCCTTGCATATTCTGTTTAAATATCAAAAAAAAAAAAAATTCGACGACTAGGGTTTTTTCACTTGCAACTAGGCTTCCTTTGGGCGCAAGTCTTGCCAAATCTGTCCAAACTTTAGTTTACTCCACCAAGTTGTTCTAGTTAATTTCCTAAACTGATTTTGTGGTTAAACTTGTTTGGGGTTGGAATCTTGAAGAAGGGCTACACTAATCTAGGATTTCTTGAAGTTCTTGTAAACTATCTAAGAGGTCCTTGTAACTCTTGGGAGATTCTTCTTAGCCTTGGAGAATTAGGGTTGCGAGTTGGAAATTGACCTTTATTTCTGGGAATTTTACTCCCAAAGCAGCCGAGTAGTTGAGTTATTCTTTAAGTCAAAAAAAAAAACAAAAACAAAAACAAAAACAAAAAGCAAAACAAAAAGGAAAAGAGAAAAGGCTTTTGGGTAGCAAACAACAAAGAAGGAAGCCGCATTTTTATTTGCCAAATTCTATCTTGTTGCAATTGTTCCAACAAACCAGAAAATTACATCAAGAAAAGAATACTCAAAAGTTTTGACCAACTTCCTCTTGAAGGTCTCCAACACTTGGTCTCTTGATTATTTGTATCACCCTTTGAGATTCTTGATCATCTTGATTCCTGAAGACTTGTACCTCCCTTCGTATAAAAAGTTTCTTGTACGCTCTTGCATCCATACAGGACTTCCTTGGTTTAGGAGTAAATTTCTTGGGAGTTTCTTGGGCAAGCCGCTGGGGGAATTCTTGTGTAACATCACTTGCATTATCTTGTGACGCCATTGCCTAGGACCAAGAGTCAAATCTGTCCTTGTGTGGTGCGAAGGGGAGGGGCCGAATTGCTTGTTCTTTGAGGGGGAGTAAGGAACGAAAAATTGGGAGCAAGGAAAGGGGAGTATAGCCGAGTTTTATGGAGGGTTTCTAGAAGCAAAATTCTGGAATTTTCAGAGGATAGTTTCGGTTGGAATAGGAAGCTACCAATATCTGTTTTGCACTTGGTTGACCAGCCGACATTAGGAAAGGATTAAGTAGAAGGAAATCTGGAAATTTTTTTGAAACAATTCTGATTTGGTATAGCCGATTTTGAGGAAGGTTAAGGGGTACGAAATCTGGAAATTTTGGGAACCAACTCTGCTTTCATTTAGGCTGACCTTAAGGAATTTTCCAAATAAGTACAACACCTAATTTGTTTCCAAAAATCAATTAGAAAATTAAGTAAACACATGGGAAACTCCATCATTGTACTTGGACATTTTTTTTTGTGTACATCAATTCTTTCCTCGTTCCATTCCTTGTCAAATTCATTACTTGAGCTCTCCGTTTCTACTTTTGTTCCTTGTTCCTTTGATACAATTGGGAGCTATTTGATTAAAGTTTGATTGAATTTCCTTGAGAAATTTCTGATTTCTTCAAAGGAAACAATCAAGTGGCTTGAGGAGTGAATTGGTAAGAGCATTAGAGTGACATAGGCACTTGAGTGAAAACACGAGAGGAGTGAAACACTTAAGGGAGCGAGTGAGGCCTTTTCTACTAAGAATTTGTCAAGTTTTGCAGGTTTCACCATGTCTCAGGAAAATGAACTTACCATTGCTCAATTATCACTTAAAATGGATGCTATGTGGAAGGAAATACAGAGGAGATTTGACCAAAGACTGGAAACGATCCATGAGCAGATTGATCAACTAAGTTCATCTAGGGTTTCTTCTAGGAAATCTAGGGGAAAATCCACCCTGGAGGAATCTAGTGACTCAAATGCCGATTCGGACCGTGAGGCATACGGGCAAGGGAGATCGAAGAGAAACACAAGAGCAATTGGTGGTGCAATCAAAGGGATTAAGATGAAGATTCCTCCATTCCAAGGCAAATCCGATCCGGATACATACCTTGAATGGGAGAGTCGGGTAGAGCTAGTATTCGATTGTAATGACTACACCGATGCACAAAAATTGAGACTTGCCATAGTAGAATTCACCGACTATACCATAGTTTGGTGGGAACAAGTGGCTACCAGCAGGAGAAGGTGTGGTGAACCACCTATAACCACTTGGACTGAGCTCAAGAGACTTATGAAGAAGCGATTTGTACCAAGTCACTACCATAGAGACTTGTACCAAAAACTTCAAACCTTGACGCAAGGTCAACGCTCAGTTGAGGACTACTACAAGGACATGGAAATCTCCATGTTGAGAGCTGATATTCAAGAAGATCGAGAGGCTACAATGGCAAGATTTCTCAGTGGTCTAAGGGTTGAAATAGCCGATCAACTTGAGCTTCAATACTATGTGGAGATAGACGATATGGTGGACAAGGCTATCAAGATTGAGCAAAGGCTCAAGCGGAGGGGTACCACCAGAAATTATAACACTAATCCACAACCATTTACTCGACCATTCCAGCCCAGGAGGGAGGAGAGAGGTCCGAACGCTTGGAACCCCCCAAAGCCGAAGCAAGATCAAGGGTCAAGCTCACGGCCACCTTTTACCAAAACCGACTCCAAGGTTGTTTCAAAGCCAACAATTGAAACTTCAAAACCTAGGAATCGTGACACCAAATGTTGGAGGTGTCAAGGAGTTGGGCATATTGCAAGCCAATGTCCAAACCCAAGGGCCATGCTTGTCCTACCAAATGGAGACATTGTCACTGATGATGAAGAGGAGGATTACAAAGACATGCCTCCCTTGGTTGAAGAGGAAGATGAGATAGAGGAAGTTCCAACTCAAGACAAAGTTGGATTGGTAGCAAGAAGGGCACTAGCTACTCAAGCTAGTAAAGATGAGCTTCAACGTGACAACATCTTTTACACTAGGTGCCATGTGACCAACAAGGTATGCAGCTTGGTGATTGACCCCGGAAGTTGCACTAATGTTGCTAGTGCATTGATGGTGGAGAAACTAAACTTGCCAACTAGTGAGCACCCCCGTCCCTACAAGCTTCAGTGGTTAAACAACAGTGGAGAGGTACGTGTTCATAAACAAGTTTTGGTTACTTTTCGCATTGGTAGGTATGAAGATGATGTTATGTGTGATGTAGTACCAATGCAAGCTGCACATATACTCTTAGGGCGTCCTTGGCAATTTGACAAAAGAGTCACTTTTGATGGTTTCTTGAACAAATACTCTTTCATGCATAATTGTAAAAAGATTACACTTGCACCTCTTACACCTCAACAAGTGCATGAGGATCAAGTTAGTCTACAAAAAGAGTATGACTTGCATGCTACCACCAAGAAGGACAACGCCAAAGCTAAGAAATTAGTGTTGGCTGACCCTTCTTCAAGCAAGTTGGATCACTCTCATTCGGCCTTCGAGCCCACACAGGAGAGAAAACCCAGCATGCTTGCCAAGGTAAAAGATGTGAGAAAGGCCTTGCATTCTAATCAGGTTTTATTTATTTTATTTGGCAAGGAATCCTTACTCACTAATGCTCTTGATGCTTCTTTGCCTAGTGTTATTACTAACCTCTTACAGGAGTATCAAGACGTCTTTCCTGAGGATATACCTAATGGTTTGCCTCCATTAAGGGGAATTAAACATCAAATTGATTTCATTCCTGGATCTTCCCTTCCAAACAAGGCACCGTATAGGACCAATCCTGAGGAAACCAAGGAGCAACAACGATAAGTGGTGGAATTGCTTAGTAAGGGTTGGATTCAAGAGAGTCTAAGCCCTTGTGCTGTACCAGTTCTACTTGTTCCAAAGAAAGACGGAGGATGGAGAATGTGCACTGATTGTAGGGCAATTAATGCCATCACGGTAAAGTACCGCCATCCCATACCTCGTTTGGATGACATGCTTGATGAATTACATGGTGCTATCATTTTTACTAAGATTGATTTGAAAAGTGGTTACCATCAAATTCGCATGAAAGAAGGAGATGAATGGAAAACTGCATTTAAAACAAAACATGGTCTTTATGAGTGGTTGGTCATGCCTTTTGGGCTAACCAATGCCCCAAGTACTTTTATGAGACTAATGAATCATGTTTTACGTTCTTTCATTGGTAAATTTGTGGTCGTTTACTTTGATGACATTTTGATCTATAGTAGGAGTCTAGATGAGCATGTTGTGCATTTACAAATGGTCCTAGATGCACTTCGCAAGGCGAGCCTCTACGCTAACCTTAAGAAGTGTACCTTTGGCACAAATCAATTGGTTTTCCTAGGCTACGTTGTAAGTGAGCAGGGAATTCATGTTGATCAAGAAAAGGTGAAGGCTATTAGTGAATGGCCAACCCCTACCAATGTAAGTGAGGTGAGAAGTTTCCATGGCTTGGCAAGCTTCTATAGGCGTTTTGTCAAGGATTTTAGCACAATTGCTGCCCCACTTACGTCAATTGTCAAGAAAGATGTGCAATTTCATTGGGGAGAGGAACGAGCTAAGTCTTTTCAATTACTTAAACACAAGCTCACACATGCACCTGTTCTTAGTTTACCTAATTTTGACAAAGCTTTCGAAGTAGAGTGTGATGCTTCTGGTATAGGTATTGGAGCTGTTTTACTCCAAGAGGGTCGCCCGGTTGCCTACTTTAGCGAGAAGTTGAATGGAGCTGCTCTAAACTACTCAACCTATGATAAGGAACTAATGGCCTTAGTGCGAGCTCTACAAACATGGCAACATTACCTTCGCCCTCGTGAGTTTGTCTTGCACACAGATCATGAGTCGCTCAAGCATATCAAGTCCCAAGACAAGTTGAGTAAGCGACATGCGAGATGGATTACCTTCATTGACAGTTTTACCTTTGTGATCAAATACAAGACAGGTAAGACGAATGTTGTGGCTGATGCACTCTCGCGAAGGTATGCACTTATCACTATATTAGATGCTAAGTTGCTTGGTTTTGAATTTCTTAAAGATCTTTATGCCACTGACTCAGATTTTGGTGAGATTTTTGTCTCCTTGCCACGACACTCTCGTGAGCATTATTTCATCTCTCAGGGGTTCTTATACTACAAGGACAAGCTTTGCATTCCCAAGAGCTCCATGCGCACACTGCTCGTAAGAGAATCTCATGGAGGAGGCCTAATGGGACACTTCGGCATTACCAAGACCTTAATGATCCTCCAAGAACATTTCTTCTGGCCACGCATGCGGAGTGACGTGGAACAACACATTGAAAGGTGCGTAACTTGTCACCAAGCGAAATCAAAGGTACACCCTTATGGACTCTATACACCTTTGCCAATTCCATATGAGCCATGGGTTGATCTGTCAATGGATTTTGTGCTTGGACTACCTAGGACTAGAAGAGGACATGATTCAATCTATGTGGTAGTCGACCGCTTCTCCAAAATGGCCCATTTTATTCCTTGTCTTAAAATAGATGATGCCAAGCATGTTGCAGATTTATTCTTTCGAGAGGTAGTTCGATTACATGGCATGCCACGCACTATTGTTTCTGATAGGGACGCCAAATTCCTTAGCTATTTTTGGAAAACCCTGTGGTGTAAACTAGGTACTAAATTACTATTTTCTACTTCTAGTCACCCACAAACTGATGGTCAAATCGAAGTGGTTAATAGGACTTTATCCACCCTATTGCGCGCAATTATTAAAAAGAACATTAAATCTTGGGAAGATTGCTTACCACATGTGGAATTTGCATACAATCGCATCGTTCATTCTGCTACACATTATTCACCTTTTGAAATTGTGTATGGCTTCAACCCTCTCACACCTTTGGATTTAACTCCTTTACCTGTTAATGAGAGAGTTAACTTGGATGGTAAGAACAAAGCTGCCTATGTGCGTGAGTTACACACTAAGGTGCGAGCCAACATCGAGAAGCGTACACTTCAATACATCCAAAGTGCCAACAAGGGGCGCCGCAAGATGGTCTTTGAGCCTGGCGATTGGGTATGGATACACATGCGCAAAGAGAGGTTCCCAGTCAAAAGGCGTAGTAAGCTACTTCCAATGGGAGATGGGCCATGCCAAGTCCTGGAGCGTATAAATGACAATGCCTACAAGCTTGAACTTCCAAGTGAGTATGGAGTACATGCTACTTTTAATGTATCTGACTTGAGTCCTTTTCATGCAGGCGATGAGTTTCATTTGGGGACAAATCGCCTTCAAGAGGAGGCGACTAATGAGGAGGGGCTCAAGACTGCTCAAACTTCTAGTGCTCAGGTCTTGCAAATACCCAGTGGTCCAATTACAAGAGCGCGTGCTAGAAGAATTCAAGAATCACTTCAAGCTCTTGTTTGCACGATTCAAGAACGAGTTGGTGATGACTTGAGGACCATTGAAGGATTACATAATGGAGAAACTACTCTATACACTTTGCTTCAAATGGAAGAACCAAGTGAAGACTAGTTCGCAGAATACTAGCTTGTTAATTAGGGTTTTTTTTTATTATTACCATTATTAGCTGTGTGTTAGCATTAATAACTTCGGTCAATTTCACCTCACTTGGCCGAATTCAGGGTCTTAATTTTAGTCAATTAGTTGTTAGATATTTTCACCCTTAATGAAGGGCAAGGTCGTCCATTGGACATTCTAGGGTTGAGTCTTGTAAGGCTATATATAGCCTAGCTTTTCATTCATTAAGGAGACAATTCAGATTTTTATAAAATATACGTGAGTTTATTCACTCTCTCTGTCTCAAAAGAATTTCCTTTGAATACTTGAGAATTAATCTCAAGTTGTTCATCGAACATATCAATCAAGTAGTCTCCTTGATTGTGGCGTTCTTCTAACTATACTTTTGGTTCACTAAACTTGCTAGTCTTGGGTTAAGGAATCTCCTTAGTTTGTGACTTGTGATTCTAGAAGGGTCAAAGTTCCGCAAATCCACTCAACTTGGTGTTCGTCTAGATCCGTCTCACATCACCCGCAACTCACACAATCGAATAGCCCAAACTCCAAGATCGTGCAAGCTACTTCCAAGAATTTCAAGAACTTCTAGGTGGTAACCAAGATCTTCAAGAAACTCTTAAAAATCTGTCCCAACCCAACAAGTTTTAACCAAAAATTCAGTTTAGAAAATTAATAAACACAACTTGGACGGCTCACAATGCATTTGAACAGATTTGGAAGGAAACAACAAAACCCTAGCCGCCTCTAGTTTTCGACTTTCTTGCAGCCCAAGGGACACTACGTGAGCAAGACAGGTTTGGGTAGGCTCAAGACAGAATTTTGCATGGCACCAATGCTCACAATACCTGCAAGCAGATTGCAACTCAACGTTCGCGACAAGGGTGGCTGCCGCACGCGTGATTTGTTTTTTCTCCTTCTTTTTTTTTCACAAGGAACTACACGGACAGAATACTTTGGACAGCAACACACAAAGAATACAGACAGAATTGAACAACAAAGTCATGACTGAATTGATGCAACAAGACACAAAAAATTGCGGACAGATTTTTTTTGACAAACGACGCAACAAAGGATATAACTAGACCAACAAAAAATTTTCCCTTTTTTTTTTGTAACAAGGCAGAAGAATCAACTAAAAACTAAGACAAAGCTACGGATATTATCCAATATTTTGACAAAGAAGGACTTCCAGTCTCATGGTTTCAAGATCCTATCTCTGGTCATGTCTACTTTGATGTTTGCAATGTTTGTGAGGAATGTTAATTGGAGAACATCCTTGATCTTGAATTACCAGATTTATCTCGTAAGAAAAGATCAAAGCTACAACAATTTGAGCCTCGACCATGCAAGCCAGATCTGGATCCACAAGATCCAGACACTGATAATTTTACTTCTCAGCGAAGTAAATTTAATGGTTATCAGATTCCTACTGAATGGATTCCTAAACCTTTTAAAAAGCCCACACCTCCTTCAAAAAAGGATCTTCATCCTTATTACCAAAAATGTCTTGACATTTTAGAAGAGGAGGCAAAGCAGCTTAAAAAAGAATGGAAACCAAAACCATTTTGCAAACCTGAACCATTAATCCCAGTTCATACTTCCCAGGTCCAAGAATGTTTCATATTTAGTGAAGCAGATTTTCCTAAACTAGAAACTTTCAACAAAAATGGTTCTAGACATACCCTAAAAATCCAAAATATATGCAGCTCTTACATCTATCCACAAGGATGTTTCAGCCGTAAAAGGAAAAGTTGACCAAATTGACAATACTGTGATAACTCAACATTCTCAGGTATCTCATATGATTGAAGTTTTTGAAAAAAGACTTCAAGAGCTGAAATATATTATGCCATCAGATCCATCTTCTTTAGCTGATTTTATCTTGAATAAGGAAAAAGAAATAAAATTTATTCAAAATCAGCTACAGGTTTTAAGAACAACAGGTCAAGTCCCTACATATGATGTAGTGTGACAGCCCCACCTCACCCTAAGGCAAGCCAAAGGGTTCGGCGGACCGTCTGCCCAATTCTCGCCAGGACTACGGAATCGATACACACAAACCTACCATAGCACGCGCGAAAGGATCCAAGGAAAACGAACAATCGGAAACTACATATATTTACATCGGAGTCTTGAATAAATGAACCAAAATACAAGTCAAAGTATATGTGCTACACAAAATACAATTAGGGTTTCAGTTACAGAGGAGCATAAGCAAGAGAAGTCCTACAACTAGCTCAACTCTTTTCTTCCAAAAATCTTGGTTTCAAAACATGGAAATCAAATAAGGGGTGAGCTTGCGCTCAATGAGGTACCAAAATAATATCAAGTAAAAATCATGGAACTTCATATTCAATTAGTCACATATGCAAATCAAATAAGGAATGAACAAACACCATAGATAGAAAGGATACGGGTGGCTCTCAGAAGCCAAATTCCCACTTGCTTCACCGAAGCTTGATCGAAAGAATAGTTGACACTCCGTCAACTTCCAAATGAAGTAACCAGTCCCGTCCAGTAGAGCACCACTTTACACCAAAATCCATCCACCAAACTTACCCCTACCGAGCCCGAATTCCAAACAAAAACAGAAGTGGTAATACTCGAGTATACCGGAATCAAAGGTCTCAATACCCAAAGATCCCAAAACAGACTACCGTGGTTCGTTATCTAATCGACCAGGCCCTTGCCGGCCCGACTCGAGTAACTAGCCACAGGTGTTGAGCTCAGAGGTCACAGAAAGGTCGTTGGATACAAGTTTCCAAACGACGTTCGAAAGATACAGATACAGATAACAGATTCCGATTCACACCAAAAATTGGCATATGAACAGACAAGAGAACGAGTGTGATAAAGTACACCCTCGTCTCAAACAAAATAATCAGATAGTTCAAACATTCATATCACAGATTGCATGTACAGAAATCGAGTTAAACAACAAGTGAGGGGAGTGGTACACTCACCAGTTCAAGTACAGGTCCTTCCAAAAATTTCCACCCAAAGTGGCCTAATCACCGTGAAACCCTAAGAATAACAAAGGTAAAACAGTTGGAATTTCCTCATCCAAAACCGAGTAAATAGGATGCACAACTGAGGTTCGATTGCTAGTCAGGTACCTCTCCAAGATATATATTAGTACGGGAAAAAATAAAAGACGGCTTAAGAATAAAAGAAAACGGTTGGTCCTAAGAACATACACGACTCTAAAACCCCTCACTCCTCTCAAAATCATACTTACAATGATGTATTAGCTCATATCTCAAGGTGAAATTGAAAGCGAGAATAATTCCAAGAAAACAGAATTTTTCCAGTTTTGCACACCCCTAATTGAAAGTCATATCTTAGGATTCTTAAGTCCGAAATTGGTAAAATTTACGCCGTTGGAAAATAGACTCAAAGGGGTAAAATTTCTCAGAAGACACATTTAGAAGATTCATATCACAAGACAATCAAATTTGAGCCTCAAATTGCTGTCTTAACCAGAAAAAAGCAGAACAGGTATACAATTTCAGTTAACTTTGAAAAATCACCATAAATCTCATAGACCAAACCAGAGACTGAAATTTACACGGATAATATCCCTGTGAATCTAGTTTAAAACACAACAAATGGAACTCCATTCCGATATTTTGACATCCAGATATTGCAGATTTCCCAGAACTGCTCCGGCGTTCCTGCGAAAATTTTAATAGCGTTTCCCCCTGTTTTTCTTACTTTTCACCCTACAATTCATCACCAAATTCAATCCAAATCAACCACAACCTCAAATATACTGCACAAGCTATTAAAACATCTAATTAGGGTCACAATACCCTTTATATATAGTCAATTACAACACAAGTTTAATAATGTAACCGAAAACCAATTTGAAAGACAATAGGCCAAACAAGCAGGTTTGACGTCTCTCGATGTTTCTATCGTAACCTAAGCTACGCTTATCAGATGGATGTACAATATACACCGTTTCGAAGATAACAGAAAGGGCTACAATGTTGAAGAAGGCCACTCAGTCCAGTTTGTAGTACAGCTAGGTCAAAATTTCATTGTACCCAAACCAGAACCGCATAAACAGGTTAGCGAACCGCATTCTGGTTAAATAACCATAATTCAGGCTACCAAAGTCCAATTCAAGTGATTCCAAAGTCATCCGAAAGCTAAGATACCATGCTATATTTCTTAAGAAGACGTCAACAACAAAATCAGTAGTATTCCTGGTCAAACTAACCAATTACAGAAATGGATTAGCAGGTTCGAATAGAAACAGGGCAGCAGGGGTATTTTGGTCTTTTCACAGACTACGTTGCTCCGATTTAGCTGAAATTTTGGAGAATACTATAAAACATCATTCTCTACAACTTTCATGTTTTGTGCTAAGGCTAAATCGGCCTCTAACTAGGTGTAGCAGTACCGGGCAGAATTGGGGGAAAATGAAACCCTAATCTGGAAATTTTGGTACAAAGCGGAAATTTCCGCAAATAACTACAATTTACACACAATAGCTTCATTCTAAGATATACCAAGTCATCAACCATGGCCACACAATATTAAACATATGAAAACAGAAAAATTCAAGAATAAATATAAAAGTCACCAATCTCAACTAAAATCAAGAAATCTTTCACCAAATCACATCTTTAGCCACCACAAGTCATTAATTAAACATCATTAGATAGAAAAGAGGGGTTCCTTAGCCACTCACCTTATCAACCCAAGAAAGGAAGCAATTTAGCACCTTAGTTTTCCAAACCACTTCACTAATCACCTCACAACTACTAAGAGAAGGATTTTTATGGAGAACTTTCAAGTTTAATCGGTTGGTTTGTTGGATTGAGCAAGGTTGGAGCAAGAAATTTGAAGACTTTTTCCTTTCTTTTTCCTTGAAGGTGGCTGGCCAAGAAGCTTGGAATTTGGGTGATTTTTGAGTCAATTTTTGTATTAATTAGTAAAGTAGTAAATAGTGGTCAAAAGGTAAGAATAAATCTCCAAGTGACACTTGTCCCTCTCATTAAATGCAAAGTTATCCTTTTGTCTCTCTCACACTAATCCATTTAGTAACTTCTAATTATCCCTTCACACCTGATAAATTAAACCCAGTATACACAACTTAACCTAATTGGCCAAATTTTATCAAACTTACCGCACTAGTGGATCCCACATTTGGTACACACTCTTAAAACCTTATAAACTAACTTATACTAGAAAAAAAATGATTTCAAAACCATCTTTACTCATAAAAATTATTTTCACAATTTTTCGAATAAATAAAATGTGGAAAAGCGTGCAATTAATAGAAAATAAAACCTAGCAATTAAGAAAAGTACGAGTTCTCACACTCTCTCCCTCTTAAAGAAATTTCGTCCTCGAAATTTTCTTATCAACGGAATCTTTCAAAATCTAAGGTACCCAACAGATCGTACCTTCTACGTCCTCAGACGAGTCATGGACCTGATGGTGTTCTAAAGAGTATACCCGAGCCAGTACTTTCAATCCAGCTCCTTCCTTTTCCTACTGTCCAGGGTTAGTCTTAGTGGGTTGCAGGGTCCCTTTTCCTTTTCGCAATTGAACTGGGCAGTCAGCAATCCGATGATCGGCACTTCCGCAGCGCAGACATTTTCCCTCTTTCTTTCAACAATTTATCTCCGTATGATTTGGCCCTCCGCAATATCCACAGGGACCACGAGTAGCAGAGACCGGTCCCCCCTGAGAGACATCACACGACACCCCCAGTTGTCGTACTCCCCCGTTTCCCTTTCCAATCTTAGGGGGCGTACTTGTACCTTCTTGCTTAGAGCTACTCCCAGGAAAGCCCCTTTTCTTGGCTTGGAAGTCTTTCTCCTGCAGCCTACCATTCTCTACTCGTTGCGCCTTCTCTACGGCATCGCTGAAGGCGTTAATTTGGGCTACGGCTAGATCTTTCTGGATCTCCACGTTCAAGCCTTGGATAAAACGCCTGATCCGCCGTTGCTCGGTCATAATCAACTCAGGGGCGAATTTGGATAGGCGGGTGAACTGGCTTTCATATTCCGCTACAGATTGGGTCCCTTGGCGAAGTCGGATAAACTCGTCTTCCTTCCGCTCCTGGACCAGAGGAGGGAAGAATTTCGCGTTGAACTCCCGCATAAAATTCACCCAAGTCCTGGGCATTTGTTCCCGTTCCCATTTTTGCCAAACAACGTTCCACCAGGAACGGGCCGCCCCTTCCAGCTGAAAGACGGCAAAGGTTACCTGCCTCTCCTCGGTATAGTGCAAGGCAGTAAAAATATCTACAATTTTCTCGAGCCACCTTTCGGCAACATCCGGGTCAGGCCCCCCAATGAACTTCGGTGGGGCGAACTTCTGGAATCTCTCAAGAGCCCTATCGTCACTCTCGATGTGGTTGCCAGGGTTTTCAGGGTTAGGGTTCGGGTTTTGGCCCTGTTGCTGCACCACTTGTGCCAGCAGGTTGATCATTTGCTACATGGCGACAGCTATTTGAACGTTGGGGTCAACCCTCGGTTTAGGGTTGGGTCCAAATGAGGTTTCCCCAGCACCCCTGTCCGGCGTGGGTTGCCTACGCCCATGCCCACGTCCCCGGCCACTAAGTGTGCCCTTCATTGATCTAAGTCAATCTAAGGTCGAGGTGCAAAGATAATATTAAAGATAATTATAAGCATAAGCAAATAACAAGAGGTACACACAAATCAAGAGCATATATACACACAACTGTACCGAACCAGTCACACAGTAACAGTCAATTAGATACAACCAAAAGAGGTCCATGAAGGTAACAGGGTCATCCAAAAGTACTATAAACGAACTAGATTAAAGGCACAAAAGCAACTAACGAAAGTTATTTCCCTTCAAGGTCTCCATCCCGAATCTACGAGAATGCCACAATTTATATCTTACTCCAGATTAATCATACTTACGAACACCCGAACAAACCACATGAAGTTCCATAGAATCAAATTTCTAGCTCGCCCAAATCCTTTCTAACCTAGGCTCTCATTGATTTAGTAACCGGGCACAAGAATCCCAAATAAGATAATTCACAACTCGAGCCGGCCGGTCCCAAGCATAAATCATCCATATTAAAGATTCCTACCCGACATACTTATCTGTCTTCCTCAAGTTCCCTGATAGAGATTTTACACTTATAACATGCACGGTTCATATCTTACGCTCAAAAGAGCACTTAGCCCTTTAAACACCTTCACCAAAAGCAGGACCATAACACCACTTGGCCCAAGCTCACTCCGTGCAGAGACCACGCGAAGCAGCTATGATACCACCTGTGACAGCCCCACCTCACCCTAAGGCAAGCCAAAGGGTTCGGCGGACCGCCTGCCCAACTCTCGCCAGGACTACGGAATCGATACACACAAACCTACCATAGCACGCACGAAAGGATCCAAGGAAAACGAACAATCGGAAACTACATATATTTACATCGGAGTCTTGAACAAATGAACCAAAATACAAGTCAAAGTATATATGCTACACAAAATACAATTAGGGTTTCAGTTACAGAGGAGCATAAGCAAGAGAAGTCCTACATCTAGCTCAACTCTTTTCTTCGAAAAATCTTGGTTTCAAAACATGGAACCTTGTAAGGAAAACAAAGGTAACAGAAAGGGGTGAGCTTGCGCTCAATGAGGTACCAAAATAATAGCAAGTAAAAATCGTGGAACTTCATATTCAATTAGTCACATATGCAAATCAAATAAGGAATGAACAAACACCATAGATAGAAAGGATACGGGTGGCTCTCAGGAGCCAAATTCCCACTTGCTTCACTGAAGCTTGATCGAAAGAATAGTTGACACTCCGTCAACTTCCAAATGAAGTAACCAGTCCCGTCCAGTAGAGCACCACTTTACACCAAAATCCATCCACCAAACTTACCCCTATCGGGCCCGAACTCCAAACAGAAACAGAAGTGGTAATACTCGTGTATACCAGAATCAAAGGTCTCAATACCCAAAGATCCCAAAACAGACTACCGTGGTTCGTTATCTAATCGACCAGGCCCTTGCCGGCCCGACTCAAGTAACTAGCCACAGGTGTTGAGCTCAGAGGTCACAGAAAGGTCGTTGGATACAAGTTTCCAAATGACGTCCGAACAGATACAGATAACAGATAACATATTCTGATTCGCACCAAAAATTGGCACATGAATAGACAAGAGAACGAGTGTGATAAAGTACACCCTCGTCTCAAACAAAATAAACAGATAGTTCAAACGTTCATATCATAGATTGCATGTACAGAAACCGAGTTAAACAACAAGTGAGGGGAGTGGTACACTCACCAGTTCAAGTACAGGTCTTTCCAAAAATTTCTACCCAAAGTGGCCTAATCACCGTGAAACCCTAAGAATAACAAAGGTAAAACAATTGGAATTTCCTCATCCAAAACCGAGTAAATAGGATGCACAACTGAGGTTCGATTACTAGTCAGGTACCTCTCCAAGTTATATACTAGTACGGACAAAAATAAAAGACGGCTTAAGAATAAAAGAAAACGGTTGGTCCTAAGAACATACACGACTCCAAAACCCCTCACTCCTCTCAAAATCGTACTTACAATGATGTACTAGCTCATATCTCAAGGTGAAATTGAAAGCGAGAATAATTCCAAGAAAACAGAATTTTTCCAGTTTTGCACACCCCTAATTGAAAGTCATATCTTAGGATTCTTAAGTCCAAAATTAGTAAAATTTACGCCGTTGGAAAATAGACTCAAAGGGGTAAAATTTCTCAGAAGACACATTTAGAAGATTCAAATCACAAGCCAATCAAATTCGAGCCTCAAATTGCTGTCTTAACCAGAAAAAGGCAGAACAGGTATACAATTTCAGTTAACTTTGAAAAATCACCATAAATCTCACAGACCAAACCAGAGACTGAAATTTACATGGTTCATAGCCCTGTGAATCTAGTTTAAAACACAACAAACGGAACTCAATTCCGATATTTTGACATCCAGATATTGCAGATTTCCCAGAACTGCTCCGGGGTTCCTGCGAAAATTTTAACAGCGTTTCCCCTTGCTTTTCTTACTTTTCACCCTACAATTCATCACCAAATTCAACCCAAATCAACCACAACCTCAAATATACTTCACAAGCTATTAAAACATCTAATTAGGGTCGCAATACCCTTTATATATAGTCAATTACAACACAAGTTTAATAATGTAACCGAAAATCAATTTGAAAGACAATAGGCCAAACAGGCAGGTTTGACGTCTCTCGATGTTTCAATCGCAACCTAAGCTACGCTTATCGGATGGATGTACAATACACACTGTTTCGAAACTAACAGAAAGGGCTACAATGTTGAAGAAGGCCACTCAGTCCAGTTTGTAGTGCAACTAGGTCAAAATTTCGATGTACCCAAACCAGAACCGCATAAACAGGTTAGCGAACCGCATTTTGGTTAAATAACCATAATTCAGGCTACCAAAGTCCAATTCAAGTGATTCCAAAGCCATCCGAAAGCTAAGATACCAGGCTATATTTCTTAAGAAGACATCAACAACAAAATTGTGACAGCCCCACCTTCCTCTAAGGCGAACCAAAGGGGTTAGCGGACTGCCTGCCCAGCCTCGCCAGGACTAACGGTTCAGTTCACATCGATCTAAGACGTGTCAGAACATACTAATGCGCGTAAGCGAGTCACAATGTCCAAATAAAAAAAAATGAAACCGGAGTCGGCCATGAATAGTAACTGACACGTCAAAATCCAACCGAACATCAAGCCCCTTTCCTCGTTTGTATACTTGATCGGACTTCATTAACCCTCCGTCAATGTTTAAGAGTAACCAACCGTAGGCTCCACTTTACTTCCATTCCGTCCACCTAACATTCCCCTACCGGGCCTGAACTCCAAACACTTGCAATGTGGTATTACTCGAGTATACCGGAATCGAGAGTCTCTCATACTACAAGATTCCATATAACAGTCCCCAAGGCTCATTAATTGGCACGACCAAACCCTCGCCGGCTCGATTCAATCAACTACCAATGGGGTTGAGCTCAATGGTAACAATCATGGTCGTTGGATACTCGTCCAAACGACACCAAGTCAAGTACTTTCATTTCATGTAACATTCCAATAACATGATAAACAATGATATAAGGCATATAAGTGAGAGTGATAAAGTACACCCTGACTTCAATCAATATCGATGGTGCAGTAAACATTCAACGCATCAAGTTCAAGTATTAAAGCCATATAGAAACACACATGTGAGTAGTACACTCACCAAGCTTGAAAATGATATTTCATACACCTCCGTCAAAGGAGCGTCGTAAACCACCGGCACGCCCTAAAACATGCAAACAAGTACAATGAGACTCGATAACGAGTCATAAACCAATGCCAAATACTACCAAAATAGGGTTCCATAAGCATACATAAGCATTAGAGGAAACCAGAAAAATCCGGAAATGGGGTTAAGTGTTAACCCAAAAAAAATAGTTTTTGATATCATTTTGCGGTTTTGGCACCAAAAGCACTACGATTATCGGATGAAGGTACAGGACCCACCGTTTCGAAGCTAAGAGATAGGGCTACAGTGTTGAAGAAGGTCACTCTGCCCAGTTTCGAGTGTAAGCAGGTCAAAAATGCAATATACTACACCAGAATCGGAAAAACAGGTTCACAAAACGCATTCTGGTGGAAATATCCTAAATCAGGCTACCTAAGTCCAAATCCAGTAATTCCAAAGCTATCCAAAAGCTAAGATACAGGGATACATTTCATCAGAAGACCTCAACAACCAATTCTGAAGCATTCCCAACCAAATTAACCAATTACAGTCGCAGTTCTCAAGTTCGGGTAGAAACAGGACAGCAAGGGTAATTCCATCTTTTCACAAGTTATGCTACTCCAATTGACCTGAAATTTTGCAGACATTTCTAAAATATCATTTCCTACAACTTTCATGTTTTAACCCAAGGCCAATTCGGCCTCTAACTATGACCTACTGTGCCGGGCAGAATGTATAATCATAAAACCCTAACTTTCCAAATTTCTTCCAAAACAGAAATTGCTTGCAATTAACCACTTTTTCCACCTTCTAGATTCCTTAAATACCATTTCCAATCATTATACATGACCACATAATCATATTCATATGAAAACAGAAAAATCACCAATAATTATAAGACTTCACCAATTCAACCAAAAATCAAGATATAATCCATAAAATTGCATCTTATACTACCACCAATCATGAATTAAGCTTCATTAGAGGGAGGAGAGGGGTTCTTCACAACTCACCTTAGCAACACAAGAGAGAGAGCAACTAGTAATGAGGAGGGGCTCAAGGCTGCTCGAACTTCTAGCGCTCAAGTCATGCAAATACCAAGTGGTCCGATTACAAGAGCGCGTGTTAGAAGACTTCAAGAATCACTTCAAGCTCTTGTTTGAACGATTCAAGAACGAGTTGGTGATGACTTGAGGACCATTGAAGGATTACATAATGGAGAAACTACTCTATACACTTTCCTTCAGGTGGAAGAATCAAGTGAAGACTAGTTCGCGGATTACTAGCTTGTTAATTAGGGTTTTTAGTTACCATTATTAGTTGTTTGTTAGTTGCTAGATATTAAGTTAATACAACTTGGACAAATCCACCCTTAATGAAGGGCAAGATCGTCCAGTGGACATTCTAGGGTTTTGAGTCTTGTAAGGCTATATATATAGCCTAGGTATTCATTCACAAAAAGATAATTCGGATTTTTATAAAATATTCGTGAGTTTATTCACTCTCTCTTGCCTCAAGAGAATTTCCTTTGAATAATTGAGAATTAATCTCAAGTTGTTCATCGAACTTATCAATCAAGTAGTCTCCTTGATTGTGGCGTTCTTCTATCTATACTTTTGGTTCACTAAATTTGCTAGTCTTGGGTTAAGGAGCATCCTTAGTTCGTGACTTGTAATTCTAGAAGGGTCAAAGTTCCGCGATTCAATTCAACTTGGTGTTCGCCTAGATCCGTCGCACATCAGTTGGTATTCAGAGCTAGTCGACGACATCAAGTATATCCCGTTGAGTTTGTTCGTAAGCTTTCTAGTAAATTTTATCTTGCAAAACTGGTCGTGTCTCTCTTTGTGTCAAGTCCGATTATTATTACAAAAAAAAAAAATTCTGTCCGCCTTTGTTTGTTCTTGTTGCGTCGCTCTTTGTGTCCTTTTTGCTTCGTGTCCACTTCGTGCATTACTTGGTGCGTGAATTTTTCTTGAAATCTACCTTCAAGTGTAGCCGTGTTTTGTTCCTTGCATATTCTGTTTAAATATCAAAAAAAAAAAATTTCGACGGCGAGGGTTTTCACTTGCAACTAGGCTTTCCTTGGGCGCAAGTCTTGCCAAATCTGTCCAAACTTTAGTTTACTCCACCAAGTTGTTCTAGTTAATTTCCTAAACTGATTTTGTGGTTAAACTTGTTTGGGGTGGAATCTTGAAGAGGGGCTACACTAATCTAGGATTTCTTGAAGTTCTTGTAAACTATCTAAGAGGTCCTTGTAACTCTTGGGAGATTCTTCTTAGCCTTGGAGAATTAGGGTTGCGAGTTGGAAATTGACCTTTATTTCTGGAAATTTTACTCCCAAAGCAGCCGAGTAGTTGAGTTATTCTTTAAGTCAAAAAAAAAAGGAAAACGAAAAGGAAAAGAGAAAAGGCATTCGGGTAGCAAACAACAAAGAAGGAAGCCGCACTTTTATTTGCCAAATTCTGTCTTGTTGCAATTGTTCCAACAAACCAGAAAATTACATCAAGAAAAGAATACTCAAAAGTTTTGACCAACTTCCTCTTGAAAATCTTGAGCACCTTGAGCCTTGATCACTTGTATCACCCGTTGAGATTTTTGAGGATCTTGATCATCTTGATTCTTGAAGACTTGCACCTCCCTTCGTATAAAAAGTTTCTTGTACGTCCTTGCATCCATACGGGGCTTCCTTGGCTTAGGAGTAAACCTCTTGGGAATTTCTTGAGCAGGCCTGGGGAATTCTTGAGTGACGTCGCTTGTATCATCTTGTGAAGCCATTGATTAGAACCAAGCGTCAAAACTGTCCTTGTGTGGAGCAAAGAGGAGGGGGCCGAATTGTTTGTTCTTGAGAGAGTAAGGGACGAAAAATTTGGGGGGCAAGGGTCGGCTTTAAGAAGAGGAAATTTTGGAAAATTTTAGAGGTTAGGAAGCTACCAAATCTGGAAAATTTTTAGGAAGTTCTAGTCGACTTTGAGAGGGATTTAAGAAGAGGAAATTTTGGAAAATTTTAGAGGTTAGGAAGCTACCAAATCTGGAAAATTTTTAGGAAGTTCTAGCCGACTTTGAGAGGGATTTAAGAAGAGGAATTCTGGAAGATTTTAGAGGTTAGGAAACTACCAAATCTGGAAAATTTTTAAGGCAGTCCTTGCCAACTTTAGGGAGATTTCCAAAGAGGTTCTACACCTAACTTGATTCCAAAATTCAATTAGGAAACTAAGTAAAACACTTGGGAAATTCCACCATTGCACTTGGACATTTTCTCTTTTTTTTGAACATCATTTTTTTTTCTTTCTTTATTCCATCCCTTGTCAAATTCGTTACTTGAGCTTTCCGTTTCTACTCTTGTTCTTTGTTCCTTTGGTACAAGTGGGTACTATTTGATTAAGGTTTGATTGACCTTCTTTGAGAAAAATTTCTGATTTCTTCAAAGGAAACAATCAACTGGCTTGAGAAGTGAATTGGTGAAGAGCATTAGAGTGACATAAGCACTGATGTGAAAACACTAGAGGAGTGAAATACTTAAGGGAGCGAGTGAGGCCTTTTCTCCTAACAATTTGTCAAGTTTTGCAAGTTTCACCATGTGTCAGGAAAATGAACTTACCATTGCTCAATTATCACTTAAAATGGATGCTATGTGGAAAGATATGCAAAGGAGATTTGACCAAAGGCTGGAAACAATCCATGAGCAGATTGATCAACTAACTTCATCTAAAGCCTCTTCTAGGAAATCTAGGAGACAACCTATCCTGGATGAATCTAGTGACTCCAATGCCGATTCGGAACATGAGGCATATGAGCAAGGAAGACCGAGGCGAAACAAGAAAGCAATTGGTGATGCAATCAAAGGGATTAAGATGAAGATTTCTCCGTTCCAAGGCAAATCTGATCCGGATACGTACCTTGAATGGGAGAGTCGAGTAGAACTAGTATTCGATTGTAATGACTACACCGATGCACAAAAATTGAGACTTGCCGTAGTCGAATTCACCGACTATGCCATAGTTTGGTGGGAACAAGTGGTTACAAGCAGGAGAAGGTGTGGTGAACTACCTATAACCACTTGGACTGAGCTCAAGAGGCTTATGAAGAGGCGATTTGTGCCAAGTCACTACCATAGAGACTTGTACCAAAAACTTCAAACCTTGACTCAAGGTCAACGGTCAGTTGAGGACTACTAAAAGGACATGGAAATCTCCATGTTGAGAGCTGATATTCAAGAAGATAGAGAGGCTACAATGGCAAGATTTCTCAATGGTCTGAGGGTTGAAATAGCCGATCAACTGGAGCTTCAATACTATGTGGAGGTAGAAAATATGGTGGAGAAGGCTATCAAGATTGAGCAAAGGCTCAAGAGGAGGGGTACAACCACAAATTATAACCCTCATCCACAAACATTTCCTCGTCCATTCCAGCCTAGAAGGGAAGAGAGAGGGTCGAATGCTTGGACCACTCCAAAGCCGAAGCACGATCAAAGGTCAAGCTCACGGCCGCCTTTTTCAAAAACCGACTCCAAGGTTGTGTCAAAATCAACAATTGAAACTTCAAAACCTAGGAATCGTGACACCAAATGTTGGAGGTGTCAAGGAGTTGGATATATTGCAAGCCAATGTCCAAATCCAAGGACCATGCTTGTACTACCAAATGGAGACATTGTCACTGATGATGAAGAGGAGGAGTACAAAGACATGCCTCCCTTGGTTGACGAGGAAGATGAGATAGAGGAAGTGCCAACTCAAGACAAAGTTGGATTGGTAGCAAGAAGGGCACTAGCTACTCAAGCTAGTAAAGATGAGCTTCAACGTGACAACATCTTTTACACCAGGTGGCATGTGACCAACAAGGTATGCAGCTTAGTGATTGACCCAGGGAGTTGCACTAATGTTGCTAGTGCATTGATGGTGGAGAAACTAAACTTGCCAACTAGTGAACACCCCCGTCCCTATAAACTTCAATGGTTAAACAACAGTGGAGAGGTCCATGTTCATAAACAAGTTTTAGTTACATTCCGCATTGGTAGGTACGAAGATGATGTTATGTGTGATGTGGTACCAATGCAAGCTGCACATGTACTCTTAGGGCGTCCTTGGCAATTTGACAAAAGAGTCACTTTTGACGGTTTCTTGAACAAATACTCTTTCATGCATAATTGTAAAAAGATTACACTTGCACCTCTTACATCTCAACAAGTGCATGAGGATCAAGTAAGTCTACAAAAAGAGTATGACCTGCATGCTTCCACCAAGAAGGAAAACGCCAAAGCTAAGAAATTAGAGTTGGCCAACCCTTCTTCAAGCAAATTGGATCACTCCCATTCGACCATAGAGCCCATACAGGAGAGAAAACCCAGCATGCTTGCCAAGGTGAAAAATGTGAGAAAGGCCTTGCATTCTAACCAGGTTTTGTTTATTCTATTTGGCAAGGAATCCTTACTCACTAATGCTCTTGATGCTTCTTTGCCTAGTATTATTACTAACCTCTTACAGGAGTATCAAGACGTCTTTCCTGAGGATATACCTAATGGTTTGCCTCCATTAAGGGGAATTGAACATCAAATTGATTTCATTCCTGGATCTTCCCTTCCAAACAAGGCACCATATAGGACTAATCCTGAGGAAACCAAGGAGCAACAACGACAAGTGGAGGAGTTGCTTAGTAAGGGTTGGATTCACGAGAGTCTAAGCCCCTGTGCTGTCCCAATTCTACTTGTTCCAAAGAAAGATGGAGAATGGAGAATGTGCACTGATTGTAGGGCAATTAATGCCATAACGGTAAAGTACCGCCATCCCATACCTCGTTTGGATGACATGCTTGATGAATTACATGGTGCTATCATTTTTACTAAGATTGATTTGAAAAGTGGTTACCATCAAATTCGCATGAAAGAATGAGATGAATGGAAAACTGCATTTAAAACAAAACATGGTCTTTATGAGTGGTTGGTCATGCCTTTTGGGCTAACCAATGCACCAAGTACTTTTATGAGACTAATGAATCATGTTTTACGTTCTTTCATTGGTAAATTTGTGGTCGGTTACTTTGATGACATTTTGATCTATAGTAGGAGTCTAGATGAGCATGTTGTGCATTTACAAATGGTCCTAGATGCACTTCGCAAGGCGAGCCTCTACGCTAACCTTAAGAAGTGTACCTTTGGCACAAATCAATTGGTTTTCCTAGGCTATGTTGTAAGTGAGCAGGGAATTCATGTTGATCAAGAAAAGGTGAAGGCTATTAGTGAATGGCCAACCCCTACCAATGTAAGTGAGGTGAGAAGTTTCCATGGCTTGGCAAGCTTCTATAGGCGTTTTGTCAAGGATTTTAGCACAATTGCTGCCCCACTTACGTCAATTGTCAAGAAAGATGTGCAATTTCATTGGGGAGAGGAACGAGCTAAGTCTTTCCAATTACTTAAACACAAGCTCACACATGCACCTGTTCTTAGTTTACCTAATTTTGACAAAGCTTTCGAAGTAGAGTGTGATGCCTCTGGTATAGGTATTGGAGCTGTTTTACTCCAAGAGGGTCGCCCGATTGCCTACTTTAGCGAGAAGTTGAATGGAGCTGCTCTAAACTACTCAACCTATGATAAGGAACTAATGGCCTTAGTGCGAGCTCTACAAACATGGCAACATTACCTTCGCCCTCGTGAGTTTGTCTTGCACACAGATCATGAGTCGCTCAAGCACATCAAGTCCCAAGACAAGTTGAGTAAGCGACATGCGAGATGGATTACCTTCATTGACAGTTTTACCTTTGTGATCAAATACAAGACAGGTAAGACGAATGTTGTGGCTGATGCACTCTCACGAAGGTATGCACTTATCACTACATTAGATGCTAAGTTGCTTGGTTTTGAATTTCTTAAAGATCTTTATGCCACTGACTCAGATTTTGGTGAGATTTTTGTCTCCTTGCCACGACACTCTCGTGAGCACTATTTCATCTCTCAGGGGTTCTTATACTACAAGGACAAGCTTTGCATTCCCAAGAGCTCCATGCGCACACTCCTTGATACGAACCAAGAGACACCATTGCGAACTATTCGAGTTCCCCTAGGACCCGTAACTCGAGCACGAGCTAAGAAGATGAGGGAGGAACTCCAAGGACTTGTTCATGAGATACAAGGCCAAGAAATTGTCCCCAAGGTCATTGAGGGGCTTGAGCATGAAGGAATGAAAGTGATACGAACGTCGCCAACCTTGTGACGAAACCCGTAAAAGATTAGCTTCAGAATCGACAAGAGGACACCAAGTTTGAAGCGGATGACCTCAACCCGTTAATCACGTGGTTAACGAACCTTGGTATAATGGTAGAAGACGCCACAACCTAGTGCGATTCTAGATTGATAAGTCACGAACACCTAGAGAAATTCTAAGGTATTCAAGAAGCCTTGGAGAAACCAAGAAAACTCTCAAAATCTGATTTATTGATTGAATGCCTAAACCATTGGAAGTGTGGGCTATTTATAGCCTTACATAGAGATGAACAACTAAATGTGGAACTAGTCTAGAGTTGTGGTCTTGACTAAGACTAACAATTGCATTCAATCAATAAATCAGATTTTGAGAGTTTTCTTGGTTTCTCCAAGGCTTCTTGAATACCTTAGAATTTCTCTAGGTGTTCGTGACTTATCAATCTAGAATCACACTAGGTTGTGGCGTCTTCTACCATTATACCAAGGTTCGTTAACCACGTGATTAACGGGTTGAGGTCATCCGCTTCAAACTTGGTGTCCTCTTGTCGATCCTGAAGCTAATCTTTTACGGGTTTCGTCACAAGGTTGGCGACGTTCGTATCAGTTGGTAATCAGAGCTAATTAAGAGGTATCACGTTATATCCTTTTTTTTATTTGCTTTTCGAGTCAAGTTGTCGAAAATTCTGTTTTCGTGTTCTAAGTTGCTATCCGCAATTTCCAGATTTGTTACTTCGTGTTCTTGCGTTATTTTTCCAGATTTGTTACGACATAAACTTGTGTCTAGTTGTTGTTAATTGCTGTGGTTAGCCTGGTTTGGTCCAGCCTTTTTTTTTGTGTCTTATTCTTGATTTCTTGTTTGAGTCTTGTTTCTATCCTGTTATATCCATTCAATTCCAGTCTTTTGTTCTATTTGATCATTCGAGGTTACTGTTCATCCGAAAAAAATCAGTTTGTAGCAAGGGTTTTAGAGTCCTATCTAGTTATTACCTTGTGTTCTTGTTTACATACAAAAAAAAAAAAAATTAGCTGGCTAACCTTACAAAAATTCCTGGAAATCTGTCTTGACCAAAACTTGGGTTTCTTAAAGTTCCTGATTGTTTAAAACCACAATCTTGAAGTTCTTGGAACTTTAGTTGGGATTCTTGAAGCCAACCAAAATCTGTCTTGATCAAATCGTGAAATCTTGGATTGTTTAGGGAGGAAATCATCTTCAATTTTGTGTTTCTTGAATTCTGGGAATTAACATCTTGAATTCTTGAAAGAATCTTGAAGTTTCTGGGTTTTGGGAACCAAATCTTGGTAAACAACAAGGCTGCAAATTTTCAGCTGCCAAAATCCTTGTCTTCACCACAACAATCTTCTTTCTTGACTAAGAACATTTTAGCCACGAAATTTGGCTCTTCTTGGCTGATTAGAAAACAAAAACAAAGGAAGAAGAAGAATATTCAGCCTATTCAAGTCAAATTTCCCAACCTATTCAAGTCAAATTTTCCAACCTGTTCAAGTCAAATCTTCCACCCTTGTTCCCAAAAACAACCAAATCAGTTCCAATCTTGAACTTGACCTTAGAATTTATGGGAACCAGCAAATAGGAAGACTAAACCTTGTTTCCAAAGGATTAAAGAAGAAAAGTCAGCCTTGGGTTTCCAAAACAGTCCTACCACAACACAAATTCATCTTCCATTCGGATTCCATCTTTGCAACCATTGGGGAATTTCTGTCCAATCATTAATTCTGGAAATTTTCGTGCATCATTAGGTTAGTTTTAAGTGTCATTCTGAATCCTCTAAGTGTCCATTTATCTACCAAAACACTGCCCAGAAATGCAGAAACCAGTAGCTCAAAATTCCAGTTTTGGGTAGAGTTTTGTCTAGGATCCTTAAAATTCAACTTTGAGTCATTCATTGAGTCGTGGTCAGTCCCTTCATCTTTTGTTCTTTTTTCGTTCAAAGTGCTACAATCTTGTGACCCTGGTTGGTAAGTCGATCCACACTAGAAGGAGTTCTAACTTCTTCGAGGAGTTGACCGAGGAGCCTTGAAAATACCTTGGTGAGTTCTTAGAGTGTTCAAACACGAGAGCGAGAGTAAACACGTGAGGAAGTGTGCGAGATAAACTTTGCTTCTTTCCATTATTATTTTTTTTTACCCTACCATGGCTAACGAGGGGGGAGCAAGCTCCCAAGCTTTTGATCTTAAACTTTTCACAGAAGCAATCAAAGGCGAATTGGGACGCATGATGGACCAAAAACTTGAACTGATGCACCAACGCATTGACAGCTTAGAGTTGTCTCATGGAAGCTCCAAAGGCAGCCGTGGAAAGGCTTATGCACATGAGTCTAGCGACTCTAACTCAGACAACAACTATGAGCATAAGCAAAGTAGGTCCAAGCGTGATGCTAGGCCTTCAAATGACCACATTCCGGGCATAAAGATGAAAATTCCGCCTTTCCAAGGACGATCAGACCCTGATGCCTACTTAGAGTGGGAGAAGCGGATTGAACTTGTTTTCGACTGCAATACTTACTCGGAAGAGCAAAAGGTCAAGTTGGCCGTGGTCGAATTCACCGACTACGCCGTTGTGTGGTGGGATCAACTCTCCACTAGTCGAAGGAGGAGTCGTGAACCTACCATACAAACTTGGACAGAGCTAAGACGACTAATGAGGAAGCGTTTCGTACCTAGTCACTACTACCGTGACTTGTACCAAAAGTTTCAAAGCCTCAACCAAGGAGCACGAAGTGTCGAGGACTATCACAAAGAAATGGAAATACTCATGCTACGGGCAGACATCATGGAGGATCGAGAAGCAACAATGGCACGCTTCTTGAACGGACTAAGGCCCGAAATCGCTGACCAAGTAGAGTTACACCACTATGTGGAACTTGGGGATTTGGTGGAAAAGGCCATCAAGATTGAAAGGAGGATTAAGAGGAGGGGTACGACTCGGAGTTACTCCAACTTTTCACCCTCTTATCTCCGAACTACACCACCAAAGAAAGATGATAAAGGGCCGAGTAATTCTTGGAAAGGCACCACCAATAAGGGGAATTGAGCATCAAATTGACTTGGTTCCAGGTGCCCCACTTCCTAACAGACCAGCCTACAAAATGGGTCCAAATGAGACAAAGGAGCTCCAACGCCAAATCGAAGAGCTTCTAACAAAGGGATGGGCACGAGAAAGCTTGAGCCCATGTGCGGTTCCCATCATCTTGGTGCCTAAAAAGGATGGAAGTTGGCGAATGTGCACTGACTGTAGGGCTGTTAATGCAATAACGGTAAAATATCGTCACCCTATTCCTAGACTTGATGATATGTTAGATGAGCTATATGGTGCTGTGATTTTCACTAAAATTGATCTAAAAAGCGGTTATCATCAAATTAGGATGAAAGAGGGGGATGAATGGAAAACGGCCTTTAAAACCAAACATGGCTTGTACGAGTGGTTAGTTATGCCATTTGGACTAACTAATGCACCTAGTACGTTCATGAGGTTGATGAACCACGTACTTCGTCCATTCCTTGGAAAATTTGTAGTTGTATATTTTGACGATATCCTGATTTATAGTAGGAGCTTAGATGAGCATGTTGAACATGTGAAGCTTGTTCTTGATGTACTTCGAAGGGAAAAGCTCTATGCTAACCTTAAGAAGTGCTCCTTTTGTACTGATCAACTTGTCTTCCTAGGCTTTGTTGTGAGTAAACAGGGAATCAAAGTGGACGAGGAGAAGGTTAAAGCAATTCGAGAATGGCCTACTCCAAGCACGGTGGGTGAGGTACGTAGCTTCCATGGTCTTGCTAGTTTTTATAGACGATTTGTTAAAGATTTTAGTACCATTGCTGCACCTCTAACTGCTGTAATTAAGAAAAATGAGCCATTTGTGTGGAGAGATGCTCAAGTACGTGCTTTCCAAATGCTTAAACATCAACTCACACATGCACCACTACTTGCATTACCATGCTTTGACAAGATGTTTGAAATAGAGTGTGATGCATCTGGGGTGGGTATTGGAGCTGTCCTAATGCAAGAGGGCAAACCAATTGCATACTTTAGTGAAAAACTCAATGGGGCAGCTTTGAACTATTGCACTTATGATAAGGAGTTGTACTCCTTAATCCGTGCTTTAGAAACTTGGCAACATTACTTGAGACCAAGGGAATTTGTCATACACACTGACCATGAGTCGCTTAAGCACATTAAGTCACAACACAAGTTGAATAAGCGTCATGTTAGGTGGATTGCATTTATTGAAACCTTCCCTTATGTGATTAAGTACAAAGTGGGGAAAACTAATGTTGTTGCTGATGCATTATCACGTCGGTACTCTTTGCTCACTCAACTTGATGCAAGGTTGTTAGGATTTGAATTAGTTAAAGAGTTATACACCAATGACCCAGATTTCTCAGGTATTTATGATTCTTGTGGTTCAGCAACTCAAGGTAAATTCTACATCCTTGATGGATTTCTTTTCTACCTCAATCGACTATGCATACCTAATTGCTCTATTCGCTCTTTACTAGTTAGGGAAGCACACGGAGGTGGCTTGATGGGACACTTTGGCGTGGCTAAAACCTTAGCTATCCTTCAAGAGCACTTCCATTGGCCAAGGATGAAACGAGATGTGGAGCGAATGGTGGCTAAATGCATTACTTGCCACAAAGCTAAGTCTAAACTTCAACCCTATGGCCTTTATAGTCCTTTACCTGTACCTAAGGAACCTTGGACCGACATTTCCATGGATTTTGTTTTAGGGTTGCCTAGGTCAAAGAGGGGAAATGATAGCATCTTTGTTATTGTTGACAGATTTTCAAAAATGGCACATTTTATACCATGTCACAAAACAGATGATGCATCGCACATTGCTGATTTGTTTTTCAAAGAAATCATTAGATTGCATGGCATGCCTAGGACAATTGTCTCTGATAGGGATGTCAAATTTTTGAGTTACTTTTGGAAAACTTTGTGGGGAAAATTGGGTACCAAATTGCTATTTTCTACTACTAGTCACCCACAAACTGATGGCCAAACTGAGGTTGTCAATCGTACACTATCTACACTCTTGCGTGCCATCATTAGAAAAAACATTAGAACCTGGGAAGAGTGTTTACCCCATGTTGAGTTTGCATACAATCGCACGGTGCATAGTTCTACTCATTTTTCACCATTTGAAATAGTCTATGGTTTTAACCCTTTAACACCACTAGACTTATCACCTTTACCTTCTTCTGAGCACATTAACATGGATGGTGCTAAACGAGCAGATTTTGTCAAGAAATTACACGAGCAGGTACGCCTAAACATTGAGCGAAGGATGGACCAAGTTGCTCAACGGGTTAACAAGGGACGCCAACGCGTTGTGTTTGAACCTGGTGACTGGGTGTGGTTACATCTACGCAAGGAAAGGTTCCCAGTCCAAAGGCGCAATAAATTACTTCCCCGAGGAGATGGGCCGTTCCAAGTCATCAAGCGCATCAATGACAATGCTTACAAACTGGACCTACCCGGTGAGTACAATGTGAGCGCTACATTCAATGTCTCTGATCTATCTCCTTTTCTTGCAGACGATGAAGCTGATTTGAGGACAAATCCTTTTGAAGAGGAGGGGGATGATACGAACCAAGAGACACCATTGCGAACTATTCGAGTTCCCCTAGGACCCGTAACTCGAGCACGAGCTAAGAAGATGAGGGAGGAACTCCAAGGACTTGTTCATGAAATACAAGGCCAAGAAATTGTCCCCAAGGTCATTGAGGGGCTTGAGCATGAAGGAATGAAAGTCATCCATGTAGTGCACGTCAAAGAGAACCATGTGTGACCCTTCTCTAGTCACATTTGCTGTTTTAGTTAAGTCATTGTAATAAGGGTTTAATGGTCCATAGCCTTGCTTTATTTACCTAAGCGATGACCTCATAAGGTCATTTACCTAAGCGATGACCTCATAAGGTTGTTTACCTAAGGGATGACCTCATAAGGTTTGGTCAAGCCTATAATTGTTAGTCTTAGTCAAGACCACAACTCTAGACTAGTTTCACATTTAGTTGTTCATCTCTATGTAAGGCTATAAATAGCCCACACTTCCAATGGTTTAGGCATTCAATCAATAAATCAGATTTTGAGAGTTTTCTTGGTTTCTCCAAGGCTTCTTGAATACCTTAGAATTTCTCTAGGTGTTCGTGACTTATCAATCTAGAATCGCACTAGGTTGTGGCGTCTTCTACCATTATACCAAGGTTCGTTAACCACGTGATTAACGGGTTGAGGTCATCCGCTTCAAACTTGGTGTCCTCTTATCGATCCTGAAGCTAATCTTTTACGGGTTTCGTCACAAGGTTGGCGACGTTCGTATCACTCCTAGTGAGAGAAGCTCATGGAGGAGGACTAATGGGACACTTTGGCATTGCCAAGACCTTAATGATTCTCCAAGAGCATTTCTTCTGGCCACGCATGAGGAGTGACGTAGAACGGCACATTGAAAGGTGTGTGACTTGTCACCAAGCAAAATCAAAGGTACACCCTTATGGTCTCTATACACCTTTACCAATCCCACATGAACCATGGGTTGATCTGTCAATGGATTTCGTGCTTGGACTACCTAGGACTAGAAAAGGACATGACTCAATCTATGTGGTAGTTGACCGCTTCTCCAAAATGGCCCATTTTATTCCTTGTCATAAAACAGATGATGCTAAGCATGTTGCATATTTATTCTTTCGTGAGATTGTTAGATTACATGGCATGCCACGCACTATTGTTTCTGATAGGGACGCCAAATTCGTTAGCTACTTTTGGAAAACCTTGTGGTGTAAACTGGGTACTAAATTGCTATTTTCTACTTCTAGTCACCCACAAACTGATGGTCAAACCGAAGTGGTTAATAGGACTTTATCTACCCTGCTGCGCGCAATTATAAAAAAGATCATTAAATCTTGGGAAGATTGCTTACCACATGTGGAATTTGCATACAATCGCACTGTTCATTCTGCTACACATTATTTGCCTTTTGAAATTGTGTATGGCTTTAACCTTCTCACACCTTTGGATTTAACTCCTTTACCTGTTCATGAGAGAGTTAACTTGGATGGTAAGCACAAAACTGCATATGTACGTGAGTTACACACTAAGGTGCGCACCAACATCGAGAAGCGTACACTTCAATACATCCAAAGTGCCAACAAGGGGTGCCGTAAGATGGTCTTTGAGCCCGGTGATTGGGTATGGATACACATGCGCAAAGAGAGGTTCCCAATCAAAAGGCGTAGTAAGCTACGTCCCAAGGGGGATGGTCCATTCCAAGTCCTGGAGCGTATAAATGACAATGCCTACAAACTTGAACTTCCAAGTGAGTATGGAGTACATGCTACTTTTAACGTATCTGACTTGAGTCCTTTTCATGCAGATGATGAGTTTGATTTGGGGACAAATCGCCTTCAAGAGGAGGGGACTAATGAGGAGGGGCTCAAGGCTGCTCGAACTTCTAGCACTCAAGTCATGCAAATACCAAGTGGTCCGATTACAAGAGCGCGTGCTAGAAGACTTCAAGAATCACTTCAATCTCTTGTTTGCACGATTCAAGAGCGAGTTGGTGATGACTTGAGGACCATTGAAGGATTACATAATGGAGAAACTACTCTATACACTTTCCTTCAGGTGGAAGAATCAAGTGAAGACTAGTTCGCGGATTACTAGCTTGTTAATTAGGGTTTTTAGTTACCATTATTAGTTGTTTGTTAGTTGCTAGATATTAAGTTAATACAACTTGGACAAATCCACCCTTAATGAAGGGCAAGATCTTCCAGTGGACATTCTAGGGTTTTGAGTCTTGTAAGGCTATATATATAGCCTAGGTATTCATTCACAAAAAGATAATTCGGATTTTTATAAAATATTCGTGAGTTTATTCACTCTCTCTTGCCTCAAGAGAATTTCCTTTGAATATTTGAGAATTAATCTCAAGTTGTTCATCGAACTTATCAATCAAGTAGTCTCCTTGATTGTGGCGTTCTTCTATCTATACTTTTGGTTTACTTAATTTGCTAGTCTTGGGTTAAGGAGCATCCTTAGTTCGTGACTTGTAATTCTACAAGGGTCAAAGTTCCGCGATTCAATTCAACTTGGTGTTGGCCTAGATCCGTCGCACATCAACTAGTCACCTTAGCTTTCCAAACAACTTTACCAATCACCTCACCAACACTAAGTGAAGAGGTTTTATGGAACAAAAGCAAGTTTAAGTGGTTGTTTTGATGGATTTGAGCTAAATGGAAGCAAGAACTTGGAGAGTTTTCTTTCTTTCTTTCTTGAAGTTGGTCGGCCAAGATGAAGAGAAAATGGTGAATTTTTGGTAAATTTTTGGATTTATTTGGTCAATTGGTAAGACAATGAATAGTAATCATAAAGTACCACTAATCATTTGGTGACACTTGTCACTATAATTAATGCATCTCTATCTCTTTGTTTCCTCTCACAACAATCCAACCAGCAACCTCTAATTATCTCTTAGCACCCGATAATTTAAACCCAGTATCCAAAACTTAACCTAGTTGGCCGAATTTTTCTGAACTTTTCGCCCTAGTGGGTCCCACGTCCGGTATACGCTATTAATTTCTCAAAAACTATTCGATACTAGAAAAATCATCTAAAAACTATTTACTCATAAAAATTATCTAGAATTTTTTCTAATCACGAAAATAAACCTAGACAATGGGAAAATTACGGGTTCTCACAAAAATCAGTAGTATTCCTGGTCAAACTAACCAATTACAGAAACAGATTAGCAGGTTCGAATAGAAACAGGGCAGCAGGGGTATTTTGGTCTCTTCACAAACTACGTTCCTCCGATTGAGCTGAAATTTTGCAGGCTACTATAAAACATCATTCTCTACAACTTTCATGTTTTGTGCTAAGGCTAAATCGGCCTCTAACTAGGTGTAGCAGTACAGGGCAGAATTGGGGAAATATGAAACCCTAATCTGGAAATTTTGGTACAAAGCGGAAATTTCTGCAAATAACTACAATTTACACACAATAGCTTCATTCTAAGCTATACCAAGTCATCAACCATGGCCACACAATATTAAACATATGAAAACAGAAAAATTCAAGAATAAATATAAAAGTCACCAATCTCAACTAAAATCAAGAAATCTTTCACCAAATCACATCTTTAGCCACCACAAGTCACTAATTAAACATCATTAGATAGAAAAGAGGGGTTCCTTAGCCACTCACCTTATCAACCCAAGAAAGGAAGCAATTTAGTACCTTAGTCTTCCAAACCACTTCACTAATCACCTCACAACTACTAAGAGAATGATTTTTATGGAGAACTTTCAAGTTTAATCAGGTGGTTTGTTGGATTGAGCAAGGTTGGAGCAAGAAATTTGAAGACATTTTCCTTTCTTTTTCCTTGAAGGTGGCCGGCCAAGAAGCTTGGAATTTGGGTGATTTTTGAGTCAATTTTTGTATTAATTAGTAAAGTAGTAAATAGTGATCAAAAGGTAAGAATAAATCTCCAAGTGACACTTGTCCCTCTCATTAAATGCAAAGTTATCCTTTTGTCTCTCTCACACTAATCCATTTAGTAACTTCTAATTATCCCTTCACACCTGATAAATTAAACCCAGTATACACAACTTAACCTAATTGGCCAAATTTTATCAAACTTACCGCACTAGTGGATCCACATCTGGTACACACTCTTAAAACCTTATAAACTAACTTATACTAGAAAAAAAATGATTTCAAAACCATCTTTACTCATAAAAATTATTTTCACAATTTTTTGAATAAATAAAATGTGGAAAAGCGTGCAATTAATAGAAAATAAAACCTAGCAATTAAGAAAAGTACGGGTTCTCACACTCTCTCCCTCTTAAAGAAATTTCGTCCTCGAAATTTTCTTATCAACGAAATCTTTCAAAATCTAAGGTACCTAACAGATCGTACCTTCTACGTCCTCAGACGAGTCAGGGACCTGATGGTGTTCTAAAGAGTATACCCGAGCCAGTACTTTCAATCCTGCTCCTTCCTTTTCTGACTGTCCAGTGTTAGTCTTAGTGGGTTGCGGGGTCCCTTTTCCTTTTCGCAATTGAACTGGGCAGTCAGCAATCTGATGATCGGCACTTCCGCAGCGCAGACATTTTCCCTCTTTCTTCCAACAATTTATCTCCGTATGATTTGGCCCTCCGCAATATCCACAGGGACCACGAGTAGCAGAGACCGGTCCCCCCTGAGAGACATCACGCGACACCCCCAGTTGTCGTACTCCCCCGTTTCCCTTTCCAATCTTAGGGGGCGTACTTGTACCTTCTTGCTCAGAGCTACTCTCAGGAAAGCCCCTTTTCTTGGCTTGGAAGTTTTTCACCTGCACCCTAGCATTCTCTACTCGTTGCACCTTCTCTAAGGCATCGCTGAAGGCGTTAATTTGGGCTACGGCTAGATCTTTTTGGATCTCCACGTTCAAGCCTTGGATAAAACGCCTGATCCGCCTTTGCTCGGTCATAATCAACTCTGGGGCAATTTTGGATAGGCGGGTGAACTGGCTTTCATATTCCCTCTACAGATTGGGTCCCTTGGCAAAGTCGGATAAACTCGTCTTCCTTCCGCTCCTGGACCAGAGGAGGGAAGAATTTCGCGTTGAACTCCCGCATAAAATTCATCCAAGTCCTGGGCATTTGTTCCCGTTCCCATTTTTGCCGAATAACGTTCCACCAGAAACGGGCCGCCCCTTCCAGCTGAAAGACGGCAAAGGTTACCTGCCTCTCCTTGGTATAGTGCAAGGCAGCAAAAATATCTACAATTTTCTCGAGCCACCTTTCGGCGACATCTGGGTCGGGCCCCCCAATGAACTTCGGTGGGGCGAACTTCTGGAATCTCTCAAGAGCCCTATCGTCACTCTCGATGTGGTTGCCAGGGTTTTCAGGGTTAGGGTTCGGGTTTTGGCCCTGTTGCTGCACCACTTGTGCCAGCAGGTTGATCATTTGCTACATGGCGGCAGCTATTTGAACGTTGGGCTCAACCCTCGGTTTAGGGTTGGGTCCAGATGAGATTTCCCCAGCACCCCTGTCCGGCGTGGGTTGCCTACGCTCATGCCCACGTCCCCGGCCACTACGTGTGCCCTTCATTGATCTAAGTCAATCTAAGGTCGAGGTGCAAAGATAATATTAAAGATAATTATAAGCATAAGCAAATAACAAGATGATGCGAGATGCGGAAGCAACTTCGGATCTAGAGGAATACGATGAAGATTGGATGGAGTTGAACCTGAACTTGGACCACTCAAGAACAGATTTAACGGTAGAGGACGCCACAATCAAGTATGTGTGCTTGATTGATAAGTCAAGAACAGCCTAGGATCAACTCTAGGTTGTTCAACTTAGCTTTCACAAGCTAAGGGAATTTGCCACAAGGAATGGACGAAATTCTGGAAATTTTATTCAATACTCTCAAAAACTGAATGTAACATGCGGCTTGAGGCTATTAATAGCCGTGACTAAGACCTAATAAACTGGAAAGATAACAAGGAAAGTTCGGCCAGGCCCTTGGGCCTCCACTTGACCGAAAGCTAGCCCAACTAACTATAGATCATAGGCCCTTGGGCCTCCCTTGAGCCTCAGCGAGGGTACTTAACTGCAGCTTAGCCCGCTATCTGGAGCTTGAACACTTGCATCTTCAATTGTAAGCAGCATTTTAGTAGTCGTGCAAGGATATTCCAACTCAATTCCTTCAATGGCCGGTTTCTCTTGGATTTGGATGGCACGTACCAAGGCTTGGAGGGACTCCTTGAATCTCTTAGCTCGTGCTCGTGTCACCGGGCCTAGGGGCACCTTCACAGGGTCTACTTGTACACTTTGGGTCTCGTGCTCAATCGCATCATTCCCCTCTTCTTGAAAAGGATTTGCCCTCAAATCGTACTCGTCCCCTGCAATAAATGGATTTAGATCAGCAACATTGAATGTAGCACTAACATTGTACTCACCAGGCATATCTAAGCAGTATGCATTGTCGTTGATGCGCTCAATGACTTGAAAAGGCCCATCTCCTCTTGGTGACAGCTTGCTTTTCCGTTGGTTTGGAAATCTCTCCTTGCGCAAATGTAACCAGACCCAATCACCTGGTTCAAAGACAAGCTTGCGCCTGTGCTTATTAGCTTGTTGGACATATTGGGCCGTCCTCCTCTCGATATTGGTACGAACCTTGTCATGTAATGATCTCACGAACTCAGCTTTCTTCTTGCCATCTAAGTTCATATGCTCAGAAGAAGGTAATGGCAACAAATCTAAGGGAGTTAAGGGGTTCAAACCATACACAACTTCAAAAGGCGAGAATTGTGTAGCACTATGCACAGCCCTATTGTATGCAAACTCAACATGAGGTAGACACTCCTCCCATGACTTGATATTTTTCTTTATGATTGCATGTAGGAGTGTGGATAAAGTCCTATTGACTACCTCAGTTTGTCCGTCCGTTTGAGGATGACTAGAGGTAGAGAACAACAGTTTGGTTCCCAACCGACCCCATAAAGATTTCCAAAAATAGCTCAAAAACTTGACATCTCTATCAGATACTATAGTCCTAGGTATGCCATGCAAACGAACAACCTCTTTAAAGAATAAATCAGCAATGTGTAAAGCATCATCCGTCTTATGACATGCAATAAAGTGAGCCATTTTGGAGAACCTATCTACCACAACAAATATAGAGTCATGGCCACGCTTTGAACGAGGTAACCCAAGCACGAAATCCATGGAAATGTCAACCCAAGGTTGGTGAGGTATGGGTAAAGGAGTATACAAACCGTTTGGGTTGACCCGAGACTTAGCTTTGTGGCACACGCCACATCTTTCAATAATCCTCTCCACGTCCTTGCGCATGCGAGGCCAATGGAAGTGTTCCTGTAATACAGCTAATGTCTTGGTGACACCAAAGTGTCCCATTAGTCCATCAGGTACATCCTCAGGAAATATGTCCTCAAATTCCTGCAAGAGAGGTAAAATAGTAGAAGGCAAGGAGTCAGTGGATATGGATGAAGTGACCAACTCTTCTTTGCACACAAGCATAAGTAAGAGTTGGTTGGAAGACAAAGCTCGCCTTACATCTTTGGCTTTTGCTAGCAAGCTTAGCTTCTCCTTATTTTCTTCTCTCATAGCCGACCCACTTGTTGCCTTTTTCTTCCCTAGGGGTTCGGCCCTACTCTCTCCTTTTTTCTTCCTCAAGTTCTAGCTCATACTCCTTTTGCAGCCTCATTTGATCTTCATACACTTGTTTTGGGGTGAGAGGTACAAGTGTCACCTTTCTATTGCAATGAGTAAAGACATATTTATTAGCTCTTCCCTTGAATTCGACATCGCGATCATATTGCCAAGGCCGTCCAAGAATGAGGTGACTTGCTTGCATTGGCACGACATCACAAGTAACCTCGTCTTCATACTTGCCAATTCGGAATGGCACTTTTACTTGTCTAAACACACGGACTTCCCTTCATTGTTCAACCATTGAAGGCGATAAGGTCTTGGATGTCTGATAACTTGGAGCCCTAGCATTTCTACCATGAGTAGACTAGCGACATTGGCACAACTCCCACTATCAATAACAACACTACACACCTTATCCTTGATATGACACCTTGTGTAGAAAAGGTTGTCCCGTTGTACCTCCATTTCCTCCTCTTTGGCGCGGGTAGTGAGGACCTTTCGAACCACTAGGCATCCAATCTCCTCATGCGTAGGTATCTCCTCACTCGATTCACTCTCTTCCTCTTCTAGAGGTGGCATCCCCTCGTACTCCTCTTCCTCATCTGATACAATTTCCCCATTTGGCAACATCAGCATGGTCCTTTGGCTGGGGCATTGAGAAGCGATGTGGCCAAATCCTTGACACTTAAAGCACTTGGTGTCTCGACCACGCGGTTTGGAAGTTGCATTATTAGCCTTAAAGTCAGGCTTGGGCGTCGCCTTGGAAGGGAGGCCATTCGGCCTTGGAGGGTAAGAAGGAGCTGCGGCCTTCTCCTCCCTTTTTGGTTGAGAAGTGCGCCAATTTCCAGCTTGATAAGTAGTGCTTTGTCGCGCCGTACCCCTCCTCTTGAGGCGCCGTTCAATTGTAACCGCCTTCTCGAGCATTTCATTCATGTCGAGGTAGTGTTGGAGTTCCACTACTTCGGCAATCTCGGGCCTCAATCCATGTAGAAAACGAGCCATAGTGGCCTCTCCATCTTCACGCAAATCCGCCTTCATGATGGCCATTTCCATCTCCTTGTAATAATCCTCAACTGACATGGACCCTTGGTTGAGAGCTTGTAGCCAACGGTGTAGATCTCGGCTATAGTAGTTCGGAACGAACCTTTTTCTCATCAGACTCCTCATTTCCTCCCAAGTTTCCACAGGTCTCTCACGATTTCTCCTTCGGCTTAGTCTAAGTTGGTCCCACCAAATGGAGGCGTAGTCAGTGAATTCTACGGCTGCTAGTTTCACCTTTTGCTCCTCCGTATAGGTGTGGCATTCATAGACTAACTCAATTTTTCGTTCCCATTCCAAGTACGCCTCGGGATCCGACTTGCCTTGGAATGAGGGAATCTTGAGTTTGACACCTTTAATGGTGTCGTCTCCTCGACGTTGGAACCTTTGATCATTTTGGTACCTTCCCTCAAATGCTTCCTCTTCATCGTTTGAGTATGCCGATTCTTTGCCCTTACTTGGGGTAGGTGGAGGTCTCGAGTTCTCCAACTGATCAATTCGATCATGCAATGGCTCAATTTCATTCTTAAGCAATCGTTTGAACTCCCTCATCATGGCTTCCAACTGTAGTTTGATGTCCATGGTTTGTTCACCAACTTCACTAGACATATTTAGTCCACCTGCAAAACAAATAAACAAAACGAGTTCCTCTCTTTTTTTTTTTTAATACAATGTATAGGTCACTCACACTCGTGTTTCACTCAAGTGTATCACTCTCTAATAATCTTACCAAGCAATTCCTTGGCTTGCTAGTTGCTCGAGTTGAACAAACCAGGCGTCACCGCAGTGTACGTTCTTGACTAGTCAACAGGTGACACACAAGCTAGTAGCAATAAAATGGAGTTGAATGACTGAAGACCTAAACACGACTCAAGACTCAGAATATAGCTGGACAATAACTAACGACTCAAAAGAAAGTAAGACAATTAACTTGAATGCTGAAATTTTGAAAATCCTAGAAAACTCTACCCGAAACCCAATTTTCTGGAATTTGTTGAGCTGCTGGTCCGTGGTCTTTTTGGTAAGGGTTTTGGAGTATTTTGGGTGGCCTTATGCTGCTCAAATAATGGGCAATCTACTACCTAAAACTCAGCCCAATCGGGTGTCACAATTGCTCCAACGGTTTTAGGAAAATTCAAGAATTCAAGATTCGGAAATTGGAAAGTTTGATCTGATTTGGACACTTGGGGTTGCCAAGGATTGGAAACCTTGGAGTTTGGTCAGATTTGGGAGTCCCAAGTGGTTCAAATTCGAAATTTTGGGGCTGGTTAGATTTGGAAGTCAGATTTTGCACCAAATTTGGTAAGCTTGTAGGCTGTCAAGAATTGGAGGTTGTTCAGATTTGGAAGTCCAAGTTTGAATCAAATTTGGTGGCTTGAAGGCTGACCAAGACAAGGGCTGTTCAGATTTGGAAGTCCAAGTTTGAATCAGATTTGGTAAAACTTGAAGGCTGTTCAAGAGTTGGAAACTAGAGCCGTCTTTCTTGAAATTTTTTTTTTTTGACTTCTGTTGGGGTGTTTTCACACAATAGCCAGCTAGTTTAGAGACCACAATCTCACAGCAATTAACGTAAACAACTTGGACAGATTTGGTTTCAAGATCAAAGTTCCATGAAAACAAGAACACGGTTGAAGGTTTATTTCAGGTTTCAAGACTGCCAAGATTAACCTCTTTGATCCAAGAAGCTCAAGACTTCCCCAATAAGGTTTTGATGTTCGAGTTTTGCAAAGCAACAACACAAAGGTTCAAGAAACAAGTGCAAACAGGTTCGGCATCCCAGCAAATTAATTCCAGCAACGACTCAAGGGAATGACAATAAGGTATGCATCACAATAGTTTTTTTTTTTTTTTTTGGATTTAAACAGAACATAAACACAAGACAAAACTGGACAGAAAATTTCGGACAACAACTAAACAACAAAGACAGATTTCTGACAAGGAAACAACCAAGACAGATTTAGGACTTGACAAACCCGAGCACTTGAGCTACGAATTTAGAAGACTAAAACAGATCTAAAAACAATAAAAAAAGATATTCGTGATACCTCTAACCAGCTCTGATGCCAGCTGATGCGAGACGCGGAAGCAACTTCGGATCTAGAGGAACACGATGAAGATTGGATGGAGTTGAACCTGAACTTGGACCACTCAAGAACAGATTTAACGGTAGAGGATGCCACAATCAAGTATGTGTGCTTGATTGATAAGTCAAGAACAGCCTAGGATCAACAATAGGATGTTCAACTTAGCTTTCACAAGCTAAGGGAATTTGCCACAAGGAATGGACGAAATTCTGAAAATTTTATTCAATACTCTCAAAAACTGAATGTAACATGCGGCTTGAGGCTATTAATAGCCGTGACTAAGACCTAATAAACTGGAAAAATAACAAGGAAAGTTCGCTGCGCCCCCGGGCCCCCAAGCCAGGGGCGCGTCGCCCCCTTGGACCCCCGACTCGCTGACTGGGCAGCGAGATCCCCGTACGGCTCAGCGAGGGTACTTAACTGCAGCTTAGCCCGCTATCTGGAGCTTGAACACTTGCATCTTCAATTGTAAGCAGCATTTTAGTAGTCGTGCAAGGATATTCCAACTCAATTCCTTCAATGGCCGGTTTCTCTTGGATTTGGATGGCACGTACCAAGGCTTGGAGGGACTCCTTGAATCTCTTAGCTCGTGCTCGTGTCACCGGGCCTAGGGGCACCTTCACAGGGTCTACTTGTACACTTTGGGTCTCGTGCTCAATCGCATCACAAGAGGTACACACAGATCAAGAGCATATATACACACAACTGTACCGAACCAGTCACACAGTAACAGTCAATTAGATACAACCAAAAGAGGTCCATGAAGGTAACAGGGTCAACCAAAAGTACTATAAACGAACTAGATTAAAGGCACAAAAGCAACTAACGAAAGTTATTTCCCTTCAAGGTCTCCATCCCGAATCTACGAGAATGCCACAATTTATATCTTACTCCAGATTAATCATACTTACGAACACCCGAACAAACCACATGAAGTTCCATAGAATCAAATTTCAAGCTCGCCCAAATCCTTTCTAACCTAGGCTCTCATTGATTTAGTAACCGGGCACAAGAATCCCAAATAAAATAATTCACAACTCGAGCCGGCCGGTCCCAAGCATAAATCATCCATATTAAAGATTTCTACCCGACATACTTATCTGTCTTCCTCAAGTTCCCTGATAGAGATTTTCCACTTATAACATGATGCGATTGAGCACGAGACCCAAAGTGTACAAGTAGACCCTGTGAAGGTGCCCCTAGGCCCGGTGACACGAGCACGAGCTAAGAGATTCAAGGAGTCCCTCCAAGCCTTGGTACGTGCCATCCAAATCCAAGAGAAACCGGCCATTGAAGGAATTGAGTTGGAATATCCTTGCACGACTACTAAAATGCTGCTTACAATTGAAGATGCAAGTGTTCAAGCTCCAGATAGCGGGCTAAGCTGCAGTTAAGTACCCTCGCTGAGCCGTACGGGGATCTCGCTGCCCGGTCAGCGAGTCGGGGGTCCAAGGGGGCGACGCGCCCCTGGCTTGGGGGCCCGGGGGCGCAGCGAACTTTCCTTGTTATTTTTCCAGTTTATTAGGTCTTAGTCACGGCTATTAATAGCCTCAAGCCGCATGTTACATTCAGTTTTTGAGAGTATTGAATAAAATTTCCAGAATTTCGTCCATTCCTTGTGGCAAATTCCCTTAGCTTGTGAAAGCTAAGTTGAACATCCTAGAGTTGATCCTAGGCTGTTCTTGACTTATCAATCAAGCACACATACTTGATTGTGGCGTCCTCTACCGTTAAATCTGTTCTTGAGTGGTCCAAGTTCAGGTTCAACTCCATCCAATCTTCATCGTGTTCCTCTAGATCCGAAGTTGCTTCCGCGTCTTGCATCAGCTGGCATCAGAGCTGGTTAGAGGTATCACGAATATCCTTTTTTATTGTTTTTAGATCTGTTTTAGTCTTCTAAATTCGTAGCTCAAGTGCTCGGGTTTGTCAAGTCCTAAATCTGTCTTGGTTGTTTCCTTGTCAGAAATCTGTCTTTGTTGTTTAGTTGTTGTCCGAAATTTTCTGTCCAGTTTTGTCTTGTGTTTATGTTCTGTTTAAATCCAAAAAAAAAAAAACTATTGTGATGCATACCTTATTGTCATTCCCTTGAGTCGTTGCTGGAATTAATTTGCTGGGATGCCGAACTTGTTTGCACTTGTTTCTTGAACCTTTGTGTTGTTGCTTTGCAAAACTCGAACATCAAAACTTTATTGGGGAAGTCTTGAGCTTCTTGGATCAAAGAGGTTAATCTTGGCAGTCTTGAAACCTGAAATAAACCTTCAACCGTGTTCTTGTTTTCATGGAACTTTGATCTTGAAACCAAATCTGTCCAAGTTGTTTACGTTAATTGCTGTGAAATTCTGGTCTAAACTAGCTGGATATTGTGTGAAAACACCCCAACAGAAGTCAAAAAAAAATTCTAAGAATGACGGCTCTAGTTTCCAATTTTTGACCAGACTTCAAGTTTTACCAAATCTGATTCAAACTTGGACTTCCAAATCTGAACAACCTCCAATTCTTGACCAGCTTTCAAGTTTTACCAAATCTGATTCAAACTTGGACTTCCAAATCTGAACAGCCCTAGTCTTGGTCAACCTTCAAGCAACCAAATCTGATTCAAACTTGGACTTCCGAATCTGAACAACCTCCAATTCTTGACAGCCTACAAGTTTACCAAATTTGGTGCAAAATCTGACTTCCAAATCTGACCAGCCCCAAAATTTCGAATTTGAACCACTTGGGACTCCCAAATCTAACCAAACTCCAAGGTTTCCAATCCTTGGCAACCCCAAGTGTCCAAATCAGATCAAACTTTCCAATTTCCGAATCTTGAATTCTTGAATTTTCCTAAAACCGTTGGAGCAATTGTGACACCCGATTGGGCTGAGTTTTAGGTAGTAGAGTGCCCATTATTTGAGCAGCCTAAGGCCACCCAAAATACTCCAAAACCCTTACCAAAAAGACCACGGACCAGCAGCTCAACAAATTCCAGAAAATTGGGTTTCGGGTAGAGTTTTCTAGGATTTTCAAATTTTCAGCATTCAAGTTAATTGTCTTACTTTCTTTTGAGTTGTTAGTTATTGTCCAGCTATATTCTGAGTCTTGAGTCGTGTCTAGGTCTTAGTCATTAACCTCCATTTATTGCTACTAGCTTGTGTGTCACTTGTTGACTAGTCAAGAACGTACACTGCGGTGACGCCTGGTTTGTTCAACTCGAGCAACTAGCAAGCCAAGGAATTGCTTGGTAAGATTATTAGAGAGTGATACACTTGAGTGAAACACGAGTGTGAGTGACCTATACATTGTATTAAAAAAAAAAAGAGAGGAACTCGTTTTGTTTATTTGTTTTGCAGGTGGACTAAATATGTCTAGTGAAGTTGGTGAACAAACCATGGACATCAAACTACAGTTGGAAGCCATGATGAGGGAGTTCAAACGATTGCTTAAGAATGAAATTGAACCATTGCATGATCGAATTGATCAGTTGGAGAACTCGAAACCTCCACCTACCCCGAGTAAGGGCAAAGAATCGGCATACTCAAACGATGAAGAGGAAGCGTTTGAGGGGAGGCACCAAAATGATCAAAGGTTCCAACGTCGAGGAGATGACACCATTAAAGGTGTCAAACTCAAGATTCCCTCATTCCAAGGCAAGTCGGACCCCGAGGCGTACTTGGAATGGGAACGGAAAATTGAGTTAGTCTATGAATGCCACACCTATACGGAGGAGCAAAAGGTGAAACTAGCAGCCGTAGAATTCACTGACTACGCCTCCATTTGGTGGGACCAACTTAGACTAAGCCGAAGGAGAAATCGTGAGAGACCTGTGGAAACTTGGGAGGAAATGAGGAGTCTGATGAGAAAAAGATTCGTTCCGAGCTACTATAGTCGAGATCTACACCGTCGGCTACAAGCTCTCAACCAAAGGTCCATGTCATTTGAGGATTATTACAAGGAGATGGAAATGGCCATCATGAAGGCGGATTTGCGTGAAGATGGAGAGGCCACGATGGCTCGTTTTCTACATGGATTGAGGCCCGAGATTGCTGAAGTAGTGGAACTCCAACACTACCTCGACATGAATGAAATGCTAGAGAAGGCGGTTACAATTGAACGGCGCCTCAAGAGGAGGGGTACTGCACGACAAAGCACTACTTATCAAGCTGGAAATTGGCGCACTTCTCAACCAAAAAGGGAGGAGAAGGCCGCAGCTCCTTCTTACCCTCCAAGGCCGAATGGCCTCCCTTCCAAGGCGACGCCCAAGCCTGACTTTAAGGCTAATAATGCAGCTTCCAAACCACGTGGCCGAGACACCAAGTGCTTTAAGTGTCAAGGATTTGGCCACATCGCTTCTCAATGCCCCAGCCAAAGGACCATGCTGATGTTGCCAAATGGGGAAATTGTATCAGATGAGGAAGAGGAGTACGAGGGGATGTCACCTCTAGAAGAGGAAGAGAATGAATCGAGTGAGGAGATACCTACGCATGAGGAGATTGGATGCCTAGTGGTTCGAAAGGTCCTCACTACCCGCGCCAAAGAGGAGGAAATGGAGGTACAACGGGACAACCTTTTCTACACAAGGTGTCATATCAAGGATAAGGTGTGTAGTGTTGTTATTGATAGTGGGAGTTGTGCCAATGTCGCTAGTCTACTCATGGTAGAAATGCTAGGGCTCCAAGTTATCAAACATCCAAGACCTTATCGCCTTCAATGGTTGAACAATGAAGGGGAAATACGTGTGTTTAGACAAGTGAAAGTGCCATTCCGAATTGGCAAGTATGAAGACGAGATTACTTGTGATGTCGTGCCAATGCAAGCAAGTCACCTCATTCTTGGACGGCCTTGGCAATATGATCGCGATGTCGAATTCAAGGGAAGAGCTAATAAATATGTCTTTACTCATTGCAATAGAAAGGTGACACTTGTACCTCTCACCCCAAAACAAGTGTATGAAGATCAAATGAGGCTCCAAAAGGAGTATGAGCTAGAACTTGAGAGGAAAAAGCGAGAGAAAAGTGAGGAAGAAAAAGGAGAGAGAAGGGCCGAACCCCTAGGGAAGAAAAAGGCAACAAGTGGGTCAGCTATGAGAGAAGAAAATAAGGGGAAGCTAAGCTTGCTAGCAAAAGCCAAAGATGTAAGGCGAGCTTTGTCTTCCAACCAACTCTTACTTATGCTTGTGTGCAAAGAAGAGTTGGTCACTTCATCCATATCCACTGACTCCTTGCCTTCTACTATTTTACCTCTCTTGCAGGAATTTGAGGACATATTTCCTGAGGATGTACCTGATGGACTACCACCACTAAGGGGAATCGAGCACCAAATCGATCTCATTCCTGGAGCACCATTGCCTAACAAACCAGCCTATAGAATGGGTCCTGAGGAAACAAAGGAATTGCAAAGGCAAGTGGAGGAATTGCTAAGGAAAGGTTGGGCTAGAGAAAGTCTAAGTCCATGCGCTGTACCAGTGATTCTCGTGCCAAAGAAAGATGGAGCGTGGAGAATGTGCACCGACTGTCGAGCAGTCAATGCAATCACGGTAAAATATCGTCACCCTATCCCTAGGTTAGATGAATTGCATGGTGCCATTATATTTACTAAAATTGATTTGAAAAGTGGTTACCACCAAATAAGAATGAAAGAGGGAGATGAGTGGAAAACCGCTTTCAAAACTAAACATGGTCTATACGAGTGGTTAGTAATGCCATTTGGTTTAACTAATGCACCTAGTACCTTCATGCGTTTAATGAATCATGTTTTGAGACCTTTTCTTGGGAAATTTGTAGTGGTTTACTTTGATGATATTCTGATTTATAGCAGAAGCTTAGAGGAACACCTTGAGCACCTCAAAGCCATCTTTGAAGTACTTCGAAGGGAAAGGCTATATGCCAACCTTAAGAAGTGCACATTTTGCACTGATCGTGTTGTGTTTCTAGGATATGTTGTAAGTGCGCAGGGCATTCACGTAGATGAAGAGAAGATTAAGTCCATCCAAGAGTGGCCAACACCTACCTCAGTAAGTGATGTGCGCAGCTTTCATGGATTAGCAAGCTTCTACCGTCGTTTTGTGAAGGATTTTAGCACCATCGCTGCACCTCTTACCGCAGTCATAAAGAAGAACGAGAAGTTCTTTTGGGGGGAAGCCCAAGATAAGGCTTTCCAATTGCTGAAACACAAACTCACACATGCACCACTCCTTGCAATACCTAACTTTGATCTCACTTTTGAAGTGGAATGTGATGCATCAGGTGTAGGAGTAGGAGCCGTACTCATGCAAGGAGGGAGACCGATTGCCTACTTTAGTGAGAAATTAAATGGCGCGGTCCTCAACTACTCAACTTATGACAAGGAGATGTTTGCCCTTGTACGTGCTTTGGAGACATGGCAACACTACCTACGTGCCCGGGAATTCGTCATCAAAACTGACCATGAGTCTCTCAAGCACCTAAAAGGACAACAAAAGCTGAGCAAACGACATGCCTGATGGGTAGCCTTCATTGAGTCTTTTCCATACGTCATCAAATACAAAACAGGTAAATCTAATGTCGTAGCTGACGCTTTATCTCGTAGACACATTTTGCTCACTGCTTTAGATGCTAAACTCCTAGGCTTTAAACTCATGAAGGAGTTGTATAAGAATGACTTGGATTTTGCGAACGCTTATGCGAATTGGGGAAAATCTGACTTTGAAAAATTCTTCGTACATGATGGGTTCTTATTTTATCTTACCAAGTTGTGCATTCCTCGAGGGTCCATACGTAACTTACTTATTCAGGAGTCACATAGTGGTGGACTAATGGGACACTTTGGTGTCACCAAGACATTAGCTGTATTACAGGAACACTTCCATTGGCCTCGCATGCGCAAGGACGTGGAGAGGATTGTTGAAAGATGTGGCGTGTGCCACAAAGCTAAGTCTCGGGTCAACCCAAACGGTTTGTATACTCCTTTACCCATACCTCACCAACCTTGGGTTGACATTTCCATGGATTTCGTGCTTGGGTTACCTCGTTCAAAGCGTGGCCATGACTCTATATTTGTTGTGGTAGATAGGTTCTCCAAAATGGCTCACTTTATTGCATGTCATAAGACGGATGATGCTTTACACATTGCTGATTTATTCTTTAAAGAGGTTGTTCGTTTGCATGGCATACCTAGGACTATAGTATCTGATAGAGATGTCAAGTTTTTGAGCTATTTTTGGAAATCTTTATGGGGTCGGTTGGGAACCAAACTGTTGTTCTCTACCTCTAGTCATCCTCAAACGGACGGACAAACTGAGGTAGTCAATAGGACTTTATCCACACTCCTACGTGCAATCATAAAGAAAAATATCAAGTCATGGGAGGAGTGTCTGCCTCATGTTGAGTTTGCATATAATAGGGCTGTGCATAGTGCTACACAATTCTCGCCTTTTGAAGTTGTGTATGGTTTGAACCCCTTAACTCCCTTAGATTTGTTGCCATTACCTTCTTCTGAGCATATGAACTTAGATGGCAAGAAGAAAACTGAGTTCGTGAGATCATTACATGACAAGGTTCGTACCAATATCGAGAGGAGGACGGCCCAATATGTCCAACAAGCTAATAAGCACAGGCACAAGCTTGTCTTTGAACCAGGTGATTGGGTCTGGTTACATTTGCGCAAGGAGAGATTTCCAAACCAACGGAAAAGCAAGCTGTCACCAAGAGGAGATGGGCCTTTTCAAGTCATTGAGCGCATCAACGACAATGCATACCGCTTAGATCTGCCTGGTGAGTACAATGTTAGTGCTACATTCAATGTTGCTGATCTAAATCCATTTATTGCAGGGGACGAGTACGATTTGAGGGCAAATCCTTTTCAAGAAGAGGGGAATGATGCGATTGAGCACGAGACCCAAAGTGTACAAGTAGACCCTGTGAAGGTGCCCCTAGGCCCGGTGACACGAGCACGAGCTAAGAGATTCAAGGAGTCCCTCCAAGCCTTGGTACGTGCCATCCAAATCCAAGAGAAACCGGCCATTGAAGGAATTGAGTTGGAATATCCTTGCACGACTACTAAAATGCTGCTTACAATTGAAGATGCAAGTGTTCAAGCTCCAGATAGCGGGCTAAGCTGCAGTTAAGTACCCTCGCTGAGCCGTACGGGGATCTCGCTGCCCGGTCAGCGAGTCGGGGGCCCAAGGGGGCGACGCGCCCCTGGCTTGGGGGCCCGGGGGCGCAACGAACTTTCCTTGTTATTTTTCCAGTTTATTAGGTCTTAGTCACGGCTATTAATAGCCTCAAGCCGCATGTTACATTCAGTTTTTGAGAGTATTGAATAAAATTTCCAGAATTTCGTCCATTCCTTGTGGCAAATTCCCTTAGCTTGTGAAAGCTAAGTTGAACATCCTAGAGTTGATCCTAGGCTGTTCTTGACTTATCAATCAAGCACACATACTTGATTGTGGCGTCCTCTACCGTTAAATCTGTTCTTGAGTGGTCCAAGTTCAGGTTCAACTCCATCCAATCTTCATCGTGTTCCTCTAGATCCGAAGTTGCTTCCGCGTCTCGCATCATAACATGCACGGTTCATAGCTTACGCTCAAAAGAGCACTTAACCCTTTAAACACCTTCACCAAAAGTAGGACCATAACACCACTTAGCCCAAGCTCACTCCGTGCAGAGACCACGCGAAGCAGCTCTGATACCACCTGTGACAGCCCCACTTCACCCTAAGGCAAGCCAAAGGGTTCGGCGGACCGCCTGCCTAACTCTCGCCAGGACTACGAAGTCGATACACACAAACCTACCATAGCACGCGCGAAAGGATCTAAGGAAAATGAACAATCGGAAACTACATATATGTACATCGGAGTCTTGAACAAATGAACCAAAATACAAGTCAAAGTATATATATGCTACACAAAATACAATTAGGGTTTCAGTTACAGAGGAGCATAAGCAAGAGAAGTCCTACAACTAGCTCAACTCTTTTCTTCCAAAAATCTTGGTTTCAAAACATGGAAAGGAAAACAAAGGTAACAGAAAGGGGTGAGTTTGCGCTCAATGAGGTACCAAAATAATAGCAAGTAAAAATCGTGGAACTTCATATTCAATTAGTCACATATGCAAATCAAATAAGGAATGAACAAACCATAGATAGAAAGGATACGGGTGGCTCTCAGGAGCCAAATTCCCACTTGCTTCACCGAAGTTTGATCGAAAGAATAGTTGACACTCCGTCAACTTCCAAATGAAGTAACTAGTCCCGTCCAGTAGAGCACCACTTTACACCAAAATCCATCCACCAAACTTACCCCTACCGGGCCCGAACTCCAAACAGAAACAGAAGTGGCAATACTCGAGTATACCGGAATCAAAGGTCTCAATACCCAAAGATCCCAAAACAGACTACCGTGGTTCGTTATCTAATCGACTAGGCCCTTGCCGGCCCGACTCAAGTAACTAGCCACAGGTGTTGAGCTCAGAGGTCACAGAAAGGTCGTTGGATACAAGTTTCCAAATGACGTCCGAACAGATACAGATACAGAAAACCGATTCCGATTCGCACCAAAAATTGGCATATGAACAGACAAGAGAACGAGTGTGATAAAGTACACTCTCGTCTCAAACAAAATAAACAGATAGTTCAAACGTTCATATCACAGATTGCATGTACAGAAACCGAGTTAAACAACAAGTGAGGGGAGTGGTACACTCACCAGTTCAAGTACAGGTCCTTCCAAAAATTTTCACTCAAAGTGGCCTAATCACCGTGAAACCCTAAGAATAACAAAGGTAAAACAGTCGGAATTTCCTCATCCAAAACCGAGTAAATAGGATGCACAACTGAGGTTCGATTACTAGTCAGGTACCCCTCCAAGTTATATACTAGTACGGGAAAAAATAAAAGACGGCTTAAGAATAAAAGAAAACGATTGGTCCTAAGAACATACACGACTCCAAAACCCCTCACTCCTCTCAAAATCGTACTTACAATGATGTACTAGCTCATATCTCTAGGTGAAATTGAAAGCGAGAATAATTCCAAGAAAACAGAATTTTTCCAGTTTTACACACCCCTAATTGAAAGTCATATCTTAGGATTCTTAAGTCCGAAATTAGTAAAATTTACGCTGTTGGAAAATAGACTCAAAGGGGTAAAATTTCTCAGAAGACACATTTAGAAGATTCATATCACAAGCCAATCAAATTCGAGCCTGAAATTACTGTCTTAACCAGAAAAAGGCAGAACAGGTATACAATTTTAGTTAACTTTGAAAAATCACCATAAATCTCACAGACCAAACCAGAGACTGAAATTTACAAGGTTCATAGCCCTGTGAATCTAGTTTAAAACACAACAAATGGAACTCAATTCCGATATTTTGACATCCAGATATTGTAGATTTCCCAAAACTGCTCCGGGGTTCCTGCGAAAATTTTAACAGTGTTTCCCCTTGTTTTTCTTACTTTTCACCCTACAATTCATCACCAAATTCAACCCAAATCAACCACAACCTCAAATATACTTCACAAGCTATTAAAACATCTAATTAGGGTCACAATACCCTTTATATATAGTCAATTACAACACAAGTTTAATAATGTAACCGAAAACCAATTTGAAAGACAATAGGCCAAACAGGCAGGTTTGACGTCTCTCGATGTTTCGATCGCAACCTAAGCTACGCTTATCGGATGGATGTACAATATACACCGTTTCGAAACTAACAGAAAGGGCTACAATGTTGAAGAAGGCCACTCAGTCCAGTTTGCAGTGCAACTAGGTCAAAATTTCAATGTACCCAAACCAGAACCGCATAAACAGGTTAGCGAGCCGCATTCTGGTTAAATAACCATAATTCAGGCTACCAAAGTCCAATTCAAGTGATTCGAAAGCCATCCGAAAGCTAAGATACCAGGCTATATTTCTTAAGAAGACATCAACAACAAAATCAGTAGTATTCCTGGTCAAACTAACCAATTACAGAAACGGATTAGCAGGTTCGAATAGAAACAGGGTAGCAGGGGTAGTTTGGTCTTTTCACGGACTACTTTGCTCCGATTGAGCTGAAATTTTGCAGGCTACTATAAAACATATTCTCTACAACTTTCATGTTTTGTGCTAAGGCTAAATCGGTCTCTAACTAGGTGTAGCAGTACTGGGCAGAATTGGGGAAAAATGAAACCCTAATCTGGAAATTTTGGTACAAAGCGGAAATTTCCGCAAATAACTACAATTTACACACAATAGCTTCATTCTAAGCTATACCAAGTCATCAACCATGGCCACACAATATTAAACATATGAAAACAGAAAAATTCAAGAATAAATATAAAAGTCACCAATCTCAACTAAAATCAAGAAATATTTCACCAAATCACATCTTTAGCCACTACAAGTCATTAATTAAACATCATTAGATAGAAAAGAGGGGTTCCTTAGCCACTCACCTTATCAACCCAAGAAAGGAAGCAATTTAGCACTTTAGTCTTCTAAACCACTTCACTAATCACCTCACAACTACTAAGAGAAGGATTTTTATGGTGAACTTTCAAGTTTAATCGGTTGGTTTGTTGGATTGAGCAAGGTTGGAGCAAGAAATTTGAAGAGGTTTTCCTTTCTTTTTCCTTGAAGGTGGCCGGCCAAGAAGCTTGGAATTTGGGTGATTTTTGAGTCAATTTTTGTATTAATTAGTAAAGTAGTAAATAGTGGTCAAAAGGTAAGAATAAATCTCCAAGTGACACTTGTCCCTCTCATTAAATGTAAAGTTATCCTTTTGTCTCTCTCACACTAATCCATTTAGTAACTTCTAATTTTCTCTTCACACCTAATAAATTAAACCCAGTATACACAACTTAACCTAATTGGCCAAATTTTATCAAACTTACCGCACTAGTGGGTCCCACATCTGGTATACACTCTTAAAACCTTATAAACTAACTTATACTAGAAAAAAAATGATTTCAAAACCATCTTTACTCATAAAAATTATTTTCACAATTTTTTGAATAAATAAATGTGGAAAAGCGTGCAATTAATAGAAAATAAAACCTAGCAATTAAGAAAAGTAAGGGTTCTCACATGTAGGACCAACCACACCTCCTCCAAAGGTAAGTTCAATGTTTGGAATTCCATAAGGGATATAACAAGCTTAGAAATTTTATTGATCATTTGGTGGTATCACTACCCCATCACCATCTTTATACTTTCCAGAACCTCAGCCACAGTCAACAAAGCCTTTTGATATTGCAGCAACTCTACGGGAATATCGCAGAAACAAACAAATTCAAAAGGATGCTGAAACAGCAAAGAAGCTGGCTGAAAAGGAACAAAAGAAAGCTGAAGCTGAAAAAGAAAGAAAGGCAAAACAAGTTGTGCCTGAACAACCATCATCTTCCCAACAAGAGCCACCATCTTCATTAATGTTTAATATACATACTAATCCTATTTTCTCTCTTGAACAGGAAAGGAAAGCAAATGAAGCCACAAGGGTCTATGATAATCCTTTATCATCAGTATTAGATGAACTCCATGATGATTCAGTTCCATACATCTCAACATACATTGAATATCAAAAGGACTCCTCTGAAGACACTAGTTCCTTTGATGAATCTTTGGAAACTAATCAAGATTCTACAGATGATTCTTCTAGTTCTTCTGAACAGTCATATGGCCGAACCTGAGCCTGAAGTAGTTGAACCAGATGATAATGAAGAAGGAGAAGGAGAAACATCATTTGATAGACCCCAAAGAGCTACTTTTCCGAAATCAAAAGGAGTACCTCTATTTACAATTGATAATATTCCACCTGAAAAGTGGGAAGCAAAATTCCAAGAATTTCAGGCTTGGATGCTTGCTCAAAATCTTATTGAGGAATCTCACTTTGAAATTTTATCCACCCTTACAGCTCACTTGGCCGGAATTCTTAAAGATTGGTGGACAGTTATTGGAGATGCAGATAAGATGACATTTTTAACCAGACAAGATTTTATGGAAAATATTCATATCTTGCATCTAACATTCATTGGAAATGTTCGGGAGACCCAGGGAACAAAGAGAAAAGAATTCTTTCAAATGAAATGTTTATGTTATGATCGTCAAGATCTGAATAAGCATTTTAAAAAGATGATTAAATTGTTCTATTCTCTTGGTGCAGATATTAATCTTAAGCAGCCTTTTATCAGTTCTCTTCCAAAGCCACTTGCAAATGGTGCAGAAATGTATATCCATAACAAGTATGGATCTATATTAAGTCTCACTATTGGATAAATCAAACAGGTAGTTTTCTTTTCCCTTGATGACCTTTGTCACAAGAGGAAGGTTATTCGAGAATATCTTAAGGGAGATGTTTGTTTGGACAAGCTTGCAAGAAACTAGAGCTGATTACTAAGGGAAAATGTCAAGCTTGTACTCCATCTCAAAGAAGAAAAGGGTTTAGAAAGTTCAAAAGATTCAAAAGTTTCAGCAAATCTTATAAGAATTTTCCAAGGCAATCCTGTAGACAATGAAATTTTAGTTAATTCTTAAAATTATCATTAGTCTATAAATTATTTTTGTGGCTCATTTCTATCCAATCGGATATTGCCATATGTCATGTATGCTTGGACAAATTGGTTATTAAATGATCAATTATATTTTGCCACGTGTCAAGGTGAGGTGTTCCAAATCAATTCAAACTGCAGGGATATCTCCCCAATCAAATCATATCATATCACATGCCTATTGGATAAATATCTAAATATTTATTTCTTATTAAGGGAATAATATTTAGAGTCATTTAATCCAAGTATATTTCTTATGTACTGCGATAGCTTGGCCAATCAAACAGCGCCACGTCACGTGTCCCCACGAGTTTGGCCAATCGATGAATTACTTATCTCTTTATGAATAAATATAAAATGAAGAGATAATATTTGACTAGCACAGTCCTAATATGACTGCACGTCTTGCAAGGCAAGTGAAGTGGTACACAAGTCTTCAACCTCCACCTCTTGCCACAGCTATAAATAGAGGTCTTTCAACCAAATCAAGGGGACACAGATACACAGAGGGACTTCAAGAGGCACCTCATACACTCAAGTATTGAAGTTTCAAGCTACGAAGGATTGGATCTTCAAACTCTCCAAGTCTTTTGCATATCAAGGCTTGAGCCTCCAAATATTTTCAAATTCTTCAAACCTTCCATATCAAGATTTGAAAGAGTCAGTGGTGGATCCAAGAACAAGCTGCGAAGCCCTTGGATTGGTGTTCGAGGAGAAGAATCGAAGGAAACTCTCCATAAGTTCGAGAAACTTCCAGAGATTGTACCCCCATATTTTTTCTAAATTTATATATCACATATTTGTCGTGTATTCCTTTTTCTTGTCATTTTACCGACTTGAAAATTTTTTATCACGTACAAATTTTGGCACGCCCGGTGGGACCATCTCTGCCTTCCATCTCTTCTTCTCGAATATTCAACTATCACCAATGGCACCAAAGAGCAACAAAATCATGATTGCACCATCCAAGGCTACTGATGCTGAGCCTATTCAGGAAGCTGCACACGTTGTCACAAATACCCGCACTATTGGTCCGGTGACAAGGAGTATGACTAGAGCCTCCACCCAAAGTAGCATGGAAGCTCCATCGATGCCAACTCCCATCTTCGGTTCAACATCACCAATAAGCTATTCTTCCACGATGGGAATCCAAGATGTTCCTGCCTCAATTGAGAAGGCTCTTGCCATGCTCGAACTTGGATCCGAATCCAAGTTCTCTAAGGATGGCGATGATTCATCAAGCACTGGATCAACCTCTTCACATGAAACTCTTCATTCAAGATTTTCTATTGAAGATTCTGCTGCTTCTTCTGCTGCAATGTCGGCCATGATGACAAATACTTTAAGTCTCGAAGAACAAGTTTCGAACATGTCCAAGATGATGGAAACCATGATGAAACACATCAAGGACCAAGATGCTCTCATTGCTCAACTGCTCACTCAGAAAGATCACGCTGCCGAAGGAAGCTATGCGAATCCCAAGAAGCACCGAGAGCATGAAATTCCCTCATCTAAAGGTAAGGACAAGGTGAAGGAAGTATATGTGACCGCCGATGGAACTACCCCCGTGGAACAACTGAAGGAACTTGTTGAAGGCGTAATCAAAGATAAAAGGGAGGGTGGTTCAAAGTCAAGTTTTACCTACTACAAGCCTTACACTGCTAGAATCGACAACCTCGCAATGCCTGCTGGATATCAACCGCCTAAATTTCAACAGTTCGATGGGAAAGGTAGTCCAAAGCAACATGTGGCCCATTTTGTCGAAACCTGCAATAACGCTGGAACCTATGGTGACCTGCTAGTCAAACAGTTCGTCCGATCCTTGAAGGGCAACGCATTTGATTGGTACACTGATCTCACTCCGGAGTCCATCGACAGTTGGGAACAGCTAGAACAAGAGTTCTTGAATCGCTCGCTTCTACAGCACTAGAAGAACCGTTAGTATGTTGGAGTTGACTAACACTCGTCAATGGAAGGATGAACCTGTGGTCAACTACATTGATAGGTGGAGCAGTCTGAGTCTCAACTGCAAGGATAGACTGTCTGAATCTTTTGCCATAGAAATGTGCATCCGAGGAATGCATTGGAGCATGAGCTATATTCTACAGGGTATACGTCCAAATATGTTTGAAGAATTAGCTACTCGTGCTCATGATATGGAGTTAAGCATCACGGCCAATGCAACTGATGGGCTTCCCATTCAAGCTCCGCGAGTGTAGCCGCCTCGTCAAAGTAATGAAAGGCAAGAAAATAAAAAGGGGGGCAAACCTCCTTCAAAATTCAGTAGTAAGGAGTCCATGACAATAAATACAGCTCCCATGAAGATTGCTACCAAAGTGAGTCGAAAAGTCACCGAAAGAGTAGACTCTCCTCAAAATAGGTCGGTAAGAAGACCTACTCTAAAAGAAATGAAAGAAAAGGAATACCCCTTCCTCGAATCCGATTTACAAGGAATGTTTGATGATCTTTTCAAGGAGAAACTCCTTGAACTTCCCGACATGAAACGCCCAGAGGAAGCTAGTCAAGTCAATGATCCAAATTATTGCTGTTATCATCGCTTGATTGGCCACCCTCTCACTAAATGCTTTGTCTTTAAAGACAAAATTATGGAATTGGTCCGTCAAGGGAAAATCCTTCTCGAGGAAGATAAAGCATCGACAAACCAAACAACAATAATGTTTGGGTCTGTGTGCTATCCGATAGAAGTTTTATCCACAACAAGTAGCACTTCGTCCAAGGAGCTTGAAAAATCCTCAATTGAAGATGTTATTGAATATGACAACGAAGGATGGACTTTAGTCACTCGAAAGAGGACTTGCAAGCAAAAAATAAAGAAGTGCATCTTTTCGAAAAGCCTTCATTCGACAAAGCCTGAAGTGACAATGAAACGATGAAATGCAATAAAGAAACAAAAGGGAGTGGCCACGAAACCAATTCCTTCAGATTTTCAGCTCCTTCAAGAGGCTCGACAGCCCGTGACACTGAGAGAATTTATACCCAAGGGGTATTTAAGTGACGATGCTGATAACTCCATCTCTTGTAATGTCGTCAAAGCTGAAAATTCTCAAGTCACACAAATTGGCATGGAATTTGAGAAAAAACTCAAAATCGATGAGAAACCACCAGTGGATTGTGCAACGACTATCATTTTTGATGATGACGATTTAACTGTTGAGTTCAAAACCCACAATCGACCTTTGTTTGTTAGTGCGTATGTCCGAGAGCAGAAGATGAATCGGATACTCATTGATGGGGGATCTGCTGTCAATATCATGTCCGTGCGTGCTATGAAAGAGTTAGGAATCTCAAGCGATGAACTTTCCCAGAGTCACCTCATGATCTAAGGATTTAACCAAGGGGGGCAAAGAGCAATTGGTCTCATAAAACTTGAATTGCTCATTGGCGAGTTGTCTTCAAGTGCGTTATTTCATATCATTGAAGCCAAAACCTCTTCTAACATGCTCTTGGGAAGACCCTGGATTCACGAGAATGAAATTATACCGTCTACTCTACATCAATGTTTCAAATATTGTCGAGACGGTATAGTTAAGAAGGTTGTTGCCGACGATAAACCTTTCACTGAGGCCGAAACTCACTTTGCCGATGCCAAATTTTACCTTCAGAAAGAAGCAAAAGGAAAAGAATCAGTGAAAGAAGAAAATCAAGATTTCAAGGTACCCATTTTGCGGTATATTCCAAGATCAAAGAGAGAAGAAAGTCAATCCTCTTTTATCAGTAATGATACATTAAATGTTCCGCTCACCAAAATAGAGCCGATTAAGGGTGAGAAAGTGAGCTTGCAAGGATTTGTTCGTCCTAAAGAAGAACCGGCAGTAGAACATTAGTCACTACCAACTAATCGGACTCAAGAAGGCATTGATCCAAACGCATATAGACTTCTTGCTAAGGCTGGTTATAACCCAAATGAGAAGCATGCATTGGGAAAACTCCCTCCTGAGGTGACTGGCGAGAAGACTCATGGATTAATACCTACGCAGAAAATGTTGAAAGAAAAAGGCTATAATGTTGAAAGTTCATCGATGGGTCTTGGTTATCAACCACCTTCTCCAGTGCGTGTAATGATCAAAAGGGCAAGTTGTAATTACGTGAACGAAGAAATGGAGGTCACAAGCCGAAAGAAATCTGTGTTTGATAGGTTAGGGAACAGGTCAAAGCGTACTTCTGTATTTGACAGACTTGGCCCGCGGCCGAAAAATTTGAAACCACCTGTCTATGAGAGATTAGGCAGTAAAAAGCAAGAGTATCAAGTTGTCAAGGAAGAAAGTCTTACTCTAATAAAGAAGAACGGACCAAGAAAGCGAGTCTCCAATTTCTTCATGCACTATGGAGACTTATTCAATGTAAGAATTGAAACTATTTTTGAAAAACAGGGTCAAGAAAGCATGGCTTCCTGTCATCATATTACGATCAGTGATCTTGAAGAGGAAGAAGAAGATGCAGATGACGCTCCCGCTGAATTTGAACAAGGAGTAAAGAATACAGTCGATGCGCTAAAGGAGATTAATCTTGGCACAATTGACGACTCTCGCCCAATTTACATAAGTTCTTGTATGATTCCTGAAGAAGAGAAAGAGTATGTTGATTTGCTGCTCGAGTTCAAAGATGTCTTTGCCTGGAATTACTCAGAAATGCCCGGTTTGGATACTAGGGTCGCTGTTCATAATTTATCTGTCAAGCGAGGAACAAAACCTGTCAAGCAAACTCAAAGACGCTTTCGGCCCGAATTGATTCCTCTTATAGAAAATGAGATAAATCGATTGATTGAAGCCGGATTCATACGAGAAGTAAAATATTCAACATGGATTTCAAGCATTGTCCCTGTAAGGAAGAAGAATGGGCAAATCCGAGTTTGTGTTGATTTTCGAGACTTAAATGAGGCTTGCCCCAAAGATGATTTTCCTCTCCCCATCACAGAATTGACGGTAGATGCTACAACCGGGCATGAAGCACTATCTTTTCTCGATGGATCGTCTGGCTACAATCAAATAGCATGGCGCCGGAGGATGAGGAGCTCACCGCCTTCTGTACCCCAAGGGAATTTACTGCTACAGAGTGATGCCGTTTGGCTTGAAAAATGCTGGAGCAACATATCAAAGGGCAATGCAAAGAATTTTTGATGATATACTCCATAAAAATGTGGAGTGCTATGTCGATGATCTTGTGGTGAAATCAAAGAAGCGGGAAGATCATATTCAAGACCTTCGAAAAGTTTTTCAATGCCTTCGGAGATACCAACTGAAGATGAATCCTTTGAAGTGTGCGTTCGGAGTCACTTTTGGCAAGTTTCTCGGTTTCATCGTTCATCAGTGAGGAATAAAAGTCGATCGATCTAAAATTGATGCCATTGTGAACATGCCTGAACCGCGAAATATTCATGAATTGAAGAGTCTTCAAGGGAAGTTGGCTTATATCCGTAGGTTTATCTCTAATTTGGCCGGACGATGCCAACCCTTCAGTCGACTGATGAAGAAAGGGGTGCCCTTCGAGTGGGATGAATCATGTAGGAATACTTTTACAAGCATCAAAATGTATCTCATGAATCCCCCAGTGTTGGCTGCACCCGTCCCAGGAAAACCATTGATTCTCTATATTTCCGCTCAAGAACGATCGGTTGGGGCCTTACTTGCTCAGGAAAATGATAAAGGGTGTGATGACCCGCAAATTTCATATATTTTTCTCAAAAAAATGCCTTTTATTTTGAAATTTCTATTTATTAAAGCCCTGCTACCCAATTGTTCAACAATAAGTGCAGATGAACCTAGAAAGTAGGGTTTCACTCTTCGTTTCCAAGATTGGGGCAAATTAGGGTTTTCGCGATTTTTTTTTTGCCGGATGAATTTTCGGTATGAAGCAATGATCAAATTTGGTGATTAAAAGTGACTTTTAAGTGAGAAATAATATGTGATTAGGAGAAATGAGATAAGGTTGGTGAATAGGAAGTAAAAACCCTAATACGTGTGTTTTTAAGAAACGGCGCGAAGCGGCGGGTCCCGCGCACTACCGATTGAACGCACCACTTGACCACCACTTTCTTACCATACAAGCTCATTGATATTTGAGCAAAATATCTTCTTAATTGTCAGCTGCCTTTGACCGAAAATTGAGGCTAAAATAACAAGGAAAAGGAAAGAGAAAAATGAAAGGTGGTGGTGTCGACAAGTGTCGCCATCCTAGAGTTTCTTGGCCAAGAGAGCAACTAACCTTCTTATTTCCAATTTTGCACTTTCCTCTTCATTTTTTTTCTGCTGCTGGCCGACCAAAAGAGAGAGAGAAAGGGAGAGCAAAAGAAAACTTCCTTCTTCTTGAATCTTAGCCAAACCAAGTGAGAAAATCGATTTCCAAACCGATTAAAGTGTTAATTGTGAGTTGGGAAGCTAGAGGAACTAGAAATTTTCAAAGGAGGTAGATTATCACTCATCCAAGCTTGTCTTTGAGGTATTAAATCTGATCATGGTCCTTGATCTTTTAAATCTTGCGTTAAGATGTTATTTAGCTTAAGTTTTGGCTTGATTTCAAGATGTGCAAGTGGTTGTGATGATTATTGGATGAAATAAAACAAGTTAGGGTTTGATTAATTTCTGTCTACACTTGTTGTATAGTTGCATATGTTGTATATAAGGTTATATAAGGGGCTTTGGTAGTGTTGGAAGTAAGAAATCAAGGAAGGTTGGATTGAATACTGAAAATTCCAGATTTCTGGAAAATTTCCCCCTTTTTCTGTTCGGTTTTGTAGCCTCATGCTAGAGGCCGAATTGGCCTTAGGTCAAAACGTGAAAGTTGTAGAGAATGGTATTTTATAGTTTCTTACAAAATATCAGCTCAATTGGAGCATCGTAGCTTGTGAAAAGATGAAAATACCCTTGCTGATCTAGGTTAATTTCCAGAGTTCCGCGTGGACAGTTTAGTCCTTTTGGTTGAGTTTATTCACTATAATCCCTTTGGATTTAGCCTTTCACCAAAATATGAGAGTTTCAGTGCCCTGTCTTAGCTTTGTAACGCCACCAAGAACACCTTAAACGGACCTTGGTAGACTGAGATATGGTCACTTGAATGCAGTACGGTTGATTAGCCGAATAGTTGAAACCAGGTTATATGGATTGGGAATTTGATCAGGTTACCCTGGAAATTAGACTAAGTGCTCTTCATGAAAGTTGTAGCCCTTTGCCTTAGCTTCGAAATGGTATAAGTTACGTATCAATCCGATAAGCGTAGCCTCGGATATGTTATTTCCGCAAAGCCCGTCAAATCTATCTTTCGTAATTGCATTTCCACACTTGATATTAGCTTAATCTTTGTTCGTGTGTTGTTGTGAGCCTATGGAATGGCTAATGAACTGAAATTATGTTATGGATGATGTTGGGTTGGATTGGGCTGGAAAATTAGGTAAACACAAAGGGCATGCTGCCCGAATTTACACTCGAGGACTAGGAAACGATACTTGCAACTTTTGTAAAGGTTAAGTGATTATCACTTGAACTAGCGAGCACCTTTGCTACTTTGTTATCGAGGGTTATACGTTAAAACCTAAACGAACTTGTACCCTTGAGGAAAAGATATAATGGGCAATGTAAACTTGTATTTCCTTGTACTTTCAACTCAAGTGTTGTTTCCAAGTATATATGCTACAAAAACCTTACGATTTGAAAAGCGAGCAAGTGTTTCACGAATGTCCTTCAAATGAATTTCAATTGGACGATTCTTAATGAACGGAACGTTTAAGTTTCGAATCTTACTCGTGTTTCAAAGTTCTCAAATTGGATTTTATCGCAGATCTGGACTCCAAGCCTGGAGTATAATTGAACGTGAATACTTGAAGCACTATATTTTGGTGAGTGCTTCCAAATATCCGATTGTACCTAGTACATGTGTTTCTTACTTGACTTACATGATTACATGATGAATGAATGATAGGGCAATGGTGTACTTTACCGCACTTGCCCTAATATGACTTGTTCTTGCTATTGATTACACTTGACTTGCTCTACATGTACTTGAGATATGTCTTGCCTGGAATTCCAGAAACCCTGTGGCTAGTTAATTGAGTTGAGCCGGCAAGGGCCTGGTCGATTAGATAACGAACCCTGGGTCACTTGTAATGTCGAGTGGACTGTTATCTCCTCGACTAAACGGTATACTCGAGTATTACCACCCATGTTTCGTGTGGCGTGCGGGCCCGGGAAAGGGGGTTGATCGGTGGATGGAGACTGGCGTGTAGTGGAGTTTTATTTGGACTAGTTATTACTTGAAAGTTGACGGAGTGTCAACTACCGATTGATCAAGCTGGAATGGAGCCGAGACTTGAATTATTGTATCCTTACATGTGAATGTGAACTCGATGTTGCTAGACTAGCTCAAATGCTATTTCTCTGATTTAACTTGTTTGCTCGCTGTTTCACTATTATTTTGCTATCACTTGGTTGTTGACCAATTTGATATTTGGGAACTTCACTGAACTTTGGCTCACCCCGTTAGTTTGTTTTCCTTACAGGGGTACGAGCAAGGCATGAGACTTGTAAAAGACTAGCGTAGCCTTTTGTTTTTGATCTTTGATCTTTTGGACTTGTACTCGCGCTATTCTTCGAATGAAACATTTTGTACTTGGATTGTATACGTTTTGCACTAGTTTGAATATCGAGACTTTGTACCCTGATTCCTATCCTTGTATGTTATAAGCTTGAATTGGGAATGTTATTTATGGTTCATGATGGATGTGTATGTATGTGATTCGCGTGAGCTAGTGAGTGAGTCCTGGCGAGAGCTGGGCAGGCGACCCGCTGAACCCTTTGGTACGCCTTAGGGGGAGGTGGGGTCGTCACAGATGGTATCAGAGCTCCTATTGAGCTCGTGCCGGGAGAAGGTTCTCGGACTGTGGGGATTAGCTTGTTAAGTGTGAAATAATTGTTTATTGTTGGGGACCTTGGACATATATGTTGGGTAGGAATCTCTAATACGGGTGATTTGCTCTTGAGCCTGGCCAACTTGAGTGGTGAATTATCATATTTTCGGATTCTTGTTCCCGAATACCAAAGAGTGATACCTTTACGATAAGTTGAGATCTCGCGTAATATTGAGATAAGTTTGGATTGCGAAAGCAAAGGCACGGGGAATGCGAATAGTATGGACTTGAAATATATTGAAGATATTCAAGGGATTTGGGATCCTTCTTATCCACGTGTTTCGAGCCTTGATTAAGTGTAGTACCTGAGCGATACGTAGGGTTAATGCTCTATAAGTTATGTGACTTGTTTTGATTGAATATGTTGTATTGCCTTGCTCTATGATTTAGGGAGGTTTGTTCTATGATTTAGAGAGGTTTATGATTTGCATTACTCTGTTTTATGCTGTTTATATTTATATAGTTACTTAGTGGCTATATTCTATTATTGATTAGTTGGTTATATTGTTCTAGTTTATTAGCTGTGAAACATGGAAGATAAAAGAAGTCGGACCAAGAAAGCTAACCGAGAATGCGGCTCTAGGCGAGGCCGCGAGGGTGAACAAGCACAGGAACTGGTGCCAGAACCGAGAGAGGAGAGGGAGGCAGCGGTTGAGCCACAGCCTGAACCCCAGGCTGCAGGAGGAGATCAGGTGGCAACTGCCATCCAACAGATGACTAATATTTTAGCTTGGTTGGTGGAACAACAGGGTCAAGCCCCTGTAAATCAACCTAGGGACCCCGATATGGGGCAGGATAGAGCCTTGGAGAGATTCTAAAAGTTCTCCCCACCCAAGTTTTTAGGAGGGCCAGACCCGTATGAGGCTGAGAAATGGCTGGAGGCCATGGTAAATATTTTTGCTGCCCTGAACTATACAGAGGAGAGACAAGTCCAATTCGCTGTTTTTCAGTTTGAGGGGCCAGCTAGGGCCTGGTGGAATGTAGTGAGGGCCAAGTGGGAGAGAGAGAGAACTGCATGGACTTGGCTAAACTTTGTACGGGATTTCAACGAGAAATATCTTCCTCCTATCGTCCAAGAGAAGCGAGAGGACGATTTCATTAAACTCCGTCAGGGAATGATGAGTGTAACTGAGTATGAGACTCAGTTTACAAAGTTGTCTAAATTTGCTCCCGAACTGATAGCTACGGAGCAGAGAAAAGTACAGAGATTTGTGCAAGGGCTGAATGTGGAGTTACAAGAAGCCTTAGCGGCAGTCCAAATTAATACATTCACGGAGGTTCTAGAGAAGGCCCTAAGGATAGAGACTGCTAGGGCACAAGTGAGAGCTTTTCATGCAAAAAGGAGAGGTGCGCCTGGTTGGAGTCAAAGGCAAGGACAAGGTGATTTAGATATGCCACCTTCTAAGATAGGCCGAGGAGCTGGTAGTGAGGAAATTTCAGGGATATCTAAAGAAAGTACTCCAAGAGGAGCTTCGCGTGGCTGGGGCCAAGCAAGAGGTGCCTCACAAGGAGGTCAGACCTCAGCCCCTCAAGCATCTTGCGGGTACTGTGGGAAGGCCAATCATGTGGAGAGTGATTGTTGGCGAAAGGTGGGAAAATGTTTATGGTGTGGTGGCACCGAACACCAGCTTGCAACCTGTCCCCGTAGATCACGCCCAAACCCTGAACAAGCAAATGTAGGAGGGACTAATCCAAGAGTGCCAGCTAGAGTGTACGCCTTGGACCAACAGGCATTACCTGAACCATCGGAGATAGTAGAAGGTACGATTCGTGATTTCTATTGTTTAACCAAGTGATTCATGATTTCTATAGTAGAAGGTACGATTCGTGATTACTATAGTGAGACCTGAGAGCTGGAAACGAATATATAAGGAAAGTATCCTACATTATTCGAAGTGCATCTATGAATTTCGAGGTCGAAATTCTTTTAAGGGGGAGAGAGTGTGATGACCCGCAAATTTCTTATATTTTTCTCAAAAAAATGCCTTTTATTTGGAAATTTCTATTTATTAAAGCCCTGCTACCCAATTGTTCAACAATAAGTGCAGATGAACCTAGAAAATAGGGTTTCACTCTTCGTTTCCAAGATTGGGGCAAATTAGGGTTTTCGCGATTTTTTTTTGCCGGATGAATTTTCGGTATGGAGCAAGGATCAAATTTGGTGATTAAAAGTGAATTTTAAGTGAGAAATAATATGTGATTAGGAGAAATGAGATAAGGTTGGTGAATAGGAAGTAAAAACCCTAGTACGTGTGTTTTTAAGAAACGGCGCGAAGCGGCGGATCCCGCGCACTACCGATTGAACGCACCACTTGACCACCACTTTCTTACCATACAAGCTCATTGATATTTGAGCAAAATATCTTCTTAATTGTTAGCTGCCTTTGACCGAAAATTGAGGCTAAAATAACAAGGAAAAGGAAAGAGAAAAATGAAAGGTGGTGGTGTCGACAAGTGTCGCCACCCTAGAGTTTCTTGGCCAAGAGAGCAACTAACCTTCTTATTTCCAATTTTGCACTTTCCTCTTCATTTTTTTTCTGCTGCTGGCCGACCAAAAGAGAGAGAGAAAGGGAGAGCAAAAGAAAACTTCCTTCTTCTTGAATCTTAGCCAAACCAAGTGAGAAAATCGATTTCCAAACCGATTAAAGTGTTAATTGTGAGTTGGGAAGCTAGAGGAACTAGAAATTTTCAAAGGAGGTAGATTATCACTCATCCAAGCTTGTCTTTGAGGTATTAAATCTGATCATGGTCCTTGATCTTTTAAATCTTGCGTTAAGATGTTATTTAGCTTAAGTTTTGGCTTGATTTCAAGATGTGCAAGTGGTTGTGATGATTATTGGATGAAATAAAACAAGTTAGGGTTTGATTAATTTCTGTCTACACTTGTTGTATAGTTGCATATGTTGTATATAAGGTTATATAAGGGGCTTTGGTAGTGTTGGAAGTAAGAAATCAAGAAAGGTTGGATTGAATACTGAAAATTCCAGATTTCTGGAAAATTTCCCCCTTTTTCTGTTCGGTTTTGTAGCCTCATGCTAGAGGCCGAATTGGCCTTAGGTCAAAACATGAAAGTTGTAGAGAATGTCATTTTATAGTTGCCTACAAAATATCAGCTCAATTGGAGCATCATAGCTTGTGAAAAGATGAAAATACCCTTGCTGATCTAGGTTAATTTCCAGAGTTCCGCGTGGACAGTTTAGTCCTTTTGGTTGAGTTTATTCACTATAATCCGTTTGGATTTAGCCTTTCACCAAAATATGAGAGTTTCAGTGCCCTGTCTTAGCTTTGTAACGCCACCAAGAACACCTTAAACGGACCTTGGTAGACTGAGATATGGTCACTTGAATGCAGTACGGTTGATTAGCCGAATAGTTGAAACCAGGTTATATGGATTGGGAATTTGATCAGGTTACCCTGGAAATTAGACTAAGTGCTCTTCATGAAAGTTGTAGCCCTTTGCCTTAGCTTCGAAATGGTATAAGTTACGTATCAATCCGATAAGCGTAGCCTCGGATATGTTATTTCCGCAAAGCCCGTCAAATCTATCTTTCGTAATTGCATTTCCACACTTGATATTAGCTTAATCTTTGTTCGTGTGTTGTTGTGAGCCTATGGAATGGCTAATGAACTGAAATTATGTTATGGATGATGTTGGGTTGGATTGGGCTGGAAAATTAGGTAAACACAAAGGGCATGCTGCCCGAATTTACACTCGAGGACTAGGAAACGATACTTGCAACTTTTGTAAAGGTTAAGTGATTATCACTTGAACTAGCGAGCACCTTTGCTACTTTGTTATCGAGGGTTATACGTTAAAACCTAAACGAACTTGTACCCTTGAGGAAAAGATATAATGGGCAATGTAAACTTGTATTTCCTTGTACTTTCAACTCAAGTGTTGTTTCCAAGTATATATGCTACAAAAACCTTACGATTTGAAAAGCGAGCAAGTGTTTCACGAATGTCCTTCAAATGAATTTCAATTGGACGATTCTTAATGAACGGAACGTTTAAGTTTCGAATCTTACTCGTGTTTCAAAGTTCTCAAATTGGATTTTATCGCAGATCTGGACTCCAAGCCTGGAGTATAATTGAACGTGAATACTTGAAGCACTATATTTTGGTGAGTGCTTCCAAATATCCGATTGTACCTAGTACATGTGTTTCTTACTTGACTTACATGATTACATGATGAATGAATGATAGGGCAATGGTGTACTTTACCGCACTTGCCCTAATATGACTTGTTCTTGCTATTGATTACACTTGACTTGCTCTACATGTACTTGAGATATGTCTTGCCTGGAATTTCAGAAACCCTGTGGCTAGTTAATCGAGTTGAGCCGGCAAGGGTCTGGTCGATTAGATAACGAACCCTGGGTCACTTGTAATGTCGAGTGGACTGTTATCTCCTCGACTAAACGGTATACTCGAGTATTACCACCCATGTTTCGTGTGGCGTGCGGGCCCGGGAAAGGGGGTTGATCGGTGGATGGAGACTGGCGTGTAGTGGAGTTTTATTTGGACTAGTTATTACTTGAAAGTTGACGGAGTGTCAACTACCGATTGATCAAGCTGGAATGGAGCCGAGACTTGAATTACTGTATCCTTACATGTGAATGTGAACTCGATGTTGCTAGACTAGCTCAAATGCTATTTCTCTGATTTAACTTGTTTGTTCGCTGTTTCACTATTATTTTGCTATCACTTGGTTGTTGACCAATTTGATATTTGGGAACTTCACTGAGCTTTGGCTCACCCCGTTAGTTTGTTTTCCTTACAGGGGTACGAGCAAGGCGTGAGACTTGTAAAAGACTAGCGTAGCCTTTTGTTTTTTATCTTTGATCTTTTGGACTTGTACTTGCGCTATTCTTTGAATGAAACATTTTGTACTTGGATTGTATACGTTTTGCACTAGTTTGAGTATCGAGACTTTGTACCCTGATTCCTATCCTTGTATGTTATAAGCTTGAATTGGGAATGTTATTTATGGTTCATGATGGATGTGTATGTATGTGATTCGCGTGAGCTAGTGAGTGAGTCCTGGCGAGAGCTGGGCAGGCGGTCCGCTGAACCCTTTGGTACGCCTTAGGGGAGGTGGGGTCGTCACAAAGGAAAGGAGCATGCGCTGTATTACTTGAGTCGGATGATGATACCTAATGAGTTGAATTACTCACCCATCGAGAAGTTGTGCTTGGCACTTATATTTGTCATTCAGAAGCTAAAACATTACTTCCAAGCACACACTATTCGACTCATATCTAAGTTTAATCCCATTAAATATGTGATGGCAAAACCTGTACTGTCTGATCGGCTCGCGAGATGGTACCTCCAGTTTCAACAATTCGAAATTATTTATGTACCTGCGAAGGCTGTCAAAGGACAAATATTGGCAGACTTTTTAGCCGATCATCCCATACCTGCCGAGTGGGAGTTGACTGATGAACTCCCCGATGAAGAAATGTTTATGGTCGAATCCCCTTGGTCAATGTATTTCGATGGAGCTGCTCACCGTGATGGAGCTGGTGCGGGAGTTGTCTTTTATACTTCTGAAGCAGATGTATTGTCGTACTCCTTCACTTTAACACGCCGATGTTCAAACAATATGGCCGAATATCAGGCGTTGATTCTTGGTCTTGAAACGGCTGTAGACATGAAGCAGTTGCATCTTAGAGTCTATGGTGATTCAAAATTGGTGGTAAATCAATTTCTTGGTATTTATGATGTCAAGAAACCTGAATTGATCCCATATTATAAGTATGCAAGACAACTCATGGGATATTTGGATAGTGTCACTATAGAACATATCCCTAGAAATTTCAATCAACAAGATGATTCTTTGGCAAGAGTGGCGTCCATGATCACTCTACCTTCTCATCGAAATCAAATTTCAATATGTCAAAATTAGGTCATACCTCCGATGTTTGACGAAGAAGGTGATGGTAAGGAAGAAAATACTTATCATATTTTTGTTTATGAGATCGAAAAGGAGGATTGGCGTCACCTCATCATTGATTATCTTAATCATGGGAAGTTACCAAAAAATCCTAAGAAAAAGATTGATATACGTCGTCGAGTACCACGTTTCATTTACTACAAAGGGACGCTTTACCGAAGGTCATTCGATGGGGTGTTTCTACGATGTCTTGGAGAAGATGAGGTCGTGCAAGCAATGGAGGAGGCTCACTCTGGGATATGCGGTGCTCACCAGTCTGGCCCGAAATTACACTTTCGCATTAAAAGAATGGGATACTACTGGCCAACAATGGTAAAGGATTGCATTGACTTTGCTACAAGATGTCAAGCATGTCAATTCCATGGCAATTTCATCCATCAACTTCCGGAACCATTGCACCCAACTGTGGCTTCTTGGCCGTTCGATGCTTGAGGTTTGGATATAGTTGGACCACTTCCAAAGTCTTCTGGCGGACACATTTTCATTTTGGCGGCGACAGATTATTTTTCAAAGTGGGCTGAAGCGGTCCCTCTAAAAGAGGTAAAAAAAGGAGAATGTAGTAGATTTCATTCGCTTGCATATAATTTATCGATATGGAGTCCCGCATTATATCATCACCGATAATGGTAAACCTTTTTGCAATGTAGCAATGAACAAGCTTTGCGAAAAGTTTCATTTCAAACAATACAAGTCGTCCATGTACTATGCTGCTGCAAATAGAGTCGCTGAAGCATTCAATAAGACCTTATGTAATCTGTTGAAGAAAATCGTGAATAAATCGAGAAAGGATTGGCATCTTCGAATTGGAGAAGCACTTTGGGCATACCAAACTACTTTTCGAACTCCCACGCAAGCGACCCCATACGCGCTTGTTTATGGTATTGAAGCTGTTCTTCCACTTGAGTGTCAAATACCTTCGCTAAGAATTGCGATTCAAGAAGGGCTCAGTGAAGAAGATAATGTTCGTCTTCGCCTTGAAGAGTTAGAAGCACTCGACGAAAAGAGATTGGAAACTCAGCAACGGATTGAGTGCTATCAGGCTCACCTTTCAAAAGCATTCAATAAGCACGTCCGACCTCGTTCTTTTCAAATTGGAAAGTTAGTGCTCGCTGTTCGGAGACCAACCATTCTCACTCATGGCGGACAAAGAAAGTTTACTCCTAAGTGGGATGGTCCATATGCCGTTCGAGAAGTATATACAAATGGCTCATACAAGTTGGTTGCTGAAGATGGATTAAGCGTTGGCCCCATCAATGGTAAGTACCTAAAAAGGTACTATGCGTAATTGGAACCGCGCAATGCTCCTAGCCCGCATGAGCTAAAACTGTGGATGGCAACCACCAATAGTGTAGTATGTGGTTAAACTGCTAAAACACTCCACCAAGTCTAAGGTGGTAAACAAATAGATACTCCTGGCCCGCATGAGGTTAAAATGTGAACGGCAGGAACTACGTGTGACTCGATTCCCTTGTTGGGATACGTAGGCAGCTTGGAGGGCAACTTCTAGGTTCAATTACACCACTCCAAATCAAATCCTTGTCCCTTGCAAAAAAAAAAAAGGAATTTTCTCTTTCCAAAAAAAATAAAAATAAATAAAATGCTTCATTTGAGTTCTTTTCTCTTTAAAAAAAAACAAGAGATAAGAAATGAAAAGCGTTTTATTATTGAAAAAAAAACTCATTACATGAAAAAGAAAAAAATGAATGACAAAAGCATTCAGGAAAAAGAAGAACATGGTGGAAAGCTTAAATATCAAATTTGTATTCCACTACAGCTACTTTATATAATTCAAGTGCAGACTTCATGTCCTCAAGTTCCTTCATAGCGTCATCAGTCAAGATGCTGGTATGTTCAATGGAAGATAGCTTATCGTGCGCTTGGGTTATTTCGGCCTAGATTTCTTTGAAGGTCTCATGCTTTTGATCGATAGTTGAGCTGATTTCCAAGCTTTGTTTCTCCAAACTGATGAGTTCCTGTTGCAGAACCTTTTTCCTGTCTTCAATGGACTGCAACTTTTCTTCAAGACTTTGCAAATGACAAGTCAGTTCTTCTCCCTTTGCCTTAACTCTCTCGAGTTGGGCCGTCGCTGTGGAAAGGAGTTCTGCATGCGTTTCTTTGCTCATCCTCTCCCACGATGAAGATGCCAGAACATCATAAGCCTCCGCCTTGGCAAACAATTCCATCAAGTGGTCTTTTAAAGGGAGACCGTTGGTGGGATCCGTTCTTGCGATTTTTGCAATGATTTCCTCTGCACACTCTTTTAAAGAAGAGATCTGCTCAATTGGAGTGTCAAGAATCTGTCCGCAAAAATCCGTCCACAAACTCTGCAAATACTTTCTTCGATGTGTCTGGATCAACTTTTGGCCATGAAATTCTGAAACCAGTACTACCTTTGGTCTTTTTCGGGTTTCGTGTGCACTAGTCAGCTCCTTCTTATGCATTAACGAGGTATCTCCACTGGGGGCAAATTGTTGTGGGGTACTGATAGCTACTTCGTCACTTTTGTTGTTTGAAATTATATCATCAGCTTCGAGTTCGGGTGGTGAGTTGTTACCAACGCCTTCTTGACGGAATTCAAGGAACGGGGGCTAAAAAAAAATTTTTTTTACAAAAAAAAAATTTACAAAAAAAAAGAAGGGGAAAAATTGAGAGATGATTACCTTAAGTGGCGACACTCCAATCGACGGTGGTGTAAAGGAAACTTCTTCCAAATCAGAAGATGTCCTCTTCCTCGATCGGTTCCAATGACGGTCTTGGCTACTACTGCCACTCGCCAACGAATGGGTTCCTCTTTGGATAGATTCGATGCCCTGAGCTTGAGTCCCTTCTTGCTCTATAACTTCGATAGAATCACGATCGTCCATCGTTTCAATTTTGACATTTTCTTCTGTGTGAGTCACTGATAAAGATTTTGAAACTTTGGATGGCGTCTTCTTCGCTGGAATCACTGGTTGCGCCTCTTTGATGGCCTGTCGAGAGTCCTTGGAAGACTTATTTCTCGCAACAATATTTTTCAAGGGGCTGCTAATGGTTTTGTTCTTCCGCAAGGTGGATGAGGTAAGACCCGTTACAATCTCTATAGCTCCATCGTGATGCACGGGCTTGTTGGCGGGGGTAATCTTACCCTTCTTCGATGATTGCTGAGGAATTTTAACGGTAAACTTAAAGGAAGTCAAAGAGACACTATTTGATCGAGTCGACCACCAGACGTCATAGTCTTTCGTGATCAATGGATGCTTCCTGTGTGTAGGTATAGTCATTCGAGATCGCGTCTGCGTGCGAACGGAGGAATCCCATAGTTGAATAGCCTCACCCAAAGTGTAAGTGTGAGTGATTTCTTTCAAGTTGTTGGGAATGTCTTGATAAAAGCCGAATTGTCTGCTAAACCTGCAAGGATTATATTTCTCAATGATGAAAGTATTGTCCTTACGTAGAGTTAAATGGCAAGAGCGTTGACTAATGAAGTAGCTCGTGAGTCTTGATAAGGATCCATCGTCGATCAACACCTTTTCTTCATTCTCAGTCCAGCACAACTTATGAAGCATCAAAGGATTCACCTCTTTGAAGATTCCCTCAGCTTCTGATCGGCCATAAAATATTGCCATTTTCTCACCGCTAAATCTTGTCATGCGCGCATGGTGGCCACTCACTTGATTATTCTCGTGATATACGTCAAGGTATTGGCCAATCCAAGCATAGACGTAATGGATTGGGAAAGTTACCCCGTATTCTCCAAGGTTAGGGGCGTAGACGATCTCCCTCAACCCATGATATATGCTCGCAAGAACGGGAATTGCAAGGCAAACTCTTTTTCCTGTGGCCATTAAGCATGCTACCTTGAAGACACTTGGGCGAATACGATCGACCTTTTTGCTTGGCAAAAGGAACTTGCAAATCCAACACGCTATGAATGCCGCAATATAGGTTTCCTTTCTTAAAGACCCCGGGATACCTAGTGTGTCGAAAGGGACGTTGAAGTCCTTTGTATCAGCAAGGTCGTGAGGCTCTACGCTTCCAAAAGGGTTGTAAGTCATTTTCGGTTTAGAGGCGGTCTTTCTTCTATTCGCTCTGCTCGGAGGGGCCCTGTACCTAGCATCTCCTTTGAACCAGAAATGGATCCAGTCTTTCGTCCATACGCCTTGGTCATTCGTCCATAGGTGGTAGTAAGCGGAAAAGAGGTGCCTGCAGCTCTCAGGGAGAAGTGGCTTCCCTTCTTTGTCACGAGTAAGAAACTCCTGCGCCGAAGGAACAACTTCATCAAAGAACGAGCCATCGATCGAAAGGCCGCCAAGTCGATAAAGGTCCCAAAGTATGATGGACAACTCCCCAACGGGCGTATGAAGTGTGTTTGTCGAGGGACACCAATATTTGAAGAAGGCTCGCAAGATATTTTAACAGCGGTCGTAGGAATATCTTGACGCGTAGACAGCTTCAAATATGCCAGCGCGTGTTAGCACCTCTTTATGCCTTCCAAGAATGTCCTCGACCCACTCCCAATAATAGGAGGTGAAGCACGCCTCACCAAAGAAGGACGAAGGGATCTTCCATGCAGCGTTGTCAATATTGAATCCCACGAACGGGAGCGTGAACTTGGCTATTTCCGGATCTCCATTATGAAGTGACGAGTTTAGTGCGACCACTTCTTCTTCCCTCGACGTAGTGGAGAAAGTCGATGGTGCCACCACTTCCTTAGTACACTTGCTAGTCCAATTTTCGAGATGAAAGCATCCTTCAAGAGGTATAAAAGATTCGGCGAGCGCCCCAACAGCTGGTTTATACACATGTAGCGACAAGCTCTTTGATTGAGGCCCTCCCCTTTCATCCGTCAATGAGATATGGGGCAGTGGCACGGTGTAGTCCTTAATTTGCATGATTGCTGGAATTTTGAAAAAGAAAGTATTAGACGATGAAGGGGATTTCTTACAAAATTTTGGTAATTAAATTACCTAATCAGTGGCTCTCTTCAAATCCCCAAAATTGTTTCAAGCTCCTTTTCAGGCACGAGATGGGGTATCTACAAAAGAGCAAGTTAGTAAAGTTGAGATATTGACATGGACTGGGGCAAAAAAAATTTTTTTTTTGAGGTCAGAGTTCTAGGAAAAAAAAAAGGGGGGGGGGAATTTGTGCTCAAATATCATATTTGGTATGGTCCCCATAGATGAGCAAAACATAAAAAAAACAAAAAAAATGGTACAAAAATTGAGATAAAATTTTCAGCCTTGAGGAATAGCTCAAAAAATAATATTTTGAGCCAATCTTCATTCTCAAATAATATTTAAAGGGCATACATGATCTCGAATAATATCAAAAAAAAAGGGGCACCACAAATAATATTTCGAGCCAATCTCCATTCGGTCAATTTTAGTCTTTCAACCGAGACCCAGGCTTCTTTCTCAAATGGTATGTTGAGAATTTATTTGGTAAAGTCATGAGGCTCTAAGCTTCTCAGCTGACCAAGGCTATTTATTGACAAGCATGACCGAAGCTATTTAGTAACTGAGGCATCTAATGATGAAACGTACAAAAGCCTTGACCGAAACCAATTCTTGGCATGCAAAAAAAAAAATCTTGACCGAGGCTTCTTGTAACAATTAAAGTGTTGCAAGGGGAAAAAAAAAAGGGAGGCCTCAAGTACCTGGTAAGCGAAAAGAAAGTGTTGAAGTGCAACCAATGGATGATGATTGACACTTGCGGCTCGGCAACGGTGATAACTAGCTGCAAATTGTCTCTATTGATCAAAGGCCACTTTGCTTCGTTAGATGATCATGAAGTATCGAGGTTCCAACGCAACTTGGTAGAGCTACTTATGTTTAAAAAAAAAAAAACCATGCAAGGATTCATATGCTAACTACTCACGAGTTTCGGGATTTGGGAATCATGTTATCCTATAATGAGTCGATGGTTCAGATTTGTAAGTTTGAGATATGGCAGCTTAACATGCAGGTTTCAAGTTATTCATCGGTTAATCCGTATGAATGGTACCGTGAACTCAAGAGGCATATTAGATTCATGCATGAAAGCTATTCTGGCTGGGATAATATAAGAGCAAGCGTGTCCATGGATAAATTGAAGGCCTGGGAGTTAGTTATATAATAAAAAAAAAGTTTTGAACTCTACCAGAGAAGAAATCCACCCATAGCTTGGGAAAGTAGTGCATACCTTAAAACAATTCAGGGATAGCTCAGCAAGAGTGTCGACCGAAATTGATCAGTTGAAAAGGTAGCAGAGCCAAGCAAATTAGCAAACAATGAATGACGGCAACGGCAAACAGAGACGTAGCAGCAATCCAGCAACACTAGTGGAAAAAAAAAATGAGGGAGAGTTTGTCTTTGAACTGTGAGTAAATTGATGCCTTAACCATTGCGTATTTATAACAGATATGCATCCTATATTCAAGAAGGATTCTGGCCAGAAGTGTTTCAATTTAAAACACCGAATGACTCATTGTTCGAAGTACTTGCGGTTTTAGCAGGTTAATTTATCGAGCCGAGGAAGTTTACTCGCAAAAGGAATCTAGTTCTTCCTGCTTTGTATAATGGGACGAAGAGAAAGGATGAAATGCGAAGCTCTTTGTGAAAGCCCCACTTTTCCCTAAGGCGAACCAAAGGGTTAGGCGGACTGCCGGCCCAACTCTCGCCGGGACTCTGTCGATCACTTCAAGCAACCATAAGAACATCTAACCACGATCCAACTTAAAACAAAACGTATATACAATAATATCTCAAGAAGAAGTACGATCGTCAAATATACAGATGCTCTCAAATCACTATACAACCAACCCGTGCCAAGCACTAGGGCGAGAACCATGACAAAAGAAAACCAAGGGTTAGACCCAGCTAGTCTATACCGGCTCTCGTCCTTGCTCGCCTTCCCCTGTTAAGGAAAATAAACTAAAGGGGTGAGCTATAAGCTCAGTGAGGTTCCAAACACATAGGCAACAAGAAGTTCAATGCATTCATTACATGTTACCAATAATTCAAATACAAAAGAAAGCGATAAACACCTTCATTAAAAGGATACGTGCTCACAAGGAGCTATTCGTTCATTCATTCGTTCATTCATTCATTCACCAGGCTCCACCAACCTCCATCAACCTACAAGGTAATACTCGAGTATACCAAAACGTTCACCCAGGTCCCTAATCGCCCGACCGAGTCCGCTTCTGGCTCGAGATGACCGGTAACAAGGGGCAATGGCCAGTTCAGCCAAAAGGCTTACATTCATGCACAAATAACATTTCAATCATTCAATCCTTGAAAATTTCACAATCGTTTAGGTCGAGTGCGATAAAGTACACACTTGCCTAGAAAACTCGTTTTAACAATCTTTGAAAGCATATAACATGTTATCAATCATTCATACCAGCCATATAATCATGAAACATATCAAACAGGGAACACTCACCTATACACGCAAAATAACGTCCACTTCTCAATCACCAATGAAACCTAAAAGTAAACAAAGAACACATTACAATCCATCTAGCATGATTTGGATGAAATCAAGAATTACCCGACTACTCGTGAGTAAATGTATAAAATGACTTTTAAAGTGTCAATAGAGCATATGGATCCGTGGACGGGAATTACTAGGGTTCATAAACCAACCTAAAGAGGTATTAGGTTTTAGAATGGTAAAATGATCATTTTATTTGCCAAGCGGAAATATACAGGTTCAAATAGAAATTTAGCCCTCGGCCACCTTTTGAAAGAGCAGGAAACATTTTCAGTAAATACGTCCAATTCGTCACAAAATACATTCGGAAAATCACTTTAACTTGATCACATTACAAGAAGATAAACGGACGGCATGTCCCTTGTGTTTACCTATTTGCCAGCCATTAATGGCTTCATTATTTTCCTCAAAACAGTCCCAACATCTCATATAGAATAATCTCATGTCCAAAAGCCGTTCACTAGGCTTAAAGTCATATAAATACAAAAATCAAGCTAAAACATTTCCGGATAAAAACAGTTTTTGACACCATTTTGCGGTTTTGGCACCATTGGCACTACGATTATCGGATGAAGGTGCAAGATACATCGTTTCGAAGCTAACACACAACCCTACATTTCTTATGAAGACCTCCAAGGCCAAATCATGCATTTCATGATCAAAAATGGAAAACTACACCAAAACCAGAATTCTGGGCGCGAAACAGGTTTCATGAATAGTCAAGGGTATTTCGATCATTTCACATGCTACAGTAGTTGGATCAAGCGGAAATTTTGCAGGCAACTATTTTATACTATTGGCTACAACTTTCATGTTTTGCCCAAAATCTAATTCGGTAAGAATCATGGTGAAAAGTCCCGATCAGATTGGGTGAAAAGACAACCCTGTTCGCTGAACTCCTACTAGACCAGTCTGGGTATTTCCGTCTTATCTCAGGCTCCGAGCTCGGATTGGGCTGAAAATTTACAGGCAACTAGAAAACATCATTGTCTACAACTTTCATGTCTTGTCCTAAGGTCAATTCGACTTCTAACCTGGTCGAACAGAAACGGACAGAAAGGGAAAAAATGGAACCCTAATCTGGAAATTCATGCATTCATGTGCCAATTCTTCCATAACATCACATCTATAACCAACATAAACCATTAATTTGACATTAGCAAGATCAAAGCAAGAATTCCCTAGTTACTCACCTTGCAAGCTCAAGAAAGTAAGCAACTTAGCACCAATTTCTTCCAAGCAACTCCACAACCAACCTCAATATCACCAAACTAAGAAGTTCTATGGAAAAATTTGAAGATTAAACGGTTGAATTGAAAGATTGGGCAAGATTGGAGCTTGAAAATTGAGAGAGTTTTCTTTCCTTTGTTCCTAGCAAGAACTTCGGCCAAGAGCTTCAAAATAAGAAGAATTTTGGGTCAATTTTGGTTTAAATGGTAAAGGCATGAATAGTGGTCAAAAGGTCAAAAAGGTAAGAATAAATCCTCAAGTGACACATGTCCTCTTCATTAATTGCTTGCCTAACTTTTTGTCTCTCTTACACCAATCCACTTGGCAACCTCTAAATATCTCATAACACCCGGTAAACTAAACCCAGTATCCAAAACTTAACCGAACTGGCCGAATTTTTTCCGAATTTTCCACACTAGCGGGTCCCACGTCCGATATACGCTCTTAATTTCTCAAAAACTAACCGATACTAGAAAAATCATTTAAAAACTATATTTACTTATAAAATTGATCTAGAAAAATTTTCTAATACAGAAAATGCAGAAAACGTGCAATTAAGAAAAGTACGGGTCCTCACACTCTCTCCCCCTTAAAGAAATTTCGTTCTCGAAATTTTTACCTTCATTTGCCTCAGACGAGTCCGGAACTGTTTGGGTGCCTAACGCATAAGCTTTTGCTGGCCCACTAGTTCGGTTCCCTCTTTCATTTGCTTGTTTTATTTTAGCTCCCTCCAGTTGCGGAACACTACCTCCGCGTGACTGTCTCCTCGGACAGTTGCTAACTTGGTGCTCACCACTCCCACAAATCAAGCACTTCCGCCCTTTCCGCCAACAATCGTTCTCGGTATGATTGGCCTTTCCGCAATAGCCACAAGTCAGGTGAGAAGCCATCTTTTGGCTTTCTTGAGAAATTTCCTCAGGTTCGATTTGGCTCCCTTTAGTAGACCTTTTATCTACCGCCCCTATTGTCCATGGTGGGTAGGACAAAAAATTTGTTTTCTGCATTTTGGAAGGGACTATAGATTCACTTGGTTCCTCACTCATACTACCAGCTACACCTCTTTTCCGTGTTTGGGAGGCTTTTACTTGTGCCTTTGCATTCTCGATTCGTTGAGCCTTCTCAAGGGCCTCCGTAAATGTATTCACTTGCACTACTGCCAACGCCTCTTGGATGTCCAAATTTAGTCCCTGTATAAACCGTCTCACTCTTCTCGATTCCGTGGCTACTAATTCTGAAGCAAACTTGGATAGTTTGGTGAATTTCGTTTCGTATTCAGCCACACTTACGGTCCCCTGACGTAGTCCAATAAATTCGTCCTCCCTCCTTTCTTGAACTAAGGGTGGGAGGTATTTCTCGTTAAATTCTCTTACAAAATTCGCCCATGTCCAGACAGTCTGTTCTCTTTCCCACTTTGTTCTAATTACGTTCCACCATGCTCGGGCCGGTCCCTCAATTTGAAACACTGCGAAGTTCACCTGCCTCTGTTCAGTGTAATTCAAAGCTGTGAATATATTCACCATGGCCTCTAGCCACTGTTCAGCGAAGTCCGGATCAGGCCCTCCGGCTAATTGTGGAGGTGCAAACTTCTGAAACCGCTCCAGAGCCTTATCCTCACCCGTCTCAGGGTTCCTGGGTTGATTTACGGGTATTTGATCTTGTTGATCTACTAATCTTGCCAAGATATCCGTCATTTGTTGCATTGCCGTCGCCATTTGGTCTCCGGTTGCAACTCTCGGTCCTTGTTCTTGTTCAGCGGACGTTTTTCCTTCTGCTCTAGGTTCTGTGGTCCGTTTAGTTCCACGGCCTCGACCACGTCCCTGACTACGTCTCCCGTCCATTTTTTTCCCTCCCTCTCTTTTTTTCCAAAAGTAGTTTAATGAATAAATGCAATAAGGTGACTCAAAAGTAACCAAAATTGAGGCACCAAGTACACAAGTAAACATATATGCACATAGCACTCCACATATCAAGAAAATAGATGATCAGTTACACAAGTACGTATCAAGTCAGGCAAATATTCATATGCTCAAATACACCAATGAACGTCATGTAATAAGAATATATAAGCGAATCAAACGAGGAGATGATGTGTCGTCCCAATCTTAGCTAAGGTAACCCCGTCCGGTCCCTCACGTCACTTACTATTCACAACAGATATCCCTTAAACTCTTGTACTCATTCCAGTCGAACAAAGCCTGTTCATGTTCCCACAATACAAGCACTACCTCAACTCTGGAGTACTCGGGTACGAGAATCCGAAATAAGATAATTCACCTCTCGAGCTGGCCAGTCCCAAGAGTAAACCATCTACAATCGGAATTCCTCCCAGACGTACCTATCTATGGTCCTCAGATTCCACAAGAAAATTTAAGGCCTATAACGTTCACAACTCATAGCTTATGCTCGAACGAGCACTTAATCCTTCATACCTAGTCACCACTCAGTCCAGGCTCACTCCGCGCAGAGACCACGCGAAGCAGGCTCTGATACCAACTGTGACAGCCCCACTTTCCCCTAAGGCGAACCAAAGGGTTCGGCGGACTGCCGGCCCAGCTCTCGCCGGGACTCAGTCGATCACTTCAAGCAACCATAAGAACATCTAACCACGATCCAACTTAAAACAAAACGTATATACAATAATATCTCAAGAAGAAGTACAATCGTCAAATATACAGAGGTTCTCAAATCACTATACAACCAGCCCGTGCCAAACACTAGGGCGAGAACCATGACAAAAGAAAACCAAGGGCTAGACCCAGCTAGTCTATACCGGCTCTCGTCCTTGCTCGCCTTCCCCTGTTAAGGAAAACAAACTAAAGGGGTGAGCTATAAGCTCAGTGAGGTTCCAAACACATAGGCAACAAGAAGTTCAATGCATTCATTACATGTTACCAATAATTCAAATACAAAAGAAAGCGATAAACACCTTCATTAAAAGGATACGTGCTCACAAAGAGCCATTCGTTCATTCATTCGTTCATTCATTCATTCACCAGGCTCCACCAACCTCCATCAACCTACAAGGTAATACTCGAGTATACCAAAACGTTCACCCAGGTCCCTAATCGCCCGACCGAGTCCGCTTCTGGCTCGAGACGACCGGTAACAAGGGGCAATGGCCAGTTCAGCCAAAAGGCTTACATTCTTGCACAAATAACATTTCAATCATTCAATCCTCGAAAATTTCACAATCGTTTAGGCCGAGTGCGATAAAGTACACACTTGCCTAGAAAACTCGTTTTAACAATCTTTGAAAGCATATAACATGTTATCAATCATTCATACCAGCCATATAATCATGAAACATATCAAACCGGGAACACTCACCTATACACGCAAAATAACGTCCACTTCTCAATCACCAATGAAACCTAAAAGTAAACAAAGAACACATTACAATCCATCTAGCATGATTTGGATGAAATCAAGAATTATCCGACTACTCGCGAGTAAACGTATAAAATGACTTTTAAAGTGACAATAGAGCATATGGATTCGTGGACGGGAATTACTAGGGTTCATAAACCAACCTAAAGAGGTATTAGGTTTGAGAATGGTAAAATGATCATTTTATTTGCCAAGCGGAAATATACAGGTTCAATTAGAAATTTAGCCCTCGGCCACCTTTTGAAAGAGCCGGAAACATTTTCAGTAAATACGTCCAATTCGTCACAAAATACATTCGCAAAATCACTTTAACTTGATCACATTACAAGAAGATAAACGGACGGCATGTCCCTTGTGTTTACCTATTTTCCAGCCATTAATGGCTTCATTATTTTCCTCAAAACAGTCCCAACATCTCATATAGAATAATCTCATGTCCAAAAGCCGTTCACTAGGCTTAAAGTCATATAAATACAAAAATAAATACAAAAATCAAGCTAAAAAACATTTCCGGATAAAAACAGTTTTTGACACCATTTTGCGGTTTTGGCACCATTGGCACTACGATTATCGGACGAAAGTGCAAGATACATCGTTTCGAAGCTAACACACAACCCTACATTTCTTATGAAGACCTCCAAGGCCAAATCATGCATTTTCACGATCAAAAATGGAAAACTACACCAAAACCAGAATTCTGGGCGCGAAACAGGTTTCATGAACAGTCAAGGGTATTTCGATCATTTCACATGCTACAGTGGTCGGATCAAGCTGAAATTTTGCAGGCAACTATTTTATACTATTGGCTACAACTTTCATGTTTTGCCCAAAATCTAATTCGGTAAGGATCATGGTGAAAAGTCCCGGTCAGATTGGGTGAAAAGACAACCCTGTTCGCTGAACTCCTACTAGACCAGTCTGGGTATTTCCGTCTTATCTCAGGCTCCCGAGCTCGGATGGGTCTGAAAATTTATAGTCAACTAGAAAACATCATTGTCTACAACTTTCATGTCTTGTGCTAAGGTCAATTCGACTTCTAACCTGGTCGAACAGAAACGGACAGAAAGGGGAAAATTGGAACCCTAATCTGGAAATTCATGCATTCATGTGCCAATTCTTCCATAACATCACATCTATAACCAACATAAACCATTAATTTGACATTAGCAAGATCAAAGAAAGAATTCCCTAGTTACTCACCTTGCAAGCTCAAGAAAGTAAGCAACTTAGCACCAATTTCTTCCAAACAACTCCACAACCAACCTCAATATCACCAAACTAAGAAGTTCTATGGAAAAATTTGAAGATTAAACGGTTGAATTGAAAGATTGGGCAAGATTGGAGCTTGAAAATTGAGAGAGTTTTCTTTCCTTTGTTCCTAGCAAGAACTTCGGCCAAGAGCTTCAAAATAAGAAGAATTTTGGGTCAATTTTGGTTTAAATGGTAAAGGCATGAATAGTGGTCAAAAGGTCAAAAAGGTAAGAATAAATCCTCAAGTGACACATGTCCTCTTCATTAATTGCTTGCCTAACTTTTTGTCTCTCTTACACCAATCCACTTGGCAACCTCTAAATATCTCATAACACCCGGTAAACTAAACCCAGTATCCAAAACTTAACCGAACTGGCCGAATTTTTTCCGAATTTTCCACACTAGCGGGTCCCACGTCCGATATACGCTCTTAATTTCTCAAAAACTAACCGATATTAGAAAAATCATTTAAAAACTATATTTACTTATAAAATTGATCTAGAAAAATTTTCTAATACAGAAAATGCAGAAAACGTGCAATTAAGAAAAGTACGGGTCCTCACACTCTCTCCCCCTTAAAGAAATTTCGTTCTCGAAATTTTTACCTTCATTTGCCTCAGACGAGTCCGGAACTGTTTGGGTGCCTAACGCATAAGCTTTTGCTGGCCCACTAGTTCGGTTCCCTCTTTCATTTGCTTGTTTTATTTTAGCTCCCTCCAGTTGCGGAACACTACCTCCGCGTGACTGTCTCCTCGGACAGTTGCTAACTTGGTGCTCACCACTCCCACAAATCAAGCACTTCCGCCCTTTCCGCCAACAATCGTTCTCGGTATGATTGGCCTTTCCGCAATAGCGACAAGTCAGGTGAGAAGCCATCTTTTGGCTTTCTTAAGAAATTTCCTCAGGTTTGATTTGGCTCCCTTTAGTAGACCTTTTATCTACCGCCCCTATTGTCCATGGTGGGTAGGACAAAAAATTTGTTTTCTGCATTTTGGAAGGGACTATAGATTCACTTGGTTCCTCACTCATACTACCAGCTACACCTCTTTTCCGTGTTTGGGAGGCTTTTACTTGTGCCTTTGCATTCTCGATTCGTTGAGCCTTCTCAAGGGCCTCCGTAAATGTATTCACTTGCACTACTGCCAACGCCTCTTGGATGTCCAAATTTAGTCCCTGTATAAACCGTCTCACTCTTCTCGATTCTGTGGCTACTAATTCTGAAGCAAACTTGGATAGTTTGGTGAATTTCGTTTCGTATTCAGCCACACTTACGGTCCCCTGGCATAGTCCAATAAATTCGTCCTCCCTCCTTTCTTGAACTAAGGGTGGGAGGTATTTCTCGTTAAATTCTCTTACAAAATTCGCCCATGTCCAGACAGTCTGTTCTCTTTCCCACTTTGTTCTAATTACGTTCCACCATGCTCGGGCCGGTCCCTCAAATTGAAACACTGCGAAGTTCACCTGCCTCTGTTCAGTGTAATTCAAAGCTGTGAATATATTCACCATGGCCTCTAGCCACTGTTCAGCGAAGTCCGGATCAGGCCCTCCGGCTAATTGTGGAGGTGCAAACTTCTGAAACCGCTCCAGAGCCTTATCCTCACCCGTCTCAGGGTTCCTGGGTTGATTTACGGGTATTTGATCTTGTTGATCTACTAATCTTGCCAAGATATCCGTCATTTGTTGCATTGCCGTCGCCATTTGGTCTCCGGTTGCAACTCTCGGTCCTTGTTCTTGTTCAGCGGACGTTTTTCCTTCTGCTCTAGGTTCTGTGGTCCGTTTAGTTCCACGGCCTCGACCACATCCCTGACTACGTCTCCCGTCCATATTTTTCCCTCCCTCTCTTTTTTTCCAAAAGTAGTTTAATGAATAAATGCAATAAGGTGACTCAAAAGTAACCAAAATTGAGGCACCAAGTACACAAGTAAACATATATGCACATAGCACTCCACATATCAAGAAAATAGATGATCAGTTACACAAGTACGTATCAAGTCAGGCAAATATTCATATGCTCAAATACACCAATGAACGTCATGTAATAAGAATATATAAGCGAATCAAACGAGGAGATGATGTGTCGTCCCAATCTTAGCTAAGGTAACCCCGTCCGGTCCCTCACGTCACTTACTATTCACAACAGATATCCCTTAAACTCTTGTACTCATTCCAGTCGAACAAAGCCTGTTCATGTTCCCACAATACAAGCACTACCTCAACTCTGGAGTACTCGGGTACGAGAATCCGAAATAAGATAATTCACCTCTCGAGCTGGCCAGTCCCAAGAGTAAACCATCTACAATCGGAATTCCTCCCAGACGTACCTATCTATGGTCCTCAGATTCCACAAGAAAATTTAAGGCCTATAACGTTCACAACTCATAGCTTATGCTCGAACGAGCACTTAATCCTTCATACCTAGTCACCACTCAGTCCAGGCTCACTCCGCGCAGAGACCAGGCGAAGCAGGCTCTGATACCAACTGTGACAGCCCCACTTTCCCCTAAGGCGAACCAAAGGGTTCGGCGGACTGCCGGCCCAGCTCTCGCCGGGACTCAGTCGATCACTTCAAGCAACCATAAGAACATCTAACCACGATCCAACTTAAAACAAAACGTATATACAATAATATCTCAAGAAGAAGTACAATCGTCAAATATACAGAGGTTCTCAAATCACTATACAACCAGCCCGTGCCAAACACTAGGGCGAGAACCATGACAAAAGAAAACCAAGGGCTAGACCCAGCTAGTCTATACCGGCTCTCGTCCTTGCTCGCCTTCCCCTGTTAAGGAAAACAAACTAAAGGGGTGAGCTATAAGCTCAGTGAGGTTCCAAACACATAGGCAACAAGAAGTTCAATGCATTCATTACATGTTACCAAGAATTCAAATACAAAAGAAAGCGATAAACACCTTCATTACAAGGATACGTGCTCACAAAGAGCCATTCGTTCATTCATTCGTTCATTCATTCATTCACCAGGCTCCACCAACCTCCATCAACCTACAAGGTAATACTCGAGTATACCAAAACGTTCACCCAGGTCCCTAATCGCCCGACCGAGTTCGCTTCTGGCTCGAGACGACCGGTAACAAGGGGCAATGGCCAGTTCAGCCAAAAGTACGGGTCCTCACACTCTCTCCCCCTTAAAGAAATTTCGTTCTCGAAATTTTTATCTTCATTTGCCTCAGACGAGTCCGGAACTGTTTGGGTGCCTAACGCATAAGCTTTTGCTGGCCCACTAGTTCGGTTCCCTCTTTCATTTGCTTGTTTTATTTTAGCTCCCTCCAGTTGCGGAACACTACCTCCGCGTGACTGTCTCCTCGGACAGTTGCTAACTTGGTGCTCACCACTCCCACAAATCAAGCACTTCCGCCCTTTCCGCCAACAATCGTTCTCGGTATGATTGGCCTTTCCGCAATAGCCACAAGTCAGGTGAGAAGCCATCTTTTGGCTTTCTTGAGAAATTTCCTCAGGTTCGATTTGGCTCCCTTTAGTAGACCTTTTATCTACCGCCCCTATTGTCCATGGTGGGTAGGACAAAAAATTTGTTTTCTGCATTTTGGAAGGGACTATAGATTCACTTGGTTCCTCACTCATACTACCAGCTACACCTCTTTTCCGTGTTTGGGAGGCTTTTACTTGTGCCTTTGCATTCTCGATTCGTTGAGCCTTCTCAAGGGCCTCCGTAAATGTATTCACTTGCCCTACTGCCAACGCCTCTTTGATGTCCAAATTTAGTCCCTGTATAAACCGTCTCACTCTCCTCGATTCTGTGGCTACTAATTCTGAAGCAAACTTGGATAGTTTGGTGAATTTCGTTTCGTATTCAGCCACACTTAAGGTCCCCTGGCGGAGTCCAATAAATTCGTCCTCCCTCCTTTCTTGAACTAAGGGTGGGAGGTATTTCTCGTTAAATTCTCTTAAAAAATTCGCCCATGTCCAGACAGTATGTTCTCTTTCCCACTTTGTTCTAATTACGTTCCACCATGCTCGGGCCGGTCCCTCAAATTGAAACACTGCGAAGTTCACCTGCATCTGTTCAGTGTAATTCAAAGCTGTGAATATATTCACCATGGCCTCTAGCCACTGTTCAGCGATGTCCGGATCAGGCCCTCCAGCTAATTGTGGAGGTGCAAACTTCTGAAACCGCTCCAGAGCCTTATCCTCACCCGTCTCAGGGTTCCTGGGTTGATTTACGGGTATTTGATCTTGTTGATCTACTAATCTTGCCAAGACATCCGTCATTTGTTGCATTGCCGTCGCCATTTGGTCTCCGGTTGCAACTCTCGGTCCTTGTTCTTGTTCAGCGGACGTTTTTCCTTCTGCTCTAGGTTCTGTGGTCCGTTTAGTTCCACGGCCTCGACCACGTCTCTGACTACGTCTCCCGTCCATATTTTTCCTTCCCTCTCTTTTTTTCCAAAAGTAGTTTAATGAATAAATGCAATAAGGTGACTCAAAAGTAACCAAAATTGAGGCACCAAGTACACAAGTAAACATATATGCACATAGCACTCCACATATCAAGAAAATAGATGATCAGTTACACAAGTACGTATCAAGTCAGGCAAATATTCATATGCTTGATACACCAATGAACGTCATGTAATAAGAATATATAAGCGAATCAAACGAGGAGATGATGTGTCGTCCCAATCTTAGCTAAGGTAACCCCGTCCGGACCCTCACGTCACTTACTATTCACAACAGATATCTCTTAAACTCTTGTACTCATTCCAGTCGAACAAAGCCTGTTCATGTTCCCACAATACAAGCACTACCTCAACTCTGGAGTACTCGGGTACGAGAATCCGAAATAAGATAATTCATCTCTCGAGCTGGCCATTCCCAAGAGTAAACCATCTACAATCGGAATTCCTCCCAGACGTACCTATCTATGGTCCTCAGATTCCACAAGAAAATTTAAGGCCTATAACGTTCACAACTCATAGCTTATGCTCGAACGAGCACTTAATCCTTCATACCTAGTCACCACTCAGTCCAGGCTCACCCCGCGCAGAGACCACGCAAAGCAGGCTCTGATACCAACTGTGACAGCCCCACTTTCCCCTAAGGCGAACCAAAGGGTTCGGCGGACTGCCGGCCCAGCTCTCGCCGGGACTCTGTCGATCACTTCAAGCAACCATAAGAACATCTAACCACGATCCAACTTAAAACAAAACGTATATACAATAATATCTCAAGAAGAAGTACAATCGTCAAATATACAGAGGTTCTCAAATCACTATACAGCCAGCCCGTGCCAAGCACTAGGGCGAGAACCATGACAAAAGAAAACCAAGGGCTAGACCCAGCTAGTCTATACCGGCTCTCGTCCTTGCTCGCCTTCCCCTGTTAAGGAAAACAAACTAAAGGGGTGAGCTATAAGCTCAGTGAGGTTCCAAACACATAGGCAACAAGAAGTTCAATGCATTCATTACATGTTACCAAGAATTCAAATACAAAAGAAAGCGATAAACACCTTCATTAAAAGGATACGTGCTCACAAAGAGCCATTCGTTCATTCATTCGTTCATTCATTCATTCACCAGGCTCCACCAACCTCCATCAACCTACAAGGTAATACTCGGGTATACCAAAACGTTCACCCAGGTCCCTAATCGCCCGACCGAGTCCGCTTCTGGCTCGAGACGACCGGTAACAAGGGGCAATGGCCAGTTCAGCCAAAAGGCTTACATTCTTGCACAAATAACATTTCAATCATTCAATCCTCGAAAATTTCACAATCGTTTAGGCCGAGTGCGATAAAGTACACACTTGCCTAGAAAACTCGTTTTAACAATCTTTGAAAGCATATAACATGTTATCAATCATTCATACCAGCCATATAATCATGAAACATATCAAACAGGGAACACTCACCTATACACGCAAAATAACGTCCACTTCTCAATCACCAATGAAACCTAAAAGTAAACAAAGAACACATTACAATCCATCTAGCATGATTTGGATGAAATCAAGAATTATCCGACTACTCGCGAGTAAACGTATAAAATGACTTTTAAAGTGACAATAGAGCATATGGATTCGTGGACGGGAATTACTAGGGTTCATAAACCAACCTAAAGAGGTATTAGGTTTGAGAATGGTAAAATGATCATTTTATTTGCCAAGCGGAAATATACAGGTTCAATTAGAAATTTAGCCCTCGGCCACCTTTTGAAAGAGCCGGAAACATTTTCAGTAAATACGTCCAATTCGTCACAAAATACATTCGCAAAATCACTTTAACTTGATCACATTACAAGAAGATAAACGGACGGCATGTCCCTTGTGTTTACCTATTTTCCAGCCATTAATGGCTTCATTATTTTCCTCAAAACAGTCCCAACATCTCATATAGAATAATCTCATGTCCAAAAGCCATTCACTAGGCTTAAAGTCATATAAATACAAAAATAAATACAAAAATCAAGCTAAAAAACATTTCCGGATAAAAACAGTTTTTGACATCATTTTGCGGTTTTGGCACCATTGGCACTACGATTATCGGACGAAAGTGCAAGATACATCGTTTCGAAGCTAACACACAACCCTACATTTCTTATGAAGACCTCCAAGGCCAAATCATGCATTTTCACGATCAAAAATGGAAAACTACACCAAAACCAGAATTCTGGGCGCGAAACAGGTTTCATGAACAGTCAAGGGTATTTCGATCATTTCACATGCTACAGTGGTCGGATCAAGCTGAAATTTTGCAGGCAACTATTTTATACTATTGGCTACAACTTTCATGTTTTGCCCAAAATCTAATTCGGTAAGGATCATGGTGAAAAGTCCCGGTCAGATTGGGTGAAAAGACAACCCTGTTCGCTGAACTCCTACTAGACCAGTCTGGGTATTTCCGTCTTATCTCAGGCTCCCGAGCTCGGATGGGTCTGAAAATTTATAGTCAACTAGAAAACATCATTGTCTACAACTTTCATGTCTTGTGCTAAGGTCAATTCGACTTCTAACCTGGTCGAACAGAAACGGACAGAAAGGGGAAAATTGGAACCCTAATCTGGAAATTCATGCATTCATGTGCCAATTCTTCCATAACATCACATCTATAACCAACATAAACCATTAATTTGACATTAGCAAGATCAAAGAAAGAATTCCCTAGTTACTCACCTTGCAAGCTCAAGAAAGTAAGCAACTTAGCACCAATTTCTTCCAAACAACTCCACAACCAACCTCAATATCACCAAACTAAGAAGTTCTATGGAAAAATTTGAAGATTAAACGGTTGAATTGAAAGATTGGGCAAGATTGGAGCTTGAAAATTGAGAGAGTTTTCTTTCCTTTGTTCCTAGCAAGAACTTCGGCCAAGAGCTTCAAAATAAGAAGAATTTTGGGTCAATTTTGGTTTAAATGGTAAAGGCATGAATAGTGGTCAAAAGGTCAAAAAGGTAAGAATAAATCCTCAAGTGACACATGTCCTCTTCATTAATTGCTTGCCTAACTTTTTGTCTCTCTTACACCAATCCACTTGGCAACCTCTAAATATCTCATAACACCCGGTAAACTAAACCCAGTATCCAAAACTTAACCAAACTGGCCGAATTTTTTTCGAATTTTCCACACTGGCGGGTCCCACGTCCGATATACGCTCTTAATTTCTCAAAAACTAACCGATATTAGAAAAATCATTTAAAAACTATATTTACTTATAAAATTGATCTAGAAAAATTTTCTAATACAGAAAATGCAGAAAACGTGCAATTAAGAAAAGTACGGGTCCTCACACTCTCTCCCCCTTAAAGAAATTTCGTTCTCGAAATTTTTATCTTCATTTGCCTCAGACGAGTCCGGAACTGTTTGGGTGCCTAACGCATAAGCTTTTGCTGGCCCACTAGTTCGGTTCCCTCTTTCATTTGCTTGTTTTATTTTAGCTCCCTCCAGTTGCGGAACACTACCTCCGCGTGACTGTCTCCTCGGACAGTTGCTAACTTGGTGCTCACCACTCCCACAAATCAAGCACTTCCGCCCTTTCCGCCAACAATCGTTCTCGGTATGATTGGCCTTTCCGCAATAGCCACAAGTCAGGTGAGAAGCCATCTTTTGGCTTTCTTGAGAAATTTCCTCAGGTTCGATTTGGCTCCCTTTAGTAGACCTTTTATCTACCGCCCCTATTGTCCATGGTGGGTAGGACAAAAAATTTGTTTTCTGCATTTTGGAAGGGACTATAGATTCACTTGGTTCCTCACTCATACTACCAGCTACACCTCTTTTCCGTGTTTGGGAGGCTTTTACTTGTGCCTTTGCATTCTCGATTCGTTGAGCCTTCTCAAGGGCCTCCGTAAATGTATTCACTTGCCCTACTGCCAACGCCTCTTTGATGTCCAAATTTAGTCCCTGTATAAACCGTCTCACTCTCCTCGATTCTGTGGCTACTAATTCTGAAGCAAACTTGGATAGTTTGGTGAATTTCGTTTCGTATTCAGCCACACTTAAGGTCCCCTGGCGTAGTCCAATAAATTCGTCCTCCCTCCTTTCTTGAACTAAGGGTGGGAGGTATTTCTCGTTAAATTCTCTTACAAAATTCGCCCATGTCCAGACAGTCTGTTCTCTTTCCCACTTTGTTCTAATTACGTTCCACCATGCTCGGGCCGGTCCCTCAAATTGAAACACTGCGAAGTTCACCTGCCTCTGTTCAGTGTAATTCAAAGCTGTGAATATATTCACCATGGCCTCTAGCCACTGTTCAGCGATGTCCGGATCAGGCCCTCCAGCTAATTGTGGAGGTGCAAACTTCTGAAACCGCTCCAGAGCCTTATCCTCACCCGTCTCAGGGTTCCTGGGTTGATTTACGGGTATTTGATCTTGTTGATCTACTAATCTTGCCAAGACATCCGTCATTTGTTGCATTGCCGTCGCCATTTGGTCTCCGGTTGCAACTCTCGGTCCTTGTTCTTGTTCAGCGGACGTTTTTCCTTCTGCTCTAGGTTCTGTGGTCCGTTTAGTTCCACGGCCTCGACCACGTCCCTGACTACGTCTCCCGTCCATATTTTTCCTTCCCTCTCTTTTTTTCCAAAAGTAGTTTAATGAATAAATGCAATAAGGTGACTCAAAAGTAACCAAAATTGAGGCACCAAGTACACAAGTAAACATATATGCACATAGCACTCCACATATCAAGAAAATAGATGATCAGTTACACAAGTACGTATCAAGTCAGGCAAATATTCATATGCTTGATACACCAATGAACGTCATGTAATAAGAATATATAAGCGAATCAAACGAGGAGATGATGTGTCGTCCCAATCTTAGCTAAGGTAACCCCGTCCGGTCCCTCACGTCACTTACTATTCACAACAGATATCTCTTAAACTCTTGTACTCATTCCAGTCGAACAAAGCCTGTTCATGTTCCCACAATACAAGCACTACCTCAACTCTGGAGTACTCGGGTACGAGAATCCGAAATAAGATAATTCACCTCTCGAGCTGGCCAGTCCCAAGAGTAAACCATCTACAATCGGAATTCCTCCCAGACGCACCTATCTATGGTCCTCAGATTCCACAAGAAAATTTAAGGCCTATAACGTTCACAACTCATAGCTTATGCTCGAACGAGCACTTAATCCTTCATACCTAGTCACCACTCAGTCCAGGCTCACTCCGCGCAGAGACCACGCAAAGCAGGCTCTGATACCAACTGTGACAGCCCCACTTTCCCCTAAGGCGAACCAAAGGGTTCGGCGGACTGCCGGCCCAGCTCTCGCCGGGACTCTGTCGATCACTTCAAGCAACCATAAGAACATCTAACCACGATCCAACTTAAAACAAAACGTATATACAATAATATCTCAAGAAGAAGTACAATCGTCAAATATACAGAGGTTCTCAAATCACTATACAGCCAGCCCGTGCCAAGCACTAGGGCGAGAACCATGACAAAAGAAAACCAAGGGCTAGACCCAGCTAGTCTATACCGGCTCTCGTCCTTGCTCGCCTTCCCCTGTTAAGGAAAACAAACTAAAGGGGTGAGCTATAAGCTCAGTGAGGTTCCAAACACATAGGCAACAAGAAGTTCAATGCATTCATTACATGTTACCAAGAATTCAAATACAAAAGAAAGCGATAAACACCTTCATTAAAAGGATACGTGCTCACAAAGAGCCATTCGTTCATTCATTCGTTCATTCATTCATTCACCAGGCTCCACCAACCTCCATCAACCTACAAGGTAATACTCGAGTATACCAAAACGTTCACCCAGGTCCCTAATCGCCCGACCGAGTCCGCTTCTGGCTCGAGACGACCGGTAACAAGGGGCAATGGCCAGTTCAGCCAAAAGGCTTACATTCTTGCACAAATAACATTTCAATCATTCAATCCTCGAAAATTTCACAATCGTTTAGGCCGAGTGCGATAAAGTACACACTTGCCTAGAAAACTCGTTTTAACAATCTTTGAAAGCATATAACATGTTATCAATCATTCATACCAGCCATATAATCATGAAACATATCAAACAGGGAACACTCACCTATACACGCAAAATAACGTCCACTTCTCAATCACCAATGAAACCTAAAAGTAAACAAAGAACACATTACAATCCATCTAGCATGATTTGGATGAAATCAAGAATTATCCGACTACTCGCGAGTAAACGTATAAAATGACTTTTAAAGTGACAATAGAGCATATGGATTCGTGGACGGGAATTACTAGGGTTCATAAACCAACCTAAAGAGGTATTAGGTTTGAGAATGGTAAAATGATCATTTTATTTGCCAAGCGGAAATATACAGGTTCAATTAGAAATTTAGCCCTCGGCCACCTTTTGAAAGAGCCGGAAACATTTTCAGTAAATACGTCCAATTCGTCACAAAATACATTCGCAAAATCACTTTAACTTGATCACATTACAAGAAGATAAACGGACGGCATGTCCCTTGTGTTTACCTATTTTCCAGCCATTAATGGCTTCATTATTTTCCTCAAAACAGTCCCAACATCTCATATAGAATAATCTCATGTCCAAAAGCCGTTCACTAGGCTTAAAGTCATATAAATACAAAAATAAATACAAAAATCAAGCTAAAAAACATTTCCGGATAAAAACAGTTTTTGACACCATTTTGCGGTTTTGGCACCATTGGCACTACGATTATCGGACGAAAGTGCAAGATACATCGTTTCGTAGATAACACACAACCCTACATTTCTTATGAAGACCTCCAAGGCCAAATCATGCATTTTCACGATCAAAAATGGAAAACTACACCAAAACCAGAATTCTGGGCGCGAAACAGGTTTCATGAACAGTCAAGGGTATTTCGATCATTTCACATGCTACAGTGGTCGGATCAAGCTGAAATTTTGCAGGCAACTATTTTATACTATTGGCTACAACTTTCATGTTTTGCCCAAAATCTAATTCGGTAAGGATCATGGTGAAAAGTCCCGGTCAGATTGGGTGAAAAGACAACCCTGTTCGCTGAACTCCTACTAGACCAGTCTGGGTATTTCCGTCTTATCTCAGGCTCCCGAGCTCGGATGGGTCTGAAAATTTATAGTCAACTAGAAAACATCATTGTCTACAACTTTCATGTCTTGTGCTAAGGTCAATTCGACTTCTAACCTGGTCGAACAGAAACGGACAGAAAGGGGAAAATTGGAACCCTAATCTGGAAATTCATGCATTCATGTGCCAATTCTTCCATAACATCACATCTATAACCAACATAAACCATTAATTTGACATTAGCAAGATCAAAGAAAGAATTCCCTAGTTACTCACCTTGCAAGCTCAAGAAAGTAAGCAACTTAGCACCAATTTCTTCCAAACAACTCCACAACCAACCTCAATATCACCAAACTAAGAAGTTCTATGGAAAAATTTGAAGATTAAACGGTTGAATTGAAAGATTGGGCAAGATTGGAGCTTGAAAATTGAGAGAGTTTTCTTTCCTTTGTTCCTAGCAAGAACTTCGGCCAAGAGCTTCAAAATAAGAAGAATTTTGGGTCAATTTTGGTTTAAATGGTAAAGGCATGAATAGTGGTCAAAAGGTCAAAAAGGTAAGAATAAATCCTCAAGTGACACATGTCCTCTTCATTAATTGCTTGCCTAACTTTTTGTCTCTCTTACACCAATCCACTTGGCAACCTCTAAATATCTCATAACACCCGGTAAACTAAACCCAGTATCCAAAACTTAACCGAACTGGCCGAATTTTTTCCGAATTTTCCACACTGGCGGGTCCCACGTCCGATATACGCTCTTAATTTCTCAAAAACTAACCGATATTAGAAAAATCATTTAAAAACTATATTTACTTATAAAATTGATCTAGAAAAATTTTCTAATACAGAAAATGCAGAAAACGTGCAATTAAGAAAAGTACGGGTCCTCACACTCTCTCCCCCTTAAAGAAATTTCGTTCTCGAAATTTTTACCTTCATTTGCCTCAGACGAGTCCGGAACTGTTTGGGTGCCTAACGCATAAGCTTTTGCTGGCCCACTAGTTCGGTTCCCTCTTTCATTTGCTTGTTTTATTTTAGCTCCCTCCAGTTGCGGAACACTACCTCCGCGTGACTGTCTCCTCGGACAGTTGCTAACTTGGTGCTCACCACTCCCACAAATCAAGCACTTCCGCCCTTTCCGCCAACAATCGTTCTCGGTATGATTGGCCTTTCCGCAATAGCCACAAGTCAGGTGAGAAGCCATCTTTTGGCTTTCTTGAGAAATTTCCTCAGGTTCGATTTGGCTCCCTTTAGTAGACCTTTTATCTACCGCCCCTATTGTCCATGGTGGGTAGGACAAAAAATTTGTTTTCTGCATTTTGGAAGGGACTATAGATTCACTTGGTTCCTCACTCATACTACCAGCTACACCTCTTTTCCGTGTTTGGGAGGCTTTTACTTGTGCCTTTGCATTCTCGATTCGTTGAGCCTTCTCAAGGGCCTCCGTAAATGTATTCACTTGCACTACTGCCAACGCCTCTTGGATGTCCAAATTTAGTCCCTGTATAAACCGTCTCACTCTTCTCGATTCTGTGGCTACTAATTCTGAAGCAAACTTGGATAGTTTGGTGAATTTCGTTTCGTATTCAGCCACACTTAAGGTCCCCTGGCGTAGTCCAATAAATTCGTCCTCCCTCCTTTCTTGAACTAAGGGTGGGAGGTATTTCTCGTTAAATTCTCTTACAAAATTCGCCCATGTCCAGACAGTCTGTTCTCTTTCCCACTTTGTTCTAATTACGTTCCACCATGCTCGGGCCGGTCCCTCAAATTGAAACACTGCGAAGTTCACCTGCCTCTGTTCAGTGTAATTCAAAGCTGTGAATATATTCACCATGGCCTCTAGCCACTGTTCAGCGATGTCCGGATCAGGCCCTCCGGCTAATTGTGGAGGTGCAAACTTCTGAAACCGCTCCAGAGCCTTATCCTCACCCGTCTCAGGGTTCCTGGGTTGATTTACGGGTATTTGATCTTGTTGATCTACTAATCTTGCCAAGATATCCGTCATTTGTTGCATTGCCGTCGCCATTTGGTCTCCGGTTGCAACTCTCGGTCCTTGTTCTTGTTCAGCGGACGTTTTTCCTTCTGCTCTAGGTTCTGTGGTCCGTTTAGTTCCACGGCCTCGACCACGTCCCTGACTACGTCTCCCGTCCATATTTTTCCTTCCCTCTCTTTTTTTCCAAAAGTAGTTTAATGAATAAATGCAATAAGGTGACTCAAAAGTAACCAAAATTGAGGCACCAAGTACACAAGTAAACATATATGCACATAGCACTCCACATATCAAGAAAATAGATGATCAGTTACACAAGTACGTATCAAGTCAGGCAAATATTCATATGCTCAAATACACCAATGAACGTCATGTAATAAGAATATATAAGCGAATCAAACGAGGAGATGATGTGTCGTCCCAATCTTAGCTAAGGTAACCCCGTCCGGTCCCTCACGTCACTTACTATTCACAACAGATATCCCTTAAACTCTTGTACTCATTCCAGTCGAACAAAGCCTGTTCATGTTCCCACAATACAAGCACTACCTCAACTCTGGAGTACTCGGGTACGAGAATCCGAAATAAGATAATTCACCTCTCGAGCTGGCCAGTCCCAAGAGTAAACCATCTACAATCGGAATTCCTCCCAGACGTACCTATCTATGGTCCTCAGATTCCACAAGAAAATTTAAGGCCTATAACGTTCACAACTCATAGCTTATGCTCGAACGAGCACTTAATCCTTCATACCTAGTCACCACTCAGTCCAGGCTCACTCCGCGCAGAGACCACGCGAAGCAGGCTCTGATACCAACTGTGACAGCCCCACTTTCCCCTAAGGCGAACCAAAGGGTTCGGCGGACTGCCGGCCCAGCTCTCGCCGGGACTCAGTCGATCACTTCAAGCAACCATAAGAACATCTAACCACGATCCAACTTAAAACAAAACGTATATACAATAATATCTCAAGAAGAAGTACAATCGTCAAATATACAGAGGTTCTCAAATCACTATACAACCAGCCCGTGCCAAACACTAGGGCGAGAACCATGACAAAAGAAAACCAAGGGCTAGACCCAGCTAGTCTATACCGGCTCTCGTCCTTGCTCGCCTTCCCCTGTTAAGGAAAACAAACTAAAGGGGTGAGCTATAAGCTCAGTGAGGTTCCAAACACATAGGCAACAAGAAGTTCAATGCATTCATTACATGTTACCAATAATTCAAATACAAAAGAAAGCGATAAACACCTTCATTAAAAGGATACGTGCTCACAAAGAGCCATTCGTTCATTCATTCGTTCATTCATTCATTCACCAGGCTCCACCAACCTCCATCAACCTACAAGGTAATACTCGAGTATACCAAAACGTTCACCCAGGTCCCTAATCGCCCGACCGAGTCCGCTTCTGGCTCGAGACGACCGGTAACAAGGGGCAATGGCCAGTTCAGCCAAAAGGCTTACATTCTTGCACAAATAACATTTCAATCATTCAATCCTCGAAAATTTCACAATCGTTTAGGCCGAGTGCGATAAAGTACACACTTGCCTAGAAAACTCGTTTTAACAATCTTTGAAAGCATATAACATGTTATCAATCATTCATACCAGCCATATAATCATGAAACATATCAAACAGGGAACACTCACCTATACACGCAAAATAACGTCCACTTCTCAATCACCAATGAAACCTAAAAGTAAACAAAGAACACATTACAATCCATCTAGCATGATTTGGATGAAATCAAGAATTATCCGACTACTCGCGAGTAAACGTATAAAATGACTTTTAAAGTGACAATAGAGCATATGGATTCGTGGACGGGAATTACTAGGGTTCATAAACCAACCTAAAGAGGTATTAGGTTTGAGAATGGTAAAATGATCATTTTATTTGCCAAGCGGAAATATACAGGTTCAATTAGAAATTTAGCCCTCGGCCACCTTTTGAAAGAGCCGGAAACATTTTCAGTAAATACGTCCAATTCGTCACAAAATACATTCGCAAAATCACTTTAACTTGATCACATTACAAGAAGATAAACGGACGGCATGTCCCTTGTGTTTACCTATTTTCCAGCCATTAATGGCTTCATTATTTTCCTCAAAACAGTCCCAACATCTCATATAGAATAATCTCATGTCCAAAAGCCGTTCACTAGGCTTAAAGTCATATAAATACAAAAATAAATACAAAAATCAAGCTAAAAAACATTTCCGGATAAAAACAGTTTTTGACACCATTTTGCGGTTTTGGCACCATTGGCACTACGATTATCGGACGAAAGTGCAAGATACATCGTTTCGAAGCTAACACACAACCCTACATTTCTTATGAAGACCTCCAAGGCCAAATCATGCATTTTCACGATCAAAAATGGAAAACTACACCAAAACCAGAATTCTGGGCGCGAAACAGGTTTCATGAACAGTCAAGGGTATTTCGATCATTTCACATGCTACAGTGGTCGGATCAAGCTGAAATTTTGCAGACAACTATTTTATACTATTGGCTACAACTTTCATGTTTTGCCCAAAATCTAATTCGGTAAGGATCATGGTGAAAAGTCCCGGTCAGATTGGGTGAAAAGACAACCCTGTTCGCTGAACTCCTACTAGACCAGTCTGGGTATTTCCGTCTTATCTCAGGCTCCCGAGCTCGGATTGGGCTGAAAATTTACAGGCAACTAGAAAACATCATTGTCTACAACTTTCATGTCTTGTGCTAAGGTCAATTCGACTTCTAACCTGGTCGAACAGAAACGGACAGAAAGGGGAAAAATGGAACCCTAATCTGGAAATTCATGCATTCATGTGCCAATTCTTCCATAACATCACATCTATAACCAACATAAACCATTAATTTGACATTAGCAAGATCAAAGAAAGAATTCCCTAGTTACTCACCTTGCAAGCTCAAGAAAGTAAGCAACTTAGCACCAATTTCTTCCAAACAACTCCACAACCAACCTCAATATCACCAAACTAAGAAGTTCTATGGAAAAATTTGAAGATTAAACGGTTGAATTGAAAGATTGGGCAAGATTGGAGCTTGAAAATTGAGAGAGTTTTCTTTCCTTTGTTCCTAGCAAGAACTTCGGCCAAGAGCTTCAAAATAAGAAGAATTTTGGGTCAATTTTGGTTTAAATGGTAAAGGCATGAATAGTGGTCAAAAGGTCAAAAATGTAAGAATAAATCCTCAAGTGACACATGTCCTCTTCATTAATTGCTTGCCTAACTTTTTGTCTCTCTTACACCAATCCACTTGGCAACCTCTAAATATCTCATAACACCCGGTAAACTAAACCCAGTATCCAAAACTTAACCGAACTGGCCGAATTTTTTCCGAATTTTCCACACTAGCGGGTCCCACGTCCGATATACGCTCTTAATTTCTCAAAAACTAACCGATACTAGAAAAATCATTTAAAAACTATATTTACTTATAAAATTGATCTAGAAAAATTTTCTAATACAGAAAATGCAGAAAACGTGCAATTAAGAAAAGTACGGGTCCTCACACTCTCTCCCCCTTAAAGAAATTTCGTTCTCGAAATTTTTACCTTCATTTGCCTCAGACGAGTCCGGAACTGTTTGGGTGCCTAACGCATAAGCTTTTGCTGGCCCACTAGTTCGGTTCCCTCTTTCATTTGCTTGTTTTATTTTAGCTCCCTCCAGTTGCGGAACACTACCTCCGCGTGACTGTCTCCTCGGACAGTTGCTAACTTGGTGCTCACCACTCCCACAAATCAAGCACTTCCGCCCTTTCCGCCAACAATCGTTCTCGGTATGATTGGCCTTTCCGCAATAGCGACAAGTCAGGTGAGAAGCCATCTTTTGGCTTTCTTAAGAAATTTCCTCAGGTTCGATTTGGCTCCCTTTAGTAGACCTTTTATCTACCGCCCCTATTGTCCATGGTGGGTAGGACAAAAAATTTGTTTTCTGCATTTTGGAAGGGACTATAGATTCACTTGGTTCCTCACTCATACTACCAGCTACACCTCTTTTCCGTGTTTGGGAGGCTTTTACTTGTGCCTTTGCATTCTCGATTCGTTGAGCCTTCTCAAGGGCCTCCGTAAATGTATTCACTTGCACTACTGCCAACGCCTCTTGGATGTCCAAATTTAGTCCCTGTATAAACCGTCTCACTCTTCTCGATTCTGTGGCTACTAATTCTGAAGCAAACTTGGATAGTTTGGTGAATTTCGTTTCGTATTCAGCCACACTTACGGTCCCCTGGCATAGTCCAATAAATTCGTCCTCCCTCCTTTCTTGAACTAAGGGTGGGAGGTATTTCTCGTTAAATTCTCTTACAAAATTCGCCCATGTCCAGACAGTCTGTTCTCTTTCCCACTTTGTTCTAATTACGTTCCACCATGCTCGGGCCGGTCCCTCAAATTGAAACACTGCGAAGTTCACCTGCCTCTGTTCAGTGTAATTCAAAGCTGTGAATATATTCACCATGGCCTCTAGCCACTGTTCAGCGAAGTCCGGATCAGGCCCTCCGGCTAATTGTGGAGGTGCAAACTTCTGAAACCGCTCCAGAGCCTTATCCTCACCCGTCTCAGGGTTCCTGGGTTGATTTACGGGTATTTGATCTTGTTGATCTACTAATCTTGCCAAGATATCCGTCATTTGTTGCATTGCCGTCGCCATTTGGTCTCCGGTTGCAACTCTCGGTCCTTGTTCTTGTTCAGCGGACGTTTTTCCTTCTGCTCTAGGTTCTGTGGTCCGTTTAGTTCCACGGCCTCGACCACATCCCTGACTACGTCTCCCGTCCATATTTTTCCCTCCCTCTCTTTTTTTCCAAAAGTAGTTTAATGAATAAATGCAATAAGGTGACTCAAAAGTAACCAAAATTGAGGCACCAAGTACACAAGTAAACATATATGCACATAGCACTCCACATATCAAGAAAATAGATGATCAGTTACACAAGTACGTATCAAGTCAGGCAAATATTCATATGCTCAAATACACCAATGAACGTCATGTAATAAGAATATATAAGCGAATCAAACGAGGAGATGATGTGTCGTCCCAATCTTAGCTAAGGTAACCCCGTCCGGTCCCTCACGTCACTTACTATTCACAACAGATATCCCTTAAACTCTTGTACTCATTCCAGTCGAACAAAGCCTGTTCATGTTCCCACAATACAAGCACTACCTCAACTCTGGAGTACTCGGGTACGAGAATCCGAAATAAGATAATTCACCTCTCGAGCTGGCCAGTCCCAAGAGTAAACCATCTACAATCGGAATTCCTCCCAGACGTACCTATCTATGGTCCTCAGATTCCACAAGAAAATTTAAGGCCTATAACGTTCACAACTCATAGCTTATGCTCGAACGAGCACTTAATCCTTCATACCTAGTCACCACTCAGTCCAGGCTCACTCCGCGCAGAGACCAGGCGAAGCAGGCTCTGATACCAACTGTGACAGCCCCACTTTCCCCTAAGGCGAACCAAAGGGTTCGGCGGACTGCCGGCCCAGCTCTCGCCGGGACTCAGTCGATCACTTCAAGCAACCATAAGAACATCTAACCACGATCCAACTTAAAACAAAACGTATATACAATAATATCTCAAGAAGAAGTACAATCGTCAAATATACAGAGGTTCTCAAATCACTATACAACCAGCCCGTGCCAAACACTACAAGAAGTTCAATGCATTCATTACATGTTACCAAGAATTCAAATACAAAAGAAAGCGATAAACACCTTCATTACAAGGATACGTGCTCACAAAGAGCCATTCGTTCATTCATTCGTTCATTCATTCATTCACCAGGCTCCACCAACCTCCATCAACCTACAAGGTAATACTCGAGTATACCAAAACGTTCACCCAGGTCCCTAATCGCCCGACCGAGTTCGCTTCTGGCTCGAGACGACCGGTAACAAGGGGCAATGGCCAGTTCAGCCAAAAGTACGGGTCCTCACACTCTCTCCCCCTTAAAGAAATTTCGTTCTCGAAATTTTTATCTTCATTTGCCTCAGACGAGTCCGGAACTGTTTGGGTGCCTAACGCATAAGCTTTTGCTGGCCCACTAGTTCGGTTCCCTCTTTCATTTGCTTGTTTTATTTTAGCTCCCTCCAGTTGCGGAACACTACCTCCGCGTGACTGTCTCCTCGGACAGTTGCTAACTTGGTGCTCACCACTCCCACAAATCAAGCACTTCCGCCCTTTCCGCCAACAATCGTTCTCGGTATGATTGGCCTTTCCGCAATAGCCACAAGTCAGGTGAGAAGCCATCTTTTGGCTTTCTTGAGAAATTTCCTCAGGTTCGATTTGGCTCCCTTTAGTAGACCTTTTATCTACCGCCCCTATTGTCCATGGTGGGTAGGACAAAAAATTTGTTTTCTGCATTTTGGAAGGGACTATAGATTCACTTGGTTCCTCACTCATACTACCAGCTACACCTCTTTTCCGTGTTTGGGAGGCTTTTACTTGTGCCTTTGCATTCTCGATTCGTTGAGCCTTCTCAAGGGCCTCCGTAAATGTATTCACTTGCCCTACTGCCAACGCCTCTTTGATGTCCAAATTTAGTCCCTGTATAAACCGTCTCACTCTCCTCGATTCTGTGGCTACTAATTCTGAAGCAAACTTGGATAGTTTGGTGAATTTCGTTTCGTATTCAGCCACACTTAAGGTCCCCTGGCGGAGTCCAATAAATTCGTCCTCCCTCCTTTCTTGAACTAAGGGTGGGAGGTATTTCTCGTTAAATTCTCTTAAAAAATTCGCCCATGTCCAGACAGTATGTTCTCTTTCCCACTTTGTTCTAATTACGTTCCACCATGCTCGGGCCGGTCCCTCAAATTGAAACACTGCGAAGTTCACCTGCATCTGTTCAGTGTAATTCAAAGCTGTGAATATATTCACCATGGCCTCTAGCCACTGTTCAGCGATGTCCGGATCAGGCCCTCCAGCTAATTGTGGAGGTGCAAACTTCTGAAACCGCTCCAGAGCCTTATCCTCACCCGTCTCAGGGTTCCTGGGTTGATTTACGGGTATTTGATCTTGTTGATCTACTAATCTTGCCAAGACATCCGTCATTTGTTGCATTGCCGTCGCCATTTGGTCTCCGGTTGCAACTCTCGGTCCTTGTTCTTGTTCAGCGGACGTTTTTCCTTCTGCTCTAGGTTCTGTGGTCCGTTTAGTTCCACGGCCTCGACCACGTCTCTGACTACGTCTCCCGTCCATATTTTTCCTTCCCTCTCTTTTTTTCCAAAAGTAGTTTAATGAATAAATGCAATAAGGTGACTCAAAAGTAACCAAAATTGAGGCACCAAGTACACAAGTAAACATATATGCACATAGCACTCCACATATCAAGAAAATAGATGATCAGTTACACAAGTACGTATCAAGTCAGGCAAATATTCATATGCTCAAATACACCAATGAACGTCATGTAATAAGAATATATAAGCGAATCAAACGAGGAGATGATGTGTCGTCCCAATCTTAGCTAAGGTAACCCCGTCCGGTCCCTCACGTCACTTACTATTCACAACAGATATCCCTTAAACTCTTGTACTCATTCCAGTCGAACAAAGCCTGTTCATGTTCCCACAATACAAGCACTACCTCAACTCTGGAGTACTCGGGTACGAGAATCCGAAATAAGATAATTCACCTCTCGAGCTGGCCAGTCCCAAGAGTAAACCATCTACAATCGGAATTCCTCCCAGACGTACCTATCTATGGTCCTCAGATTCCACAAGAAAATTTAAGGCCTATAACGTTCACAACTCATAGCTTATGCTCGAACGAGCACTTAATCCTTCATACCTAGTCACCACTCAGTCCAGGCTCACTCCGCGCAGAGACCAGGCGAAGCAGGCTCTGATACCAACTGTGACAGCCCCACTTTCCCCTAAGGCGAACCAAAGGGTTCGGCGGACTGCCGGCCCAGCTCTCGCCGGGACTCAGTCGATCACTTCAAGCAACCATAAGAACATCTAACCACGATCCAACTTAAAACAAAACGTATATACAATAATATCTCAAGAAGAAGTACAATCGTCAAATATACAGAGGTTCTCAAATCACTATACAACCAGCCCGTGCCAAACACTAGGGCGAGAACCATGACAAAAGAAAACCAAGGGCTAGACCCAGCTAGTCTATACCGGCTCTCGTCCTTGCTCGCCTTCCCCTGTTAAGGAAAACAAACTAAAGGGGTGAGCTATAAGCTCAGTGAGGTTCCAAACACATAGGCAACAAGAAGTTCAATGCATTCATTACATGTTACCAAGAATTCAAATACAAAAGAAAGCGATAAACACCTTCATTACAAGGATACGTGCTCACAAAGAGCCATTCGTTCATTCATTCATTCACCAGGCTCCACCAACCTCCATCAACCTACAAGGTAATACTCGAGTATACCAAAACGTTCACCCAGGTCCCTAATCGCCCGACCGAGTTCGCTTCTGGCTCGAGACGACCGGTAACAAGGGGCAATGGCCAGTTCAGCCAAAAGTACGGGTCCTCACACTCTCTCCCCCTTAAAGAAATTTCGTTCTCGAAATTTTTATCTTCATTTGCCTCAGACGAGTCCGGAACTGTTTGGGTGCCTAACGCATAAGCTTTTGCTGGCCCACTAGTTCGGTTCCCTCTTTCATTTGCTTGTTTTATTTTAGCTCCCTCACAAATCAAGCACTTCCGCCCTTTCCGCCAACAATCGTTCTCGGTATGATTGGCCTTTCCGCAATAGCCACAAGTCAGGTGAGAAGCCATCTTTTGGCTTTCTTGAGAAATTTCCTCAGGTTCGATTTGGCTCCCTTTAGTAGACCTTTTATCTACCGCCCCTATTGTCCATGGTGGGTAGGACAAAAAATTTGTTTTCTGCATTTTGGAAGGGACTATAGATTCACTTGGTTCCTCACTCATACTACCAGCTACACCTCTTTTCCGTGTTTGGGAGGCTTTTACTTGTGCCTTTGCATTCTCGATTCGTTGAGCCTTCTCAAGGGCCTCCGTAAATGTATTCACTTGCCCTACTGCCAACGCCTCTTTGATGTCCAAATTTAGTCCCTGTATAAACCGTCTCACTCTCCTCGATTCTGTGGCTACTAATTCTGAAGCAAACTTGGATAGTTTGGTGAATTTCGTTTCGTATTCAGCCACACTTAAGGTCCCCTGGCGGAGTCCAATAAATTCGTCCTCCCTCCTTTCTTGAACTAAGGGTGGGAGGTATTTCTCGTTAAATTCTCTTAAAAAATTCGCCCATGTCCAGACAGTATGTTCTCTTTCCCACTTTGTTCTAATTACGTTCCACCATGCTCGGGCCGGTCCCTCAAATTGAAACACTGCGAAGTTCACCTGCATCTGTTCAGTGTAATTCAAAGCTGTGAATATATTCACCATGGCCTCTAGCCACTGTTCAGCGATGTCCGGATCAGGCCCTCCAGCTAATTGTGGAGGTGCAAACTTCTGAAACCGCTCCAGAGCCTTATCCTCACCCGTCTCAGGGTTCCTGGGTTGATTTACGGGTATTTGATCTTGTTGATCTACTAATCTTGCCAAGACATCCGTCATTTGTTGCATTGCCGTCGCCATTTGGTCTCCGGTTGCAACTCTCGGTCCTTGTTCTTGTTCAGCGGACGTTTTTCCTTCTGCTCTAGGTTCTGTGGTCCGTTTAGTTCCACGGCCTCGACCACGTCTCTGACTACGTCTCCCGTCCATATTTTTCCTTCCCTCTCTTTTTTTCCAAAAGTAGTTTAATGAATAAATGCAATAAGGTGACTCAAAAGTAACCAAAATTGAGGCACCAAGTACACAAGTAAACATATATGCACATAGCACTCCACATATCAAGAAAATAGATGATCAGTTACACAAGTACGTATCAAGTCAGGCAAATATTCATATGCTTGATACACCAATGAACGTCATGTAATAAGAATATATAAGCGAATCAAACGAGGAGATGATGTGTCGTCCCAATCTTAGCTAAGGTAACCCCGTCCGGACCCTCACGTCACTTACTATTCACAACAGATATCTCTTAAACTCTTGTACTCATTCCAGTCGAACAAAGCCTGTTCATGTTCCCACAATACAAGCACTACCTCAACTCTGGAGTACTCGGGTACGAGAATCCGAAATAAGATAATTCATCTCTCGAGCTGGCCATTCCCAAGAGTAAACCATCTACAATCGGAATTCCTCCCAGACGTACCTATCTATGGTCCTCAGATTCCACAAGAAAATTTAAGGCCTATAACGTTCACAACTCATAGCTTATGCTCGAACGAGCACTTAATCCTTCATACCTAGTCACCACTCAGTCCAGGCTCACCCCGCGCAGAGACCACGCAAAGCAGGCTCTGATACCAACTGTGACAGCCCCACTTTCCCCTAAGGCGAACCAAAGGGTTCGGCGGACTGCCGGCCCAGCTCTCGCCGGGACTCTGTCGATCACTTCAAGCAACCATAAGAACATCTAACCACGATCCAACTTAAAACAAAACGTATATACAATAATATCTCAAGAAGAAGTACAATCGTCAAATATACAGAGGTTCTCAAATCACTATACAGCCAGCCCGTGCCAAGCACTAGGGCGAGAACCATGACAAAAGAAAACCAAGGGCTAGACCCAGCTAGTCTATACCGGCTCTCGTCCTTGCTCGCCTTCCCCTGTTAAGGAAAACAAACTAAAGGGGTGAGCTATAAGCTCAGTGAGGTTCCAAACACATAGGCAACAAGAAGTTCAATGCATTCATTACATGTTACCAAGAATTCAAATACAAAAGAAAGCGATAAACACCTTCATTAAAAGGATACGTGCTCACAAAGAGCCATTCGTTCATTCATTCGTTCATTCATTCATTCACCAGGCTCCACCAACCTCCATCAACCTACAAGGTAATACTCGGGTATACCAAAACGTTCACCCAGGTCCCTAATCGCCCGACCGAGTCCGCTTCTGGCTCGAGACGACCGGTAACAAGGGGCAATGGCCAGTTCAGCCAAAAGGCTTACATTCTTGCACAAATAACATTTCAATCATTCAATCCTCGAAAATTTCACAATCGTTTAGGCCGAGTGCGATAAAGTACACACTTGCCTAGAAAACTCGTTTTAACAATCTTTGAAAGCATATAACATGTTATCAATCATTCATACCAGCCATATAATCATGAAACATATCAAACAGGGAACACTCACCTATACACGCAAAATAACGTCCACTTCTCAATCACCAATGAAACCTAAAAGTAAACAAAGAACACATTACAATCCATCTAGCATGATTTGGATGAAATCAAGAATTATCCGACTACTCGCGAGTAAACGTATAAAATGACTTTTAAAGTGACAATAGAGCATATGGATTCGTGGACGGGAATTACTAGGGTTCATAAACCAACCTAAAGAGGTATTAGGTTTGAGAATGGTAAAATGATCATTTTATTTGCCAAGCGGAAATATACAGGTTCAATTAGAAATTTAGCCCTCGGCCACCTTTTGAAAGAGCCGGAAACATTTTCAGTAAATACGTCCAATTCGTCACAAAATACATTCGCAAAATCACTTTAACTTGATCACATTACAAGAAGATAAACGGACGGCATGTCCCTTGTGTTTACCTATTTTCCAGCCATTAATGGCTTCATTATTTTCCTCAAAACAGTCCCAACATCTCATATAGAATAATCTCATGTCCAAAAGCCATTCACTAGGCTTAAAGTCATATAAATACAAAAATAAATACAAAAATCAAGCTAAAAAACATTTCCGGATAAAAACAGTTTTTGACATCATTTTGCGGTTTTGGCACCATTGGCACTACGATTATCGGACGAAAGTGCAAGATACATCGTTTCGAAGCTAACACACAACCCTACATTTCTTATGAAGACCTCCAAGGCCAAATCATGCATTTTCACGATCAAAAATGGAAAACTACACCAAAACCAGAATTCTGGGCGCGAAACAGGTTTCATGAACAGTCAAGGGTATTTCGATCATTTCACATGCTACAGTGGTCGGATCAAGCTGAAATTTTGCAGGCAACTATTTTATACTATTGGCTACAACTTTCATGTTTTGCCCAAAATCTAATTCGGTAAGGATCATGGTGAAAAGTCCCGGTCAGATTGGGTGAAAAGACAACCCTGTTCGCTGAACTCCTACTAGACCAGTCTGGGTATTTCCGTCTTATCTCAGGCTCCCGAGCTCGGATGGGTCTGAAAATTTATAGTCAACTAGAAAACATCATTGTCTACAACTTTCATGTCTTGTGCTAAGGTCAATTCGACTTCTAACCTGGTCGAACAGAAACGGACAGAAAGGGGAAAATTGGAACCCTAATCTGGAAATTCATGCATTCATGTGCCAATTCTTCCATAACATCACATCTATAACCAACATAAACCATTAATTTGACATTAGCAAGATCAAAGAAAGAATTCCCTAGTTACTCACCTTGCAAGCTCAAGAAAGTAAGCAACTTAGCACCAATTTCTTCCAAACAACTCCACAACCAACCTCAATATCACCAAACTAAGAAGTTCTATGGAAAAATTTGAAGATTAAACGGTTGAATTGAAAGATTGGGCAAGATTGGAGCTTGAAAATTGAGAGAGTTTTCTTTCCTTTGTTCCTAGCAAGAACTTCGGCCAAGAGCTTCAAAATAAGAAGAATTTTGGGTCAATTTTGGTTTAAATGGTAAAGGCATGAATAGTGGTCAAAAGGTCAAAAAGGTAAGAATAAATCCTCAAGTGACACATGTCCTCTTCATTAATTGCTTGCCTAACTTTTTGTCTCTCTTACACCAATCCACTTGGCAACCTCTAAATATCTCATAACACCCGGTAAACTAAACCCAGTATCCAAAACTTAACCAAACTGGCCGAATTTTTTTCGAATTTTCCACACTGGCGGGTCCCACGTCCGATATACGCTCTTAATTTCTCAAAAACTAACCGATATTAGAAAAATCATTTAAAAACTATATTTACTTATAAAATTGATCTAGAAAAATTTTCTAATACAGAAAATGCAGAAAACGTGCAATTAAGAAAAGTACGGGTCCTCACACTCTCTCCCCCTTAAAGAAATTTCGTTCTCGAAATTTTTATCTTCATTTGCCTCAGACGAGTCCGGAACTGTTTGGGTGCCTAACGCATAAGCTTTTGCTGGCCCACTAGTTCGGTTCCCTCTTTCATTTGCTTGTTTTATTTTAGCTCCCTCCAGTTGCGGAACACTACCTCCGCGTGACTGTCTCCTCGGACAGTTGCTAACTTGGTGCTCACCACTCCCACAAATCAAGCACTTCCGCCCTTTCCGCCAACAATCGTTCTCGGTATGATTGGCCTTTCCGCAATAGCCACAAGTCAGGTGAGAAGCCATCTTTTGGCTTTCTTGAGAAATTTCCTCAGGTTCGATTTGGCTCCCTTTAGTAGACCTTTTATCTACCGCCCCTATTGTCCATGGTGGGTAGGACAAAAAATTTGTTTTCTGCATTTTGGAAGGGACTATAGATTCACTTGGTTCCTCACTCATACTACCAGCTACACCTCTTTTCCGTGTTTGGGAGGCTTTTACTTGTGCCTTTGCATTCTCGATTCGTTGAGCCTTCTCAAGGGCCTCCGTAAATGTATTCACTTGCCCTACTGCCAACGCCTCTTTGATGTCCAAATTTAGTCCCTGTATAAACCGTCTCACTCTCCTCGATTCTGTGGCTACTAATTCTGAAGCAAACTTGGATAGTTTGGTGAATTTCGTTTCGTATTCAGCCACACTTAAGGTCCCCTGGCGTAGTCCAATAAATTCGTCCTCCCTCCTTTCTTGAACTAAGGGTGGGAGGTATTTCTCGTTAAATTCTCTTACAAAATTCGCCCATGTCCAGACAGTCTGTTCTCTTTCCCACTTTGTTCTAATTACGTTCCACCATGCTCGGGCCGGTCCCTCAAATTGAAACACTGCGAAGTTCACCTGCCTCTGTTCAGTGTAATTCAAAGCTGTGAATATATTCACCATGGCCTCTAGCCACTGTTCAGCGATGTCCGGATCAGGCCCTCCAGCTAATTGTGGAGGTGCAAACTTCTGAAACCGCTCCAGAGCCTTATCCTCACCCGTCTCAGGGTTCCTGGGTTGATTTACGGGTATTTGATCTTGTTGATCTACTAATCTTGCCAAGACATCCGTCATTTGTTGCATTGCCGTCGCCATTTGGTCTCCGGTTGCAACTCTCGGTCCTTGTTCTTGTTCAGCGGACGTTTTTCCTTCTGCTCTAGGTTCTGTGGTCCGTTTAGTTCCACGGCCTCGACCACGTCCCTGACTACGTCTCCCGTCCATATTTTTCCTTCCCTCTCTTTTTTTCCAAAAGTAGTTTAATGAATAAATGCAATAAGGTGACTCAAAAGTAACCAAAATTGAGGCACCAAGTACACAAGTAAACATATATGCACATAGCACTCCACATATCAAGAAAATAGATGATCAGTTACACAAGTACGTATCAAGTCAGGCAAATATTCATATGCTTGATACACCAATGAACGTCATGTAATAAGAATATATAAGCGAATCAAACGAGGAGATGATGTGTCGTCCCAATCTTAGCTAAGGTAACCCCGTCCGGTCCCTCACGTCACTTACTATTCACAACAGATATCTCTTAAACTCTTGTACTCATTCCAGTCGAACAAAGCCTGTTCATGTTCCCACAATACAAGCACTACCTCAACTCTGGAGTACTCGGGTACGAGAATCCGAAATAAGATAATTCACCTCTCGAGCTGGCCAGTCCCAAGAGTAAACCATCTACAATCGGAATTCCTCCCAGACGTACCTATCTATGGTCCTCAGATTCCACAAGAAAATTTAAGGCCTATAACGTTCACAACTCATAGCTTATGCTCGAACGAGCACTTAATCCTTCATACCTAGTCACCACTCAGTCCAGGCTCACTCCGCGCAGAGACCACGCAAAGCAGGCTCTGATACCAACTGTGACAGCCCCACTTTCCCCTAAGGCGAACCAAAGGGTTCGGCGGACTGCCGGCCCAGCTCTCGCCGGGACTCTGTCGATCACTTCAAGCAACCATAAGAACATCTAACCACGATCCAACTTAAAACAAAACGTATATACAATAATATCTCAAGAAGAAGTACAATCGTCAAATATACAGAGGTTCTCAAATCACTATACAGCCAGCCCGTGCCAAGCACTAGGGCGAGAACCATGACAAAAGAAAACCAAGGGCTAGACCCAGCTAGTCTATACCGGCTCTCGTCCTTGCTCGCCTTCCCCTGTTAAGGAAAACAAACTAAAGGGGTGAGCTATAAGCTCAGTGAGGTTCCAAACACATAGGCAACAAGAAGTTCAATGCATTCATTACATGTTACCAAGAATTCAAATACAAAAGAAAGCGATAAACACCTTCATTAAAAGGATACGTGCTCACAAAGAGCCATTCGTTCATTCATTCGTTCATTCATTCATTCACCAGGCTCCACCAACCTCCATCAACCTACAAGGTAATACTCGAGTATACCAAAACGTTCACCCAGGTCCCTAATCGCCCGACCGAGTCCGCTTCTGGCTCGAGACGACCGGTAACAAGGGGCAATGGCCAGTTCAGCCAAAAGGCTTACATTCTTGCACAAATAACATTTCAATCATTCAATCCTCGAAAATTTCACAATCGTTTAGGCCGAGTGCGATAAAGTACACACTTGCCTAGAAAACTCGTTTTAACAATCTTTGAAAGCATATAACATGTTATCAATCATTCATACCAGCCATATAATCATGAAACATATCAAACAGGGAACACTCACCTATACACGCAAAATAACGTCCACTTCTCAATCACCAATGAAACCTAAAAGTAAACAAAGAACACATTACAATCCATCTAGCATGATTTGGATGAAATCAAGAATTATCCGACTACTCGCGAGTAAACGTATAAAATGACTTTTAAAGTGACAATAGAGCATATGGATTCGTGGACGGGAATTACTAGGGTTCATAAACCAACCTAAAGAGGTATTAGGTTTGAGAATGGTAAAATGATCATTTTATTTGCCAAGCGGAAATATACAGGTTCAATTAGAAATTTAGCCCTCGGCCACCTTTTGAAAGAGCCGGAAACATTTTCAGTAAATACGTCCAATTCGTCACAAAATACATTCGCAAAATCACTTTAACTTGATCACATTACAAGAAGATAAACGGACGGCATGTCCCTTGTGTTTACCTATTTTCCAGCCATTAATGGCTTCATTATTTTCCTCAAAACAGTCCCAACATCTCATATAGAATAATCTCATGTCCAAAAGCCGTTCACTAGGCTTAAAGTCATATAAATACAAAAATAAATACAAAAATCAAGCTAAAAAACATTTCCGGATAAAAACAGTTTTTGACACCATTTTGCGGTTTTGGCACCATTGGCACTACGATTATCGGACGAAAGTGCAAGATACATCGTTTCGAAGCTAACACACAACCCTACATTTCTTATGAAGACCTCCAAGGCCAAATCATGCATTTTCACGATCAAAAATGGAAAACTACACCAAAACCAGAATTCTGGGCGCGAAACAGGTTTCATGAACAGTCAAGGGTATTTCGATCATTTCACATGCTACAGTGGTCGGATCAAGCTGAAATTTTGCAGGCAACTATTTTATACTATTGGCTACAACTTTCATGTTTTGCCCAAAATCTAATTCGGTAAGGATCATGGTGAAAAGTCCCGGTCAGATTGGGTGAAAAGACAACCCTGTTCGCTGAACTCCTACTAGACCAGTCTGGGTATTTCCGTCTTATCTCAGGCTCCCGAGCTCGGATGGGTCTGAAAATTTATAGTCAACTAGAAAACATCATTGTCTACAACTTTCATGTCTTGTGCTAAGGTCAATTCGACTTCTAACCTGGTCGAACAGAAACGGACAGAAAGGGGAAAATTGGAACCCTAATCTGGAAATTCATGCATTCATGTGCCAATTCTTCCATAACATCACATCTATAACCAACATAAACCATTAATTTGACATTAGCAAGATCAAAGAAAGAATTCCCTAGTTACTCACCTTGCAAGCTCAAGAAAGTAAGCAACTTAGCACCAATTTCTTCCAAACAACTCCACAACCAACCTCAATATCACCAAACTAAGAAGTTCTATGGAAAAATTTGAAGATTAAACGGTTGAATTGAAAGATTGGGCAAGATTGGAGCTTGAAAATTGAGAGAGTTTTCTTTCCTTTGTTCCTAGCAAGAACTTCGGCCAAGAGCTTCAAAATAAGAAGAATTTTGGGTCAATTTTGGTTTAAATGGTAAAGGCATGAATAGTGGTCAAAAGGTCAAAAAGGTAAGAATAAATCCTCAAGTGACACATGTCCTCTTCATTAATTGCTTGCCTAACTTTTTGTCTCTCTTACACCAATCCACTTGGCAACCTCTAAATATCTCATAACACCCGGTAAACTAAACCCAGTATCCAAAACTTAACCGAACTGGCCGAATTTTTTCCGAATTTTCCACACTGGCGGGTCCCACGTCCGATATACGCTCTTAATTTCTCAAAAACTAACCGATATTAGAAAAATCATTTAAAAACTATATTTACTTATAAAATTGATCTAGAAAAATTTTCTAATACAGAAAATGCAGAAAACGTGCAATTAAGAAAAGTACGGGTCCTCACACTCTCTCCCCCTTAAAGAAATTTCGTTCTCGAAATTTTTACCTTCATTTGCCTCAGACGAGTCCGGAACTGTTTGGGTGCCTAACGCATAAGCTTTTGCTGGCCCACTAGTTCGGTTCCCTCTTTCATTTGCTTGTTTTATTTTAGCTCCCTCCAGTTGCGGAACACTACCTCCGCGTGACTGTCTCCTCGGACAGTTGCTAACTTGGTGCTCACCACTCCCACAAATCAAGCACTTCCGCCCTTTCCGCCAACAATCGTTCTCGGTATGATTGGCCTTTCCGCAATAGCCACAAGTCAGGTGAGAAGCCATCTTTTGGCTTTCTTGAGAAATTTCCTCAGGTTCGATTTGGCTCCCTTTAGTAGACCTTTTATCTACCGCCCCTATTGTCCATGGTGGGTAGGACAAAAAATTTGTTTTCTGCATTTTGGAAGGGACTATAGATTCACTTGGTTCCTCACTCATACTACCAGCTACACCTCTTTTCCGTGTTTGGGAGGCTTTTACTTGTGCCTTTGCATTCTCGATTCGTTGAGCCTTCTCAAGGGCCTCCGTAAATGTATTCACTTGCCCTACTGCCAACGCCTCTTTGATGTCCAAATTTAGTCCCTGTATAAACCGTCTCACTCTCCTCGATTCTGTGGCTACTAATTCTGAAGCAAACTTGGATAGTTTGGTGAATTTCGTTTCGTATTCAGCCACACTTAAGGTCCCCTGGCGTAGTCCAATAAATTCGTCCTCCCTCCTTTCTTGAACTAAGGGTGGGAGGTATTTCTCGTTAAATTCTCTTACAAAATTCGCCCATGTCCAGACAGTCTGTTCTCTTTCCCACTTTGTTCTAATTACGTTCCACCATGCTCGGGCCGGTCCCTCAAATTGAAACACTGCGAAGTTCACCTGCCTCTGTTCAGTGTAATTCAAAGCTGTGAATATATTCACCATGGCCTCTAGCCACTGTTCAGCGATGTCCGGATCAGGCCCTCCAGCTAATTGTGGAGGTGCAAACTTCTGAAACCGCTCCAGAGCCTTATCCTCACCCGTCTCAGGGTTCCTGGGTTGATTTACGGGTATTTGATCTTGTTGATCTACTAATCTTGCCAAGACATCCGTCATTTGTTGCATTGCCGTCGCCATTTGGTCTCCGGTTGCAACTCTCGGTCCTTGTTCTTGTTCAGCGGACGTTTTTCCTTCTGCTCTAGGTTCTGTGGTCCGTTTAGTTCCACGGCCTCGACCACGTCCCTGACTACGTCTCCCGTCCATATTTTTCCTTCCCTCTCTTTTTTTCCAAAAGTAGTTTAATGAATAAATGCAATAAGGTGACTCAAAAGTAACCAAAATTGAGGCACCAAGTACACAAGTAAACATATATGCACATAGCACTCCACATATCAAGAAAATAGATGATCAGTTACACAAGTACGTATCAAGTCAGGCAAATATTCATATGCTTCAAATACACCAATGAACGTCATGTAATAAGAATATATAAGCGAATCAAACGAGGAGATGATGTGTCGTCCCAATCTTAGCTAAGGTAACCCCGTCCGGTCCCTCACGTCACTTACTATTCACAACAGATATCTCTTAAACTCTTGTACTCATTCCAGTCGAACAAAGCCTGTTCATGTTCCCACAATACAAGCACTACCTCAACTCTGGAGTACTCGGGTACGAGAATCCGAAATAAGATAATTCACCTCTCGAGCTGGCCAGTCCCAAGAGTAAACCATCTACAATCGGAATTCCTCCCAGACGTACCTATCTATGGTCCTCAGATTCCACAAGAAAATTTAAGGCCTATAACGTTCACAACTCATAGCTTATGCTCGAACGAGCACTTAATCCTTCATACCTAGTCACCACTCAGTCCAGGCTCACTCCGCGCAGAGACCACGCAAAGCAGGCTCTGATACCAACTGTGACAGCCCCACTTTCCCCTAAGGCGAACCAAAGGGTTCGGCGGACTGCCGGCCCAGCTCTCGCCGGGACTCTGTCGATCACTTCAAGCAACCATAAGAACATCTAACCACGATCCAACTTAAAACAAAACGTATATACAATAATATCTCAAGAAGAAGTACAATCGTCAAATATACAGAGGTTCTCAAATCACTATACAGCCAGCCCGTGCCAAGCACTAGGGCGAGAACCATGACAAAAGAAAACCAAGGGCTAGACCCAGCTAGTCTATACCGGCTCTCGTCCTTGCTCGCCTTCCCCTGTTAAGGAAAACAAACTAAAGGGGTGAGCTATAAGCTCAGTGAGGTTCCAAACACATAGGCAACAAGAAGTTCAATGCATTCATTACATGTTACCAAGAATTCAAATACAAAAGAAAGCGATAAACACCTTCATTAAAAGGATACGTGCTCACAAAGAGCCATTCGTTCATTCATTCGTTCATTCATTCATTCACCAGGCTCCACCAACCTCCATCAACCTACAAGGTAATACTCGAGTATACCAAAACGTTCACCCAGGTCCCTAATCGCCCGACCGAGTCCGCTTCTGGCTCGAGACGACCGGTAACAAGGGGCAATGGCCAGTTCAGCCAAAAGGCTTACATTCTTGCACAAATAACATTTCAATCATTCAATCCTCGAAAATTTCACAATCGTTTAGGCCGAGTGCGATAAAGTACACACTTGCCTAGAAAACTCGTTTTAACAATCTTTGAAAGCATATAACATGTTATCAATCATTCATACCAGCCATATAATCATGAAACATATCAAACAGGGAACACTCACCTATACACGCAAAATAACGTCCACTTCTCAATCACCAATGAAACCTAAAAGTAAACAAAGAACACATTACAATCCATCTAGCATGATTTGGATGAAATCAAGAATTATCCGACTACTCGCGAGTAAACGTATAAAATGACTTTTAAAGTGACAATAGAGCATATGGATTCGTGGACGGGAATTACTAGGGTTCATAAACCAACCTAAAGAGGTATTAGGTTTGAGAATGGTAAAATGATCATTTTATTTGCCAAGCGGAAATATACAGGTTCAATTAGAAATTTAGCCCTCGGCCACCTTTTGAAAGAGCCGGAAACATTTTCAGTAAATACGTCCAATTCGTCACAAAATACATTCGCAAAATCACTTTAACTTGATCACATTACAAGAAGATAAACGGACGGCATGTCCCTTGTGTTTACCTATTTTCCAGCCATTAATGGCTTCATTATTTTCCTCAAAACAGTCCCAACATCTCATATAGAATAATCTCATGTCCAAAAGCCGTTCACTAGGCTTAAAGTCATATAAATACAAAAATAAATACAAAAATCAAGCTAAAAAACATTTCCGGATAAAAACAGTTTTTGACACCATTTTGCGGTTTTGGCACCATTGGCACTACGATTATCGGACGAAAGTGCAAGATACATCGTTTCGTAGATAACACACAACCCTACATTTCTTATGAAGACCTCCAAGGCCAAATCATGCATTTTCACGATCAAAAATGGAAAACTACACCAAAACCAGAATTCTGGGCGCGAAACAGGTTTCATGAACAGTCAAGGGTATTTCGATCATTTCACATGCTACAGTGGTCGGATCAAGCTGAAATTTTGCAGGCAACTATTTTATACTATTGGCTACAACTTTCATGTTTTGCCCAAAATCTAATTCGGTAAGGATCATGGTGAAAAGTCCCGGTCAGATTGGGTGAAAAGACAACCCTGTTCGCTGAACTCCTACTAGACCAGTCTGGGTATTTCCGTCTTATCTCAGGCTCCCGAGCTCGGATGGGTCTGAAAATTTATAGTCAACTAGAAAACATCATTGTCTACAACTTTCATGTCTTGTGCTAAGGTCAATTCGACTTCTAACCTGGTCGAACAGAAACGGACAGAAAGGGGAAAATTGGAACCCTAATCTGGAAATTCATGCATTCATGTGCCAATTCTTCCATAACATCACATCTATAACCAACATAAACCATTAATTTGACATTAGCAAGATCAAAGAAAGAATTCCCTAGTTACTCACCTTGCAAGCTCAAGAAAGTAAGCAACTTAGCACCAATTTCTTCCAAACAACTCCACAACCAACCTCAATATCACCAAACTAAGAAGTTCTATGGAAAAATTTGAAGATTAAACGGTTGAATTGAAAGATTGGGCAAGATTGGAGCTTGAAAATTGAGAGAGTTTTCTTTCCTTTGTTCCTAGCAAGAACTTCGGCCAAGAGCTTCAAAATAAGAAGAATTTTGGGTCAATTTTGGTTTAAATGGTAAAGGCATGAATAGTGGTCAAAAGGTCAAAAAGGTAAGAATAAATCCTCAAGTGACACATGTCCTCTTCATTAATTGCTTGCCTAACTTTTTGTCTCTCTTACACCAATCCACTTGGCAACCTCTAAATATCTCATAACACCCGGTAAACTAAACCCAGTATCCAAAACTTAACCGAACTGGCCGAATTTTTTCCGAATTTTCCACACTGGCGGGTCCCACGTCCGATATACGCTCTTAATTTCTCAAAAACTAACCGATATTAGAAAAATCATTTAAAAACTATATTTACTTATAAAATTGATCTAGAAAAATTTTCTAATACAGAAAATGCAGAAAACGTGCAATTAAGAAAAGTACGGGTCCTCACACTCTCTCCCCCTTAAAGAAATTTCGTTCTCGAAATTTTTACCTTCATTTGCCTCAGACGAGTCCGGAACTGTTTGGGTGCCTAACGCATAAGCTTTTGCTGGCCCACTAGTTCGGTTCCCTCTTTCATTTGCTTGTTTTATTTTAGCTCCCTCCAGTTGCGGAACACTACCTCCGCGTGACTGTCTCCTCGGACAGTTGCTAACTTGGTGCTCACCACTCCCACAAATCAAGCACTTCCGCCCTTTCCGCCAACAATCGTTCTCGGTATGATTGGCCTTTCCGCAATAGCCACAAGTCAGGTGAGAAGCCATCTTTTGGCTTTCTTGAGAAATTTCCTCAGGTTCGATTTGGCTCCCTTTAGTAGACCTTTTATCTACCGCCCCTATTGTCCATGGTGGGTAGGACAAAAAATTTGTTTTCTGCATTTTGGAAGGGACTATAGATTCACTTGGTTCCTCACTCATACTACCAGCTACACCTCTTTTCCGTGTTTGGGAGGCTTTTACTTGTGCCTTTGCATTCTCGATTCGTTGAGCCTTCTCAAGGGCCTCCGTAAATGTATTCACTTGCCCTACTGCCAACGCCTCTTTGATGTCCAAATTTAGTCCCTGTATAAACCGTCTCACTCTCCTCGATTCTGTGGCTACTAATTCTGAAGCAAACTTGGATAGTTTGGTGAATTTCGTTTCGTATTCAGCCACACTTAAGGTCCCCTGGCGTAGTCCAATAAATTCGTCCTCCCTCCTTTCTTGAACTAAGGGTGGGAGGTATTTCTCGTTAAATTCTCTTACAAAATTCGCCCATGTCCAGACAGTCTGTTCTCTTTCCCACTTTGTTCTAATTACGTTCCACCATGCTCGGGCCGGTCCCTCAAATTGAAACACTGCGAAGTTCACCTGCCTCTGTTCAGTGTAATTCAAAGCTGTGAATATATTCACCATGGCCTCTAGCCACTGTTCAGCGATGTCCGGATCAGGCCCTCCAGCTAATTGTGGAGGTGCAAACTTCTGAAACCGCTCCAGAGCCTTATCCTCACCCGTCTCAGGGTTCCTGGGTTGATTTACGGGTATTTGATCTTGTTGATCTACTAATCTTGCCAAGACATCCGTCATTTGTTGCATTGCCGTCGCCATTTGGTCTCCGGTTGCAACTCTCGGTCCTTGTTCTTGTTCAGCGGACGTTTTTCCTTCTGCTCTAGGTTCTGTGGTCCGTTTAGTTCCACGGCCTCGACCACGTCCCTGACTACGTCTCCCGTCCATATTTTTCCTTCCCTCTCTTTTTTTCCAAAAGTAGTTTAATGAATAAATGCAATAAGGTGACTCAAAAGTAACCAAAATTGAGGCACCAAGTACACAAGTAAACATATATGCACATAGCACTCCACATATCAAGAAAATAGATGATCAGTTACACAAGTACGTATCAAGTCAGGCAAATATTCATATGCTCAAATACACCAATGAACGTCATGTAATAAGAATATATAAGCGAATCAAACGAGGAGATGATGTGTCGTCCCAATCTTAGCTAAGGTAACCCCGTCCGGTCCCTCACGTCACTTACTATTCACAACAGATATCTCTTAAACTCTTGTACTCATTCCAGTCGAACAAAGCCTGTTCATGTTCCCACAATACAAGCACTACCTCAACTCTGGAGTACTCGGGTACGAGAATCCGAAATAAGATAATTCACCTCTCGAGCTGGCCAGTCCCAAGAGTAAACCATCTACAATCGGAATTCCTCCCAGACGTACCTATCTATGGTCCTCAGATTCCACAAGAAAATTTAAGGCCTATAACGTTCACAACTCATAGCTTATGCTCGAACGAGCACTTAATCCTTCATACCTAGTCACCACTCAGTCCAGGCTCACTCCGCGCAGAGACCACGCAAAGCAGGCTCTGATACCAACTGTGACAGCCCCACTTTCCCCTAAGGCGAACCAAAGGGTTCGGCGGACTGCCGGCCCAGCTCTCGCCGGGACTCTGTCGATCACTTCAAGCAACCATAAGAACATCTAACCACGATCCAACTTAAAACAAAACGTATATACAATAATATCTCAAGAAGAAGTACAATCGTCAAATATACAGAGGTTCTCAAATCACTATACAGCCAGCCCGTGCCAAGCACTAGGGCGAGAACCATGACAAAAGAAAACCAAGGGCTAGACCCAGCTAGTCTATACCGGCTCTCGTCCTTGCTCGCCTTCCCCTGTTAAGGAAAACAAACTAAAGGGGTGAGCTATAAGCTCAGTGAGGTTCCAAACACATAGGCAACAAGAAGTTCAATGCATTCATTACATGTTACCAAGAATTCAAATACAAAAGAAAGCGATAAACACCTTCATTAAAAGGATACGTGCTCACAAAGAGCCATTCGTTCATTCATTCGTTCATTCATTCATTCACCAGGCTCCACCAACCTCCATCAACCTACAAGGTAATACTCGAGTATACCAAAACGTTCACCCAGGTCCCTAATCGCCCGACCGAGTCCGCTTCTGGCTCGAGACGACCGGTAACAAGGGGCAATGGCCAGTTCAGCCAAAAGGCTTACATTCTTGCACAAATAACATTTCAATCATTCAATCCTCGAAAATTTCACAATCGTTTAGGCCGAGTGCGATAAAGTACACACTTGCCTAGAAAACTCGTTTTAACAATCTTTGAAAGCATATAACATGTTATCAATCATTCATACCAGCCATATAATCATGAAACATATCAAACAGGGAACACTCACCTATACACGCAAAATAACGTCCACTTCTCAATCACCAATGAAACCTAAAAGTAAACAAAGAACACATTACAATCCATCTAGCATGATTTGGATGAAATCAAGAATTATCCGACTACTCGCGAGTAAACGTATAAAATGACTTTTAAAGTGACAATAGAGCATATGGATTCGTGGACGGGAATTACTAGGGTTCATAAACCAACCTAAAGAGGTATTAGGTTTGAGAATGGTAAAATGATCATTTTATTTGCCAAGCGGAAATATACAGGTTCAATTAGAAATTTAGCCCTCGGCCACCTTTTGAAAGAGCCGGAAACATTTTCAGTAAATACGTCCAATTCGTCACAAAATACATTCGCAAAATCACTTTAACTTGATCACATTACAAGAAGATAAACGGACGGCATGTCCCTTGTGTTTACCTATTTTCCAGCCATTAATGGCTTCATTATTTTCCTCAAAACAGTCCCAACATCTCATATAGAATAATCTCATGTCCAAAAGCCGTTCACTAGGCTTAAAGTCATATAAATACAAAAATAAATACAAAAATCAAGCTAAAAAACATTTCCGGATAAAAACAGTTTTTGACACCATTTTGCGGTTTTGGCACCATTGGCACTACGATTATCGGACGAAAGTGCAAGATACATCGTTTCGTAGATAACACACAACCCTACATTTCTTATGAAGACCTCCAAGGCCAAATCATGCATTTTCACGATCAAAAATGGAAAACTACACCAAAACCAGAATTCTGGGCGCGAAACAGGTTTCATGAACAGTCAAGGGTATTTCGATCATTTCACATGCTACAGTGGTCGGATCAAGCTGAAATTTTGCAGGCAACTATTTTATACTATTGGCTACAACTTTCATGTTTTGCCCAAAATCTAATTCGGTAAGGATCATGGTGAAAAGTCCCGGTCAGATTGGGTGAAAAGACAACCCTGTTCGCTGAACTCCTACTAGACCAGTCTGGGTATTTCCGTCTTATCTCAGGCTCCCGAGCTCGGATGGGTCTGAAAATTTACAGTCAACTAGAAAACATCATTGTCTACAACTTTCATGTCTTGTGCTAAGGTCAATTTGACTTCTAACCTGGTCGAACAGAAACGGACAGAAAGGGGAAAATTGGAACCCTAATCTGGAAATTCATGCATTCATGTGCCAATTCTTCCATAACATCACATCTATAACCAACATAAACCATTAATTTGACATTAGCAAGATCAAAGAAAGAATTCCCTAGTTACTCACCTTGCAAGCTCAAGAAAGTAAGCAACTTAGCACCAATTTCTTCCAAACAACTCCACAACCAACCTCAATATCACCAAACTAAGAAGTTCTATGGAAAAATTTGAAGATTAAACGGTTGAATTGAAAGATTGGGCAAGATTGGAGCTTGAAAATTGAGAGAGTTTTCTTTCCTTTGTTCCTAGCAAGAACTTCGGCCAAGAGCTTCAAAATAAGAAGAATTTTGGGTCAATTTTGGTTTAAATGGTAAAGGCATGAATAGTGGTCAAAATGTCAAAAAAGTAAGAATAAATCCTCAAGTGACACATGTCCTCTTCATTAATTGCTTGCCTAACTTTTTGTCTCTCTTACACCAATCCACTTGGCAACCTCTAAATATCACATAACACCCGGTAAACTAAACCCAGTATCCAAAACTTAACCGAACTGGCCGAATTTTTTCCGAATTTTCCACACTGGCGGGTCCCACGTCCGATATACGCTCTTAATTTCTCAAAAACTAACCGATACTAGAAAAATCATTTAAAAACTATATTTACTTATAAAATTGATCTAGAAAAATTTTCTAATACAGAAAATGCAGAAAACGTGCAATTAAGAAAAGTACGGGTCCTCACACTCTCTCCCCCTAAAAGAAATTTCGTTCTCGAAATTTTTACCTTCATTTGCCTCAGACGAGTCCGGAACTGTTTGGGTGCCTAACGCATAAGCTTTTGCTGGCCCACTAGTTCGGTTCCCTCTTTCATTTGCTTGTTTTATTTTAGCTCCCTCCAGTTGCGGAACACTACCTCCGCGTGACTGTCTCCTCGGACAGTTGCTAACTTGGTGCTCACCACTCCCACAAATCAAGCACTTCCGCCCTTTCCGCCAACAATCGTTCTCGGTATGTTTGGCCTTTCCGCAATAGCCACAAGTCAGGTGGGAAGCCATCTTTTGGCTTTCTTGAGAAATTTCCTCAGGTTCGATTTGGCTCCCTTTAGTAGACCTTTTATCTACCGCCCCTAATGTCAATGGTGGGTAGGACAAAAAATTTGTTTTCTGCATTTTGGAAGGGACTATAGATTCACTTGGTTCCTCACTCATACTACCAGCTACACCTCTTTTCCGTGTTTGGGAGGCTTTTACTTGTGCCTTTGCATTCTCGATTCGTTGAGTCTTCTTAAGGGCCTCCGTAAATGTATTCACTTGCACTACTGCCAACGCCTCTTGGATGTCCAAATTTAGTCCCTGTATAAACCGTCTCACTCTTCTCGATTCTGTGGCTACTAATTCTGAAGCAAACTTGGATAGTTTGGCGAATTTCGTTTCGTATTCAGCCACACTTAAGGTCCCCTGGCGTAGTCCAATAAATTCGTCCTCCCTCCTTTCTTGAACTAAGGGTGGGAGGTATTTCTCGTTAAATTCTCTTACAAAATTCGCCCATGTCCAGACAGTCTGTTCTCTTTCCCACTTTGTTCTAATTACGTTCCACCATGCTCGGGCCGGTCCCTCAAATTGAAACACTGCGAAGTTCACCTGCCTCTGTTCAGTGTAATTCAAAGCTGTGAATATATTCACCATGGCCTCTAGCCACTGTTCAGCGATGTCCGGATCAGGCCCTCCAGCTAATTGTGGAGGTGCAAACTTCTGAAACCGCTCCAGAGCCTTATCCTCACCCGTCTCAGGGTTCCTGGGTTGATTTACGGGTATTTGATCTTGTTGATCTACTAATCTTGCCAAGATATCCGTCATTTGTTGCATTGCCGTCGCCATTTGGTCTCCGGTTGCAACTCTCGGTCCTTGTTCTTGTTCAGCGGACGTTTTTCCTTCTGCTCTAGGTTCTGTGGTCCGTTTAGTTCCACGGCCTCGACCACGTCCCTGACTACGTCTCCCGTCCATATTTTTCCTTCCCTCTTTTTTTTTCCAAAAGTAGTTTAATGAATAAATGCAATAAGGTGACTCAAAAGTAACCAAAATTGAGGCACCAAGTACACAAGTAAACATATATGCACATAGCACTCCACATATCAAGAAAATAGATGATCAGCTACACAAGTACGTATCAAGTCAGGTAAATATTCATACGCTCAATTACACCAATGAATGTCATGTAATAAGAATATATAAGCGAATCAAACGAGGAGATGATGTGTCGCCCAGTCTTAGCTAAGGTAACCCCGTCCGGTCCCTCACGTCACTTACTATTCACACCAGATATCCCTTAACCTCTTCTACTCATTCCAGTCGAACAAAGCCTGTTCATGTTCCCACAATACAAGCACTACCTCAACTCTGGAGTACTCGGGTACGAGAATCCGAAATAAGATAATTCACCTCTCGAGCTGGCCAGTCCCAAGAGTAAACCATCTACAATCGGAATTCCTCCCAGACGTACCTATCTATGGTCCTCAGATTCCGCAAGAAAATTTAAGGCCTATAACGTTCACAACTCATAGCTTATGCTCGAACGAGCACTTAATCCTTCATACCTAGTCACCACTCAGTCCAGGCTCACTCCGCGCAGAGACCACGCGAAGCAGGCTCTGATACCAACTGTGACAGCCCCACTTTCCCCTAAGGCGAACCAAAGGGTTCAGCAGACTGCCGGCCCAGCTCTCGCCGGGACTCAGTCGATCACTTCAAGCAACCATAAGAACATCTAACCACGATCCAACTTAAAACAAAACGTATATACAATAATATCTCAAGAAGAAGTACAACCGTCAAATATACAGAGGTTCTCAAATCACTATACAACCAGCCCGTGCCAAACACTAGGGCGAGAACCATGACAAAAGAAAACCAAGGGCTAGACCCAGCTAGTCTATACCGGCTCTCGTCCTTGCTCGCCTTTCCCTGTTAAGGAAAACAAACTAAAGTGGTGTGCTATAAGCTCAGTGAGGTTCCAAACGCATAGGCAACAAGAAGTTCAATGCATTCATTACATGTTACCAATAATTCAAATACAAAAGAAAGCGATAAACACCTTCATTAAAAGGATACGTGCTCACAAGGAGCCATTCGTTCATTCATTCATTCACCAGGCTCCACCAACCTCCATCAACCTACAACGTAATACTCGAGTATACCAAAACGTTCACCCAGGTCCCTAATCGCCCGACCGAGTCCGCTTCTGGCTCGAGACGACCGGTAACAAGGGGCAATGGCCAGTTCAGCCAAAAGGCTTACATTCATGCACAAATAACATTTCAATCATTCAATCATTGAAAATTTCACAATCGTTTAGGCCGAGTGCGATAAAGTACACACTTGCCTAGAAAACTCGTTTTAACAATCTTTGAAAGCATATAACATGTTATCAATCATTCATACCAGCCATATAATCATGAAACATATCAAACAAGGAACACTCACCTATACACGCAAAATAACGTCCACTTCTCAATCACCAATGAAACCTAAAAGTAAACAAAGAACACATTACAATCCATCTAGCATGATTTGGATGAAATCAAGAATTACCCGACTACTCGCGAGTAAACGTATAAAATGACTTTTAAAGTGTCAATAGAGCATATGGATCCGTGGACGGGAATTACTAGGGTTCATAAACCAACCTAAAGAGGTATTAGGTTTTAGAATGGTAAAATGATCATTTTATTTGCCAAGCGAAAATATACAGGTTCAAATAGAAATTTAGCCCTCGACCACCCTTTGAAAGAGCCGGAAACATTTTCAGTAAATACGTCCAATTCGTCACAAAATACATTCGCAAAATCACTTTAACTTGATCACATTACAAGAAGATAAACGGACGGCATGTCCCTTGTGTTTACCTATTTTCCAGCCATTAATGGCTTCATTATTTTTCCTCAAAACAGTCCCAACATCTCATATAGAATAATCTCATGTCCAAAAGCCGTTCACTAGGCTTAAAGTCATATAAATACAAAATAAATACAAAAATCAAGCTAAAAAACATTTCCGGATAAAAACAGTTTTTGACACCATTGTACGGTTTTGGCACCATTGGCACTACGATTATCGGAAGAAGGTGCAAGATACATCGTTTCGAAGCTAAGACACAACCCTACATTTCTTATGAAGACCTCCAAGGCCAAATCATGCATTTTCACGATCAAAAATGGAAAACTACACCAAAACCAGAATTCTGGGCGCGAAACAGGTTTCATGAACAGTCAAGGGTATTTCGATCATTTCACATGCTACAGTGGTCGGATCAAGCTGAAATTTTGTAGGAAACTATTTTATACTATTGGCTACAACTTTCATGTTTTGTCCAAAATCTAATTCGGTAAGGATCATGGTGAAAAGTCCCGGTCAGATTGGGTGAAAAGACAACCCTGTTCGCTGAACTCCTACTAGACCAGTCTGGGTATTTCCGTCTTATCTCAGGCTCCCGAGCTCGGATGGGTCTGAAAATTTACAGTCAACTAGAAAACATCATTGTCTACAACTTTCATGTCTTGTGCTAAGGTCAATTCGACTTCTAACCTGGTCGAACAGAAACGGACAGAAAGGAGAAAATTGAAACCCTAATCTGGAAATTCATGCATTCATGTGCCAATTCTTCCATAACATCACATCTATAACCAACATAAACCATTAATTTGACATTAGCAAGATCAAAGAAAGAATTCCCTAGTTACTCACCTTGCAAGCTCAAGAAAGTAAGCAACTTAGCACCAATTTCTTCCAAACAACTCCACAACCAACCTCAATATCACCAAACTAAGAAGTTCTATGGAAAAATTTGAAGATTAAACGGTTGAATTGAAAGATTGGGCAAGATTGGAGCTTGAAAATTGAGAGAGTTTTCTTTCCTTTGTTCCTAGCAAGAACTTCGGCCAAGAGCTTCAAAATAAGAAGAATTTTGGGTCAATTTTGGTTTAAATGGTAAAGGCATGAATAGTGGTCAAAAGGTCAAAAAGGTAAGAATAAATCCTCAAGTGACACATGTCCTCTTCATTAATTGCTTGCCTAACTTTTTGTCTCTCTTACACCAATCCACTTGGCAACCTCTAAATATCTCATAACACCCGGTAAACTAAACCCAGTATCCAAAACTTAACCGAACTGGCCGAATTTTTTCCGAATTTTCCACACTAGCGGGTCCCACGTCCGATATACGCTCTTAATTTCTCAAAAACTAACCGATACTAGAAAAATCATTTAAAAACTATATTTACTTATAAAATTGATCTAGAAAAATTTTCTAATACAGAAAATGCAGAAAACGTGCAATTAAGAAAAGTACGGGTCCTCACACTCTCTCCCCCTTAAAGAAATTTCGTTCTCGAAATTTTTACCTTCATTTGCCTCAGACGAGTCCGGAACTGTTTGGGTGCCTAACGCATAAGCTTTTGCTGGCCCACTAGTTCGGTTCCCTCTTTCATTTGCTTGTTTTATTTTAGCTCCCTCCAGTTGCGGAAAACTACCTCCGCGTGACTGTCTCCTCGGACAGTTGCTAACTTGGTGCTCACCACTCCCACAAATCAAGCACTTCCGCCCTTTCCGCCAACAATCGTTCTCGGTATGATTGGCCTTTCCGCAATAGCCACAAGTCAGGTGAGAAGCCATCTTTTGGCTTTCTTGAGAAATTTCCTCAGGTTCGATTTGGCTCCCTTTAGTAGACCTTTTATCTACCGCCCCTATTGTCCATGGTGGGTAGGACAAAAAATTTGTTTTCTGCATTTTGGAAGGGACTATAGATTCACTTGGTTCCTCACTCATACTACCAGCTACACCTCTTTTCCGTGTTTGGGAGGCTTTTACTTGTGCCTTTGCATTCTCGATTCGTTGAGCCTTCTCAAGGGCCTCCGTAAATGTATTCACTTGCACAACTGCCAACGCCTCTTGGATGTCCAAATTTAGTCCCTGTATAAACCGTCTCACTCTTCTCGATTCTGTGGCTACTAATTCTGAAGCAAACTTGGATAGTTTGGTGAATTTCGTTTCGTATTCAGCCACACTTAAGGTCCCCTGGCGTAGTCCAATAAATTCGTCCTCCCTCCTTTCTTGAACTAAGGGTGGGAGGTATTTCTCGTTAAATTCTCTTACAAAATTCGCCCATGTCCAGACAGTCTGTTCTCTTTCCCACTTTGTTCTAATTACATTCCACCATGCTCGGGCCGGTCCCTCAAATTGAAACACTGCGAAGTTCACCTGCCTCTGTTCAGTGTAATTCAAAGCTGTGAATATATTCACCATGGCCTCTAGCCACTGTTCAGCGATGTCCGGATCAGGCCCTCCAGCTAATTGTGGAGGTGCAAACTTCTGAAACCGCTCCAGAGCCTTATCCTCACCCGTCTCAGGGTTCCTGGGTTGATTTACGGGTATTTGATCTTGTTGATCTACTAATCTTGCCAAGATATCCGTCATTTGTTGCATTGCCGTCGCCATTTGGTCTCCGGTTGCAACTCTCGGTCCTTGTTCTTGTTCAGCGGACGTTTTTCCTTCTGCTCTAGGTTCTGTGGTCCGTTTAGTTCCACGGCCTCGACCACGTCCCTGACTACGTCTCCCGTCCATATTTTTCCTCCCCTCTCTTTTTTTCCAAAAGTAGTTTAATGAATAAATGCAATAAGGTGACTCAAAAGTAACCAAAATTGAGGCACCAAGTACACAAGTAAACATATATGCACATAGCACTCCACATATCAAGAAAATAAATGATCAGTTACACAAGTACGTATCAAGTCAGGTAAATATTCATATGCTCAATTACACCAATGAATGTCATGTAATAAGAATATATAAGCGAATCAAACGAGGAGATGATGTGTCGCCCAGTCTTAGCAAAGGTAACCCCGTCCGGTCCCTCACGTCACTTACTATTCACACCAGATATCCCTTAACCTCTTGTACTCATTCCAGTCGAACAAAGCCTGTTCATGTTCCCACAATACAAGCACTACCTCAACTCTGGAGTACTCGGGTACGAGAATTCGAAATAAGATAATTCACCTCTCGAGCTGGCCAGTCCCAAGAGTAAACCATCTACAATCGGAATTCCTCCCAGACGTACCTATCTATGGTCCTCAGATTCCGCAAGAAAATTTAAGGCCTATAACGTTCACAACTCATAGCTTATGCTCGAACGAGCACTTAATCCTTCATACCTAGTCACCACTCAGTCCAGGCTCACTCCGCGCAGAGACCACGCGAAGCAGGCTCTGATACCAACTGTGACAGCCCCACTTTCCCCTAAGGCGAACCAAAGGGTTCGGCGGACTGCCGGCCCAGCTCTCGCCGGGACTCAGTCGATCACTTCAAGCAACCATAAGAACATCTAACCACGATCCAACTTAAAACAAAACGTATATACAATAATATCTCAAGAAGAAGTACAACCGTCAAATATACAGAGGTTCTCAAATCACTATACAACCAGCCCGTGCCAAGCACTAGGGCGAGAACCATGACAAAAGAAAACCAAGGGCTAGACCCAGCTAGTCTATACCGGCTCTCGTCCTTGCTCGCCTTCCCCTGTTAAGGAAAACAAACTAAAGTGGTGTGCTATAAGCTCAGTGAGGTTCCAAACACATAGGCAACAAGAAGTTCAATGCATTCATTACATGTTACCAATAATTCAAATACAAAAGAAAGCGATAAACACCTTCATTAAAAGGATACGTGCTCACAAGGAGTCATTCGTTCATTCATTCATTCACCAGGCTCCACCAACCTCCATCAACCTACAAGGTAATACTCGAGTATACCAAAACGTTCACCCAGGTCCCTAATCGCCCGACCGAGTCCGCTTCTGGCTCGAGACGACCGGTAACAAGGGGCAATGGCCAGTTCAGCCAAAAGGCTTACATTCATGCACAAATAACATTTCACTCATTCAATCGTTGAAAATTTCACAATCGTTTAGGCCGAGTGCGATAAAGTACACACTTGCCTAGAAAACTCGTTTTAACAATCTTTGAAAGCATATAACATGTTATCAATCATTCATACCAGCCATATAATCATGAAACATATCAAACAAAGAACACTCACCTATACACGCAAAATAACGTCCACTTCCAATCACCAATGAAACCTAAAAGTAAACAAAGAACACATTACAATCCATTTTGCATGATTTGGATGAAATCAAGAATTACCCGACTACTCGCGAGTAAACGTATAAAATGACTTTTAAAGTGTCAATAGAGCATATGGATCCGTGGACGGGAATTACTCGGGTTCATAAACCAACCTAAAGATGTATTAGGTTTTAGAATGGTAAAATGATCATTGTATTTGCCAAGCGGAAATATACAGGTTCAAATAGAAATTTAGCCCTCGGCCACCTTTTGAAAGAGCCGGAAACATTTTCAGTAAATACGTCCAATTCATCACAAAATACATTCGCAAAATCACCTTAACTTGATCACATTACAAGAGGATAAACGGGCGGCATGTCCCTTGTGTTTACCTATTTTCCAGCCATTAATGGCTTCATTATTTTCCTCAAAACAGTCCCAACATCTCATATAGAATAATCTCATGTCCAAAAGCCGTTCACTAGGCTTAAAGTCATATAAATACAAAAATAAATACAAAAATCAAGCTAAAAAACATTTCCGGATAAAAACAGTTTTTGACACCATTTTGCGGTTTTGGCACCATTGGCACTACGATTATCGGACGAAGGTGCAAGATACATCGTTTCGAAGCTAACACACAACCCTACATTTCTTATGAAGACCTCCAAGGCCAAATCATGCATTTTCACGATCAAAAATGGAAAACTACACCAAAACCAGAATTCTGGGCACGAAACAGGTTTCATGAACAGTCAAGGGTATTTCGATCATTTCACATGCTACAGTGGTCGGATCAAGCTGAAATTTTGCAGGCAACTATTTTATACTATTGGAGACAACTTTCATGTTTTGCCCAAAATCTAATTCGGTAAGGATCATGGTGAAAAGTCCCGGCCAGATTGGGTGAAAAGACAACCCTGTTCGCTGAACTCCTACTAGACCAGTCGGGTATTTCCGTCTTATCTCAGGCTCCCGAGCTCGGATTGGGCTAAAAATTTACAGGCAACTAGAAAACATCATTGTCTACAACTTTCATGTATTGTGCTAAGGCCAATTCGACTTCTAACCTGGTCGAACAGAAACGGACAGAAAGGGGAAAAATGGAACCCTAATCTGGAAATTCATGCATTCATGTGCCAATTCTTCCATAACATCACATCTATAACCAACATAAACCATTAATTTGACATTAGCAAGATCAAAGAAAGAATTCCCTAGTTACTCACCTTGCAAGCTCAAGAAAGTAAGCAACTTAGCACCAATTTCTTCCAAACAACTCCACAACCAACCTCAATATCACCAAACTAAGAAGTTCTATGGAAAAATTTGAAGATTAAACGGTTGAATTGAAAGATTGGGCAAGATTGGAGCTTGAAAATTGAGAGAGTTTTCTTTCCTTTGTTCCTAGCAAGAACTTCGGCCAAGAGCTTCAAAATAAGAAGAATTTTGGGTCAATTTTGGTTTAAATGGTAAAGGCATGAATAGTGGTCAAAAGGTCAAAAAGGTAAGAATAAATCCTCAAGTGACACATGTCCTCTTCATTAATTGCTTGCCTAACTTTTTGTCTCTCTTACACCAATCCACTTGGCAACCTCTAAATATCTCATAACACCCGGTAAACTAAACCCAGTATCCAAAACTTAACCGAACTGGCCGAATTTTTTCCGAATTTTCCACACTAGCGGGTCCCACGTCCGATATACGCTCTTAATTTCTCAAAAACTAACCGATACTAGAAAAATCATTTAAAAACTATATTTACTTATAAAATTGATCTAGAAAAATTTTCTAATACAGAAAATGCAGAAAACGTGCAATTAAGAAAAGTACGGGTCCTCACACTCTCTCCCCCTTAAAGAAATTTCGTTCTCGAAATTTTTACCTTCATTTGCCTCAGACGAGTCCGGAACTGTTTGGGTGCCTAACGCATAAGCTTTTGCTGGCCCACTAGTTCGGTTCCCTCTTTCATTTGCTTGTTTTATTTTAGCTCCCTCCAGTTGCGGAAAACTACCTCCGCGTGACTGTCTCCTCGGACAGTTGCTAACTTGGTGCTCACCACTCCCACAAATCAAGCACTTCCGCCCTTTCCGCCAACAATCGTTCTCGGTATGATTGGCCTTTCCGCAATAGCCACAAGTCAGGTGAGAAGCCATCTTTTGGCTTTCTTGAGAAATTTCCTCAGGTTCGATTTGGCTCCCTTTAGTAGACCTTTTATCTACCGCCCCTATTGTCCATGGTGGGTAGGACAAAAAATTTGTTTTCTGCATTTTGGAAGGGACTATAGATTCACTTGGTTCCTCACTCATACTACCAGCTACACCTCTTTTCCGTGTTTGGGAGGCTTTTACTTGTGCCTTTGCATCCTCGATTCGTTGAGCCTTCTCAAGGGCCTCCGTAAATGTATTCACTTGCGCTGCTGCCAACGCCTCTTGGATGTCCAAAATTAGTCCCTGTATAAACCGTCTCACTCTTCTCGATTCTGTGGCTACTAATTCTGAAGCAAACTTGGATAGTTTGGTGAATTTCGTTTCGTATTCAGCCACACTTAAGGTCCCCTGGCGTAGTCCAATAAATTCGTCCTCCCTCCTTTCTTGAACTAAGGGTGGGAGGTATTTCTCGTTAAATTCTCTTACAAAATTCGCCCATGTCCAGACAGTCTGTTCTCTTTCCCACTTTGTTCTAATTACGTTCCACCATGCTCGGGCCGGTCCCTCAAATTGAAACACTGCGAAGTTCACCTGCCTCTGTTCAGTGTAATTCAAAGCTGTGAATATATTCACCATGGCCTCTAGCCACTGTTCAGCGATGTCCGGATCAGGCCCTCCAGCTAATTGTGGAGGTGCAAACTTCTGAAACCGCTCCAGAGCCTTATCCTCACCCGTCTCAGGGTTCCTGGGTTGATTTACGGGTATTTGATCTTGTTGATCTACTAATCTTGCCAAGATATCCGTCATTTGTTGCATTGCCGTCGCCATTTGGTCTCCGGTTGCAACTCTCGGTCCTTGTTCTTGTTCAGCGGACGTTTTTCCTTCTGCTCTAGGTTCTGTGGTCCGTTTAGTTCCACGGCCTCGACCACGTCCCTGACTACGTCTCCCGTCCATATTTTTCCTCCCCTCTCTTTTTTTCCAAAAGTAGTTTAATGAATAAATGCAATAAGGTGACTCAAAAGTAACCAAAATTGAGGCACCAAGTACACAAGTAAACATATATGCACATAGCACTCCACATATCAAGAAAATAGATGATCAGTTACACAAGTACGTATCAAGTCAGGTAAATATTCATATGCTCAATTACACCAATGAATGTCATGTAATAAGAATATATAAGCGAATCAAACGAGGAGATGATGTGTCGCCCAGTCTTAGCAAAGGTAACCCCGTCCGGTCCCTCACGTCACTTACTATTCACACCAGATATCCCTTAACCTCTTGTACTCATTCCAGTCGAACAAAGCCTGTTCATGTTCCCACAATACAAGCACTACCTCAACTCTGGAGTACTCGGGTACGAGAATTCGAAATAAGATAATTCACCTCTCGAGCTGGCCAGTCCCAAGAGTAAACCATCTACAATCGGAATTCCTCCCAGACGTACCTATCTATGGTCCTCAGATTCCGCAAGAAAATTTAAGGCCTATAACGTTCACAACTCATAGCTTATGCTCGAACGAGCACTTAATCCTTCATACCTAGTCACCACTCAGTCCAGGCTCACTCCGCGCAGAGACCACGCGAAGCAGGCTCTGATACCAACTGTGACAGCCCCACTTTCCCCTAAGGCGAACCAAAGGGTTCGGCGGACTGCCGGCCCAGCTCTCGCCGGGACTCAGTCGATCACTTCAAGCAACCATAAGAACATCTAACCACGATCCAACTTAAAACAAAACGTATATACAATAATATCTCAAGAAGAAGTACAACCGTCAAATATACAGAGGTTCTCAAATCACTATACAACCAGCCCGTGCCAAGCACTAGGGCGAGAACCATGACAAAAGAAAACCAAGGGCTAGACCCAGCTAGTCTATACCGGCTCTCGTCCTTGCTCGCCTTCCCCTGTTAAGGAAAACAAACTAAAGTGGTGTGCTATAAGCTCAGTGAGGTTCCAAACACATAGGCAACAAGAAGTTCAATGCATTCATTACATGTTACCAATAATTCAAATACAAAAGAAAGCGATAAACACCTTCATTAAAAGGATACGTGCTCACAAGGAGTCATTCGTTCATTCATTCATTCACCAGGCTCCACCAACCTCCATCAACCTACAAGGTAATACTCGAGTATACCAAAACGTTCACCCAGGTCCCTAATCGCCCGACCGAGTCCGCTTCTGGCTCGAGACGACCGGTAACAAGGGGCAATGGCCAGTTCAGCCAAAAGGCTTACATTCATGCACAAATAACATTTCACTCATTCAATCGTTGAAAATTTCACAATCGTTTAGGCCGAGTGCGATAAAGTACACACTTGCCTAGAAAACTCGTTTTAACAATCTTTGAAAGCATATAACATGTTATCAATCATTCATACCAGCCATATAATCATGAAACATATCAAACAAAGAACACTCACCTATACACGCAAAATAACGTCCACTTCCAATCACCAATGAAACCTAAAAGTAAACAAAGAACACATTACAATCCATTTTGCATGATTTGGATGAAATCAAGAATTACCCGACTACTCGCGAGTAAACGTATAAAATGACTTTTAAAGTGTCAATAGAGCATATGGATCCGTGGACGGGAATTACTCGGGTTCATAAACCAACCTAAAGATGTATTAGGTTTTAGAATGGTAAAATGATCATTGTATTTGCCAAGCGGAAATATACAGGTTCAAATAGAAATTTAGCCCTCGGCCACCTTTTGAAAGAGCCGGAAACATTTTCAGTAAATACGTCCAATTCATCACAAAATACATTCGCAAAATCACCTTAACTTGATCACATTACAAGAGGATAAACGGGCGGCATGTCCCTTGTGTTTACCTATTTTCCAGCCATTAATGGCTTCATTATTTTCCTCAAAACAGTCCCAACATCTCATATAGAATAATCTCATGTCCAAAAGCCGTTCACTAGGCTTAAAGTCATATAAATACAAAAATAAATACAAAAATCAAGCTAAAAAACATTTCCGGATAAAAACAGTTTTTGACACCATTTTGCGGTTTTGGCACCATTGGCACTACGATTATCGGACGAAGGTGCAAGATACATCGTTTCGAAGCTAACACACAACCCTACATTTCTTATGAAGACCTCCAAGGCCAAATCATGCATTTTCACGATCAAAATGGAAAACTACACCAAAACCAGAATTCTGGGCACGAAACAGGTTTCATGAACAGTCAAGGGTATTTCGATCATTTCACATGCTACAGTGGTCGGATCAAGCTGAAATTTTGCAGGCAACTATTTTATACTATTGGAGACAACTTTCATGTTTTGCCCAAAATCTAATTCGGTAAGGATCATGGTGAAAAGTCCCGGCCAGATTGGGTGAAAAGACAACCCTGTTCGCTGAACTCCTACTAGACCAGTTGGGTATTTCCGTCTTATCTCAGGCTCCCGAGCTCGGATTGGGCTAAAAATTTACAGGCAACTAGAAAACATCATTGTCTACAACTTTCATGTATTGTGCTAAGGCCAATTCGACTTCTAACCTGGTCGAACAGAAACGGACAGAAAGGGGAAAAATGGAACCCTAATCTGGAAATTCATGCATTCATGTGCCAATTCTTCCATAACATCACATCTATAACCAACATAAACCATTAATTTGACATTAGCAAGATCAAAGAAAGAATTCCCTAGTTACTCACCTTGCAAGCTCAAGAAAGTAAGCAACTTAGCACCAATTTCTTCCAAACAACTCCACAACCAACCTCAATATCACCAAACTAAGAAGTTCTATGGAAAAATTTGAAGATTAAACGGTTGAATTGAAAGATTGGGCAAGATTGGAGCTTGAAAATTGAGAGAGTTTTCTTTCCTTTGTTCCTAGCAAGAACTTCGGCCAAGAGCTTCAAAATAAGAAGAATTTTGGGTCAATTTTGGTTTAAATGGTAAAGGCATGAATAGTGGTCAAAAGGTCAAAAAGGTAAGAATAAATCCTCAAGTGACACATGTCCTCTTCATTAATTGCTTGCCTAACTTTTTGTCTCTCTTACACCAATCCACTTGGCAACATCTAAATATCTTATAACACCCGGTAAACTAAACCCAGTATCCAAAACTTAACCGAACTGGCCGAATTTTTTCCGAATTTTCCACACTAGTGGGTCCCACATCCGATATACGCTCTTAATTTCTCAAACACTAACCGATTTCAGAAAAATCATTTAAAAACTATATTTACTTATAAAATTGATCTAGAAAAATTTTCTAATAAAGAAAATACAAAAAACATGCAATTAAGAAAAGTACGGGTCCTCACACTCTCTCCCCCTTAAAGAAATTTCGTTCTCAAAATTTTTACCTTCATTTGCCTCAGACGAGTCCGGAACTGTTTGGGTGCCTAACGCATAAGCTTTTGCTGGCCCACTAGTTCGGTTCCCTCTTTCATTTGCTTGTTTTATTTTAGCTCCCTCCAGTTGCGGAAAACTACCACCGCGTGACTGTCTCCTCGGACAGTTGCTAACTTGGTGCTCACCACTCCCACAAATCAAGCACTTCCGCCCTTTCCGCCAACAATCGTTCTCGGTATGGTTGGCCTTTCCGCAATAGCCACAAGTCAGGTGAGAAGCCATCTTTTGGCTTTCTTGAGAAATTTCCTCAGGTTCGATTTGGCTCCCTTTAGTAGACCTTTTATCTACCGCCCCTATTGTCCATGGTGGGTAGGACAAAAAATTTGTTTTCTGCATTTTGGAAGGGACTATAGATTCACTTGGTTCCTCACTCATACTACCAGCTACACCTCTTTTCCGTGTTTGGGAGGCTTTTACTTGTGCCTTTGCATCCTCGATTCGTTGAGCCTTCTCAAGGGCCTCCGTAAATGTATTCACTTGCGCTGCTGCCAACGCCTCTTGGATGTCCAAAATTAGTCCCTGTATAAACCGTCTCACTCTTCTCGATTCTGTGGCTACTAATTCTGAAGCAAACTTGGATAGTTTGGTGAATTTCGTTTCGTATTCAGCCACACTTAAGGTCCCCTGGCGTAGTCCAATAAATTCGTCCTCCCTCCTTTCTTGAACTAAGGGTGGGAGGTATTTCTCGTTAAATTCTCTTACAAAATTCGCCCATGTCCAGACAGTCTGTTCTCTTTCCCACTTTGTTCTAATTACGTTCCACCATGCTCGGGCCGGTCCCTCAAATTGAAACACTGCGAAGTTCACCTGCCTCTGTTCAGTGTAATTCAAAGCTGTGAATATATTCACCATGGCCTCTAGCCACTGTTCAGCGATGTCCGGATCAGGCCCTCCAGCTAATTGTGGAGGTGCAAACTTCTGAAACCGCTCCAGAGCCTTATCCTCACCCGTCTCAGGGTTCCTGGGTTGATTTACGGGTATTTGATCTTGTTGATCTACTAATCTTGCCAAGATATCCGTCATTTGTTGCATTGCCGTCGCCATTTGGTCTCCGGTTGCAACTCTCGGTCCTTGTTCTTGTTCAGCGGACGTTTTTCCTTCTGCTCTAGGTTCTGTGGTCCGTTTAGTTCCACGGCCTCGACCACGTCCCTGACTACGTCTCCCGTCCATATTTTTCCTCCCCTCTCTTTTTTTCCAAAAGTAGTTTAATGAATAAATGCAATAAGGTGACTCAAAAGTAACCAAAATTGAGGCACCAAGTACACAAGTAAACATATATGCACATAGCACTCCACATATCAAGAAAATAGATGATCAGTTACACAAGTACGTATCAAGTCAGGTAAATATTCATATGCTCAATTACACCAATGAATGTCATGTAATAAGAATATATAAGCGAATCAAACGAGGAGATGATGTGTCGCCCAGTCTTAGCAAAGGTAACCCCGTCCGGTCCCTCACGTCACTTACTATTCACACCAGATATCCCTTAACCTCTTGTACTCATTCCAGTCGAACAAAGCCTGTTCATGTTCCCACAATACAAGCACTACCTCAACTCTGGAGTACTCGGGTACGAGAATTCGAAATAAGATAATTCACCTCTCGAGCTGGCCAGTCCCAAGAGTAAACCATCTACAATCGGAATTCCTCCCAGACGTACCTATCTATGGTCCTCAGATTCCGCAAGAAAATTTAAGGCCTATAACGTTCACAACTCATAGCTTATGCTCGAACGAGCACTTAATCCTTCATACCTAGTCACCACTCAGTCCAGGCTCACTCCGCGCAGAGACCACGCGAAGCAGGCTCTGATACCAACTGTGACAGCCCCACTTTCCCCTAAGGCGAACCAAAGGGTTCGGCGGACTGCCGGCCCAGCTCTCGCCGGGACTCAGTCGATCACTTCAAGCAACCATAAGAACATCTAACCACGATCCAACTTAAAACAAAACGTATATACAATAATATCTCAAGAAGAAGTACAACCGTCAAATATACAGAGGTTCTCAAATCACTATACAACCAGCCCGTGCCAAGCACTAGGGCGAGAACCATGACAAAAGAAAACCAAGGGCTAGACCCAGCTAGTCTATACCGGCTCTCGTCCTTGCTCGCCTTCCCCTGTTAAGGAAAACAAACTAAAGTGGTGTGCTATAAGCTCAGTGAGGTTCCAAACACATAGGCAACAAGAAGTTCAATGCATTCATTACATGTTACCAATAATTCAAATACAAAAGAAAGCGATAAACACCTTCATTAAAAGGATACGTGCTCACAAGGAGTCATTCGTTCATTCATTCATTCACCAGGCTCCACCAACCTCCATCAACCTACAAGGTAATACTCGAGTATACCAAAACGTTCACCCAGGTCCCTAATCGCCCGACCGAGTCCGCTTCTGGCTCGAGACGACCGGTAACAAGGGGCAATGGCCAGTTCAGCCAAAAGGCTTACATTCATGCACAAATAACATTTCACTCATTCAATCGTTGAAAATTTCACAATCGTTTAGGCCGAGTGCGATAAAGTACACACTTGCCTAGAAAACTCGTTTTAACAATCTTTGAAAGCATATAACATGTTATCAATCATTCATACCAGCCATATAATCATGAAACATATCAAACAAAGAACACTCACCTATACACGCAAAATAACGTCCACTTCCAATCACCAATGAAACCTAAAAGTAAACAAAGAACACATTACAATCCATTTTGCATGATTTGGATGAAATCAAGAATTACCCGACTACTCGCGAGTAAACGTATAAAATGACTTTTAAAGTGTCAATAGAGCATATGGATCCGTGGACGGGAATTACTCGGGTTCATAAACCAACCTAAAGATGTATTAGGTTTTAGAATGGTAAAATGATCATTGTATTTGCCAAGCGGAAATATACAGGTTCAAATAGAAATTTAGCCCTCGGCCACCTTTTGAAAGAGCCGGAAACATTTTCAGTAAATACGTCCAATTCATCACAAAATACATTCGCAAAATCACCTTAACTTGATCACATTACAAGAGGATAAACGGGCGGCATGTCCCTTGTGTTTACCTATTTTCCAGCCATTAATGGCTTCATTATTTTCCTCAAAACAGTCCCAACATCTCATATAGAATAATCTCATGTCCAAAAGCCGTTCACTAGGCTTAAAGTCATATAAATACAAAAATAAATACAAAAATCAAGCTAAAAAACATTTCCGGATAAAAACAGTTTTTGACACCATTTTGCGGTTTTGGCACCATTGGCACTACGATTATCGGACGAAGGTGCAAGATACATCGTTTCGAAGCTAACACACAACCCTACATTTCTTATGAAGACCTCCAAGGCCAAATCATGCATTTTCACGATCAAAAATGGAAAACTACACCAAAACCAGAATTCTGGGCACGAAACAGGTTTCATGAACAGTCAAGGGTATTTCGATCATTTCACATGCTACAGTGGTCGGATCAAGCTGAAATTTTGCAGGCAACTATTTTATACTATTGGCTACAACTTTCATGTTTTGCCCAAAATCTAATTCGGTAAGGATCATGGTGAAAAGTCCCGGCCAGATTGGGTGAAAAGACAACCCTGTTCGCTGAACTCCTACTAGACCAGTTGGGTATTTCCGTCTTATCTCAGGCTCCCGAGCTCGGATTGGGCTAAAAATTTACAGGCAACTAGAAAACATCATTGTCTACAACTTTCATGTATTGTGCTAAGGCCAATTCGACTTCTAACCTGGTCGAACAGAAACGGACAGAAAGGGGAAAAATGGAACCCTAATCTGGAAATTCATGCATTCATGTGCCAATTCTTCCATAACATCACATCTATAACCAACATAAACCATTAATTTGACATTAGCAAGATCAAAGAAAGAATTCCCTAGTTACTCACCTTGCAAGCTCAAGAAAGTAAGCAACTTAGCACCAATTTCTTCCAAACAACTCCACAACCAACCTCAATATCACCAAACTAAGAAGTTCTATGGAAAAATTTGAAGATTAAACGGTTGAATTGAAAGATTGGGCAAGATTGGAGCTTGAAAATTGAGAGAGTTTTCTTTCCTTTGTTCCTAGCAAGAACTTCGGCCAAGAGCTTCAAAATAAGAAGAATTTTGGGTCAATTTTGGTTTAAATGGTAAAGGCATGAATAGTGGTCAAAAGGTCAAAAAGGTAAGAATAAATCCTCAAGTGACACATGTCCTCTTCATTAATTGCTTGCCTAACTTTTTGTCTCTCTTACACCAATCCACTTGGCAACATCTAAATATCTTATAACACCCGGTAAACTAAACCCAGTATCCAAAACTTAACCGAACTGGCCGAATTTTTTCCGAATTTTCCACACTAGTGGGTCCCACATCCGATATACGCTCTTAATTTCTCAAACACTAACCGATTTCAGAAAAATCATTTAAAAACTATATTTACTTATAAAATTGATCTAGAAAAATTTTCTAATAAAGAAAATACAGAAAACATGCAATTAAGAAAAGTACGGGTCCTCACACTCTCTCCCCCTTAAAGAAATTTCGTTCTCGAAATTTTTACCTTCATTTGCCTCAGACGAGTCCGGAACTGTTTGGGTGCCTAACGCATAAGCTTTTGCTGGCCCACTAGTTCGGTTCCCTCTTTCATTTGCTTGTTTTATTTTAGCTCCCTCCAGTTGCGGAAAACTACCTCCGCGTGACTGTCTCCTCGGACAGTTGCTAACTTGGTGCTCACCACTCCCACAAATCAAGCACTTCCGCCCTTTCCGCCAACAATCGTTCTCGGTATGGTTGGCCTTTCCGCAATAGCCACAAGTCAGGTGAGAAGCCATCTTTTGGCTTTCTTGAGAAATTTCCTCAGGTTCGATTTGGCTCCCTTTAGTAGACCTTTTATCTACCGCCCCTATTGTCCATGGTGGGTAGGACAAAAAATTTGTTTTCTGCATTTTGGAAGGGACTATAGATTCACTTGGTTCCTCACTCATACTACCAGCTACACCTCTTTTCCGTGTTTGGGAGGCTTTTACTTGTGCCTTTGCATCCTCGATTCGTTGAGCCTTCTCAAGGGCCTCCGTAAATGTATTCACTTGCGCTGCTGCCAACGCCTCTTGGATGTCCAAAATTAGTCCCTGTATAAACCGTCTCACTCTTCTCGATTCTGTGGCTACTAATTCTGAAGCAAACTTGGATAGTTTGGTGAATTTCGTTTCGTATTCAGCCACACTTAAGGTCCCCTGGCGTAGTCCAATAAATTCGTCCTCCCTCCTTTCTTGAACTAAGGGTGGGAGGTATTTCTCGTTAAATTCTCTTACAAAATTCGCCCATGTCCAGACAGTCTGTTCTCTTTCCCACTTTGTTCTAATTACGTTCCACCATGCTCGGGCCGGTCCCTCAAATTGAAACACTGCGAAGTTCACCTGCCTCTGTTCAGTGTAATTCAAAGCTGTGAATATATTCACCATGGCCTCTAGCCACTGTTCAGCGATGTCCGGATCAGGCCCTCCAGCTAATTGTGGAGGTGCAAACTTCTGAAACCGCTCCAGAGCCTTATCCTCACCCGTCTCAGGGTTCCTGGGTTGATTTACGGGTATTTGATCTTGTTGATCTACTAATCTTGCCAAGATATCCGTCATTTGTTGCATTGCCGTCGCCATTTGGTCTCCGGTTGCAACTCTCGGTCCTTGTTCTTGTTCAGCGGACGTTTTTCCTTCTGCTCTAGGTTCTGTGGTCCGTTTAGTTCCACGGCCTCGACCACGTCCCTGACTACGTCTCCCGTCCATATTTTTCCTCCCCTCTCTTTTTTTCCAAAAGTAGTTTAATGAATAAATGCAATAAGGTGACTCAAAAGTAACCAAAATTGAGGCACCAAGTACACAAGTAAACATATATGCACATAGCACTCCACATATCAAGAAAATAGATGATCAGTTACACAAGCACGTATCAAGTCAGGTAAATATTCATATGCTCAATTACACCAATGAATGTCATGTAATAAGAATATATAAGCGAATCAAACGAGGAGATGATGTGTCGCCCAGTCTTAGCAAAGGTAACCCCGTCCGGTCCCTCACGTCACTTACTATTCACACCAGATATCCCTTAACCTCTTGTACTCATTCCAGTCGAACAAAGCCTGTTCATGTTCCCACAATACAAGCACTACCTCAACTCTGGAGTACTCGGGTACGAGAATTCGAAATAAGATAATTCACCTCTCGAGCTGGCCAGTCCCAAGAGTAAACCATCTACAATCGGAATTCCTCCCAGACGTACCTATCTATGGTCCTCAGATTCCGCAAGAAAATTTAAGGCCTATAACGTTCACAACTCATAGCTTATGCTCGAACGAGCACTTAATCCTTCATACCTAGTCACCACTCAGTCCAGGCTCACTCCGCGCAGAGACCACGCGAAGCAGGCTCTGATACCAACTGTGACAGCCCCACTTTCCCCTAAGGCGAACCAAAGGGTTCGGCGGACTGCCGGCCCAGCTCTCGCCGGGACTCAGTCGATCACTTCAAGCAACCATAAGAACATCTAACCACGATCCAACTTAAAACAAAACGTATATACAATAATATCTCAAGAAGAAGTACAACCGTCAAATATACAGAGGTTCTCAAATCACTATACAACCAGCCCGTGCCAAGCACTAGGGCGAGAACCATGACAAAAGAAAACCAAGGGCTAGACCCAGCTAGTCTATACCGGCTCTCGTCCTTGCTCGCCTTCCCCTGTTAAGGAAAACAAACTAAAGTGGTGTGCTATAAGCTCAGTGAGGTTTCAAACACATAGGCAACAAGAAGTTCAATGCATTCATTACATGTTACCAATAATTCAAATACAAAAGAAAGCGATAAACACCTTCATTAAAAGGATACGTGCTCACAAGGAGCCATTCGTTCATTCATTCATTCACCAGGCTCCACCAACCTCCATCAACCTACAACGTAATACTCGAGTATACCAAAACGTTCACCCAGGTCCCTAATCGTCCGACCGAGTCCGCTTCTGGCTCGAGACGACCGGTAACAAGGGGCAATGGCCAGTTCAGCCAAAAGGCTTACATTCATGCACAAATAACATTTCAATCATTCAATCATTGAAAATTTCACAATCGTTTAGGCCGAGTGCGATAAAGTACACACTTGCCTAGAAAACTCGTTTTAACAATCTTTGAAAGCATATAACATGTTATCAATCATTCATACCAGCCATATAATCATGAAACATATCAAACAAGGAACACTCACCTATACACGCAAAATAACGTCCACTTCTCAATCACCAATGAAACCTAAAAGTAAACAAAGAACACATTACAATCCATCTAGCATGATTTGGATGAAATCAAGAATTACCCGACTACTCGCGAGTAAACGTATAAAATGACTTTTAAAGTGTCAATAGAGCATATGGATCCGTGGACGGGAATTACTAGGGTTCATAAACCAACCTAAAGAGGTATTAGGTTTTAGAATGGTAAAATGATCATTTTATTTGCCAAGCGGAAATATACAGGTTCAAATAGAAATTTAGCCCTCGACCACCTTTTGAAAGAGCCGGAAACATTTTCAGTAAATACGTCCAATTCGTCACAAAATACATTCGCAAAATCACTTTAACTTGATCACATTACAAGAAGATAAACGGACGGCATGTCCCTTGTGTTTACCTATTTTCCAACCATTAATGGCTTCATTATTTTTCCTCAAAACTGTCCTAACATCTCATATAGAATAATCTCATGTCCAAAAGCCGTTCACTAGGCTTAAAGTCATATAAATACAAAAATAAATACAAAAATCAAGCTAAAAAACATTTCCGGATAAAAATAGTTTTTGACACCATTTTGCGGTTTTGGCACCATTGGCACTACGATTATCGGACGAAAGTGCAAGATACATCGTTTCGTAGATAACACACAACCCTACATTTCTTATGAAGACCTCCAAGGCCAAATCATGCATTTTCACGATAAAAAATGGAAAACTACACCAAAACCAGAATTCTGGGTGCGAAACAGGTTTCATGAACAGTCAAGGGTATTTCGATCATGGTGAAAAGTCCCGGTCAGATTGGGTGAAAAGACAACCCTGTTCGCTGAACTCCTACTAGACCAGTCTGGGTATTTCCGTCTTATCTCAGGCTCCCGAGCTCGGATGGGTCTGAAAATTTACAGTCAACTAGAAAACATCATTGTCTACAACTTTCATGTCTTGTGCTAAGGTCAATTCGACTTCTAACCTGGTCGAACAGAAACGGACAGAAAGGGGAAAATTGGAACCCTAATCTGGAAATTCATGCATTCATGTGCCAATTCTTCCATAACATCACATCTATAACCAACATAAACCATTAATTTGACATTAGCAAGATCAAAGAAAGAATTCCCTAGTTACTCACCTTGCAAGCTCAAGAAAGTAAGCAACTTAGCACCAATTTCTTCCAAACAACTCCACAACCAACCTCAATATCACCAAACTAAGAAGTTCTATGGAAAAATTTGAAGATTAAACGGTTGAATTGAAAGATTGGGCAAGATTGGAGCTTGAAAATTGAGAGAGTTTTCTTTCCTTTGTTCCTAGCAAGAACTTCGGCCAAGAGCTTCAAAATAAGAAGAATTTTGGGTCAATTTTGGTTTAAATGGTAAAGGCATGAATAGTGGTCAAAAGGTCAAAAAGGTAAGAATAAATCCTCAAGTGACACATGTCCTCTTCATTAATTGCTTGCCTAACTTTTTGTCTCTCTTACACCAATCCACTTGGCAACCTCTAAATATCTCATAACATCCGGTAAACTAAACCCAGTATCCAAAACTGATACGAAATATGGGCCGCTTATATGCCATGTTTCGGGCTGCAAGAGAATGAATCTTTTAGTAATAGTTTATTAGTTTATTTTTCAGATTTCTATTTTATTTGGTAGGAATAAGTTCGGTCCAAGACCTCATGTTGAGTTGGATCCGATTTATAGAGTCTAGGCCACTATTACTTAAGTTGGTTAATTAGCTTTTATTGGGTTATGTTGGGCCATCTTAAAACCTTCATTGGGTCGATTATAAGCTGTCCATTATTTAGCCCTAGCTATGATTAGCGAGTCATTAGTTTAGTTGTCAAATCGAATAAGGAAACTTGCATTGTTTCCAACTTAGATTAGGTTTGCTTCTTTGTAAGGCTATAAATAGCCAAGTTTTGATAATTTAAGGGAGACACTTTTTATCAAAAAAAATACTTGAGAGATTTTTCTCCATAGCTTTCGAGCAACCCTTGAACAACTTAGAGTTATACTCTAGTGTTATTGTTCGGCTTATCAATTCAAGAATCGCACTTGAATTGTGGCACCTCCTACACTTGCCTGAGGTTCGCTAATTCGTTTGATTACGGGTTGAGATAATATCAACAAGTTCGTAGTCACGGGGATTAGAGGGGTCGTAGGGTTTCCGCTGCTACCGTTCCTTGCGTTCGAAGTCAAATCCAACAAGTGGTCTTGGGTCGCGAATCTTCTCACCAACGAGATTCGTATCAGCTGGTATCAGAGCTAGCTTGTTGGTAACATCGTTTATCCCTCTGATACCCGCTGATACGAATCTCGTTGGTGAGAAGATTCGCGGCCCAAGACCACTTGTTGGATTTGACTTCGAAAGCAAGGAACGGTAGCAGCGGAAACCCTACAACCCCTCTAATCCCCGTGACTACGAACTTGTTGATATTATCTCAACCCGTAATCAAACGAATTAGCGAACCTCAGGCAAGTGTAGGAGGCGCCACAATTCAAGTGCGATTCTTGAATTGATAAGCCGAACAAGAACACTAGAGTATAACTCTAAGTTGTTCAAGGGTTGCTCGAAAGCTATGGAGAAAAATCTCTCAAGTATTTTTTTTTTGATAAAAAGTGTCTCCCTTAAATTATCAAAGCTTGGCTATTTATAGCCTTACAAAGAAGCAAACGTAATCTAAGTTGGAAACAATGCAAGTTTCCTTATTCGATTTGACAACTAAAATAATGACTCGCTAATCATAGCTAGGGCTAAATAATGGACAGTTTATAATCGACCCAATGAAGGCTTTAAGCTGGCCCAACATAACCCAATAAAAGCTAATTAACCAACTTAAGTAATAGTGAGCCTAGACTCTATAAATCGGATCCAACTCAACATGAGGTCTTGGACCGAACTTATTCCTACCAAATAAAATAGAAATCTGAAAAATAAACTACTAAACTATTACTAAAAGATTCATTCTCTTGCAGCCCGAAACATGGCCTATAAGCGGCCCATATTTCGTATCATTCCCCTCCTCTTGAAAAAGATTTGTCCTCAAATCGTGGTTGGAAATGAATGGTACTAACAAGAGTTGGCAGGATGAAATCTCAAATCTCCACATATTGGCTCTCTTAGAATGAATGATACCTGCATACGTCATGATTATTATAATTTGGTGCACATATCTCTTGGTCAGCTTGAAAATGCTCACAATCAGCCATGGAAAACTCAAGGCTTTTCTCCAATGACTCCTCGAAGATAACGCATATAGCTTCGGTTCCATGATGCAAGGTAAAATGTATGGTACATTGGCAGCAAGCTCACATCTTCTTGGATCCTCCATAATGCAACTGACAAACTGAAGAACACTTTGAACACGATCGACTTCATTAGATTGATCATCACTTGGGACACTTGTTGCAAAATGGTAAGGAGGCATAGGACAAATTTCAAGTGCAAGGACTCCCTTTGAAACTTCATTACTCCTCCCAACAAGCAAAGCAGGCTCATGGGTGAAGTTGTATATCAATGGATAGTAAAGGGATACAACACTTAAGATGCAAACTCCATGAAAATTCTGATATTCGCCAATGGATATAGGGATAGAACATGCCATGATCAACTCAATCTCTCCTTGCTTAACCTGTATAAAAGAAGAAAAGCTAAACATAAGAAAGGTAAGTTCGTTAGAAAAATAAGCCCTCGCATTGTTTCCCAAAGTCAGCGCACTTTTTCCCTTGTCTTCCTTCTCAACTAGCTCAAGACAACTAACTTGTGTAGATGGGACTTCAAGGTTTTCAATCTCAAGTTCATTGCTAGCATTCGTAGATATTTCTTCAATCAATGGCGGACTAGAAGGAACATCTTTACCACCATTGGTTGACACATGAGTAAGTTGCTCAAAATATGAATTCAGCACTTGGCGAATTTCTCCCATCATAGAGTCAAATAATTCTTTATTCCGGTTTCGGAAATCAGCCTTTGATTCACGAGGCTTTGATTCAATTCGAGAATTCATGACTCGATTCTCACAACACTCCTTAGATGATGCTCGTTTGCTTGATGAAGACCTTGGCTTAGATGCTCGATGCAAACTCCTTTTCTCCTCCTCATACTCATTACAAGTACGCTTATATCTTTCATATACGCACAAGGCACGAAAATGATCCATTTCCTCCTGAAGTGGATGAAACTCATGATGTGAATGCTCGGAGATGGAACGCGTGGAACTAGAGTACTTGGAAGTAGTTGGCTTGGAAGCCCTCCTCTTAAGAGGCTCGTTCTCTAAGAATTCTTGATGATATGAATGAGATGCAACTCCATGAGGCATGGTTAAGTGACCTGCAAAATTGGTTAGCAGAGAAGAGAAATTTCTCACAACACACAAGCTCACGTGTATGCACTCGTCACTCGTGTTTTCACTCTAATTTGTCCCTCACGTAGTCCTCACCAAAGATTTTCTCACAGCCCCTTGCAAACCTTGAAGAAAGTAGAATTCTCCAAGTGCTCAAGTGTAGCTCAAAAACAAGTTCACGCTAGAATTTGAGGTTCGTAAGAGTAGAGATTTGCTTGGAAAACAAAATTAAGACACTAAGAATGGAGTGGTAGAATATATTCAAGAATAAAAACTGGAAAAAGAATGGGCACAAAAGCTGACAAAAATTAAGAACGACACTAAAAACTCTAACCGACAAGGAGAATGGTCCTTTTGCTTTGCTGGAATTTTTTTTTTTTTGGGTCGTTTGCTAAAATATAGCAGGTGATGCAGCTACAAGATAGGCAGAAATTTAGGCACTTTGCAGCTATAAAATAGGGAACAAGATGTGGCTAAAAGTTAGCCTATCAGTTTTGGAAGTCTTTGGCTTTTAGAAATCTTTCGGGTTTTGGAGATTAGGAAGCTGCCTTTTCTTTTTCTTGCTTGGTGTTACCTGATTCCCCTTACTTGGTTGTGGAACAAGATGGGCAGTTTATTTTGTTCCTTTCAAGATCAAATTGGTTGCTGCAACAATTTTTTTTTTTGTTTATACAGCCAAAAGATGAACTATGGGTTCGGCTCAAACACACAAATTTCCAGGTTTGGTTGCAGCTTTGGTGCGGCCTGTTTTGGTGATTTTAATGTTTGGGCAAGTTGTGATTCTTGGTTCCCAACAATTAGAGCTCAAAGTTCAGGTATGTTTCAATGTCACGCACAAGAAAATTTCAAGAATTCAAGATCAAACCACAATTTCCAGCAAATAACTTCAAGAATATCAAGAATCCCTTCAAGATCTTTGTGAAACCAGCAAATTTGACGCAAGAATTTCAAGAACAAGGTACCAATACTTTCCTAGATGATAAGCAACTCAAGAAAAATGACATAAATAGATTTGGAAACAACTAAAACTCAACAAGAAAGACGAACAGATTTTGGAAACTATCGAAACTCAGCAAGAAGGAATGAATAGATTTCTTCTTCCTTTTTTTTTTTTTTTTACACCCAATGATGTAACTACCAAACAAACAGCCTAAGAATAACACAAATAATTCCCAGAGTTTCCAGAAATTAAAAGCGGCACAAGAAAGTCACAAAATACTTTTTTTTTTTTGCAAAGAATAAGACTGGCGGTCAGTTTGCATGTGGTTGCGGACAGTTTGCAGACTTGAAAACAAAGAAGACTTGAAAACAATGCCGACCAGACTTGAAAACAATGCCGACCAGACTTGAAAACAAAGAAGACTCAGACCCCACACGATGTTCCTGGGTTGTTTGTACACAACTCAAACAACACACGACCCCACAAGCATGAAACCAGCAGCGGGACAGAAACTAGAGCCAATGAAATTCCAACAACCTGATTCAGGGCTACTTGGTGCGACTCTCCTTTTTTTTTGTCTCTTTTTTTTTCTTTTGTTTTCTGAGCAGGACACGAGGACAGCAAGGAACAACGAGTCTAGACACAATAAACAACAACAAACACGATGACACAAAACTGAAGACTAACGCGAGACACGATGCACACAACCTGGAAAATTGCGGGCAGCAGCGGAAAAGACAAGGAACAAAAGGATTAGATACTGTTTTTTTTATTTGATTACTTCAAGATCCAAACTCACTGAACTATGTCACAACTAAAGGACAAGAGTCGCAGCAACAACACAAGAAAATAAGATGGACAGGAATGGGAAAATTTGCGGACAGCCAAGGTAAAAAGAAAACTAGCGATTGGAATTTTTTTTTTTGAAACTAACGAGATAGACCGAATTAAGACACCAAAGAGAGGGATAAACGATGTTACCAACAAGCTAGCTCTGATGCCAGCTGATACGAATCTCGTTGGTGAGAAGATTCGCGACCCAAGACCACTTGTTGGATTTGACTTCGAACGCAAGGAACGGTAGCAGCGGAAACCCTACGACCCCTCTAATCCCCGTGACTACGAACTTGTTGATATTATCTCAACCCGTAATCAAACAAATTAGCGAACCTCAAGCAAGTGTAGGAGGCGCCACAATTCAAGTGCGATTCTTGAATTGATAAGCCGAACAAGAACACTAGAGTATAACTCTAAGTTGTTCAAGGGTTGCTCGAAAGCTATGGAGAAAAATCTCTCAAGTATTTTTTTTGATAAAAAGTGTCTCCCTTAAATTATCAAAGCTTGGCTATTTATAGCCTTACAAAGAAGCAAACCTAATCTAAGTTGGAAACAATGCAAGTTTCCTTATTCGATTTGACAACTAAACTAATGACTCGCTAATCATAGCTAGGGCTAAATAATGGACAGCTTATAATCGACCCAATGAAGGCTTTAAGCTGGCCCAACATAACCCAATAAAAGCTAATTAACCAACTTAAGTAATAGTGAGCCTAGACTCTATAAATCGTGATACGAGTTAAGCTATGCCATTGGATAAGGTTCAAGTCCCACTAGGACTGGTTACACGAGCTCGAGCAGTTCATTCAGCTTCATCGTCTCAAAGACGTTATAAGGCGCGGGCACGATTTATAAGGATATGTCTTCTGCCATTTAATTGATTCACCGCAGCAAAGTCATTATAAGGCGTGGGCACGCTTTATAAGCTCAAGTCGTCTGCCCATCTAATCACATTTATTGTTTTAGTTAAATCGTTTGTAATAAGGGCTTTATGGTCCATAGCCTTGCTTTATTTACCTAAGCGATGACCTCATAAGGTTATTTACCTAAGCAATGACCTCATAAGGTTTGGTCAAACCCACAATTTTTAGTCTTATGGAAATAGTCAAGCCTACAATTGTTAGTCTTAGTCAAGACCACAACCCAAGACTAGTTCCACATTTAGTTGTTCATCTCTATGTAAGGCTATAAATAGCCCACACTTCCAATGGTTTTAGGGAATTCAATCAATAAATCAGATTTTGAGAGTTTTCTTGGTTTCTCCAAGGCTTCTTGAATACCTTAGAATTTCTCTAGGTGTTCGTGACTTATCAATCTAGAATCGCACTAGGTTGTGGCGTCTTCTACCATTATACCAAGGTTCGTTAACCACGTGATTAACGGGTTGAGGTCATCCGCTTCAAACTTGGTGTCCTCTTGTCGATCCTGAACCTAATCTTTTACGGGTTTCGTCACAAGGTTGGCGACGTTCGTATCAGTTGGTAATCAGAGCTAATTAAGAGGTATCACGTTATATCCTTTTTTTTTATTTGCTTTTCGAGTCAAGTTGTCGAAAATTCTGTTTTCGTGTTCTAAGTTGCTATCCGCAATTTCCAGATTTGTTACTTCGTGTTCTTGCGTTATTTTTCCAGATTTGTTACGACATAAACTTGTGTCTAGTTGTTGTTAATTGCTGTGGTTAGCCTTGTTTGGTCCAGCCTTTTTTTTTTTGTGTCTTATTCTTGATTCTTTGTTTGAGTCTTGTTTCTATCCTGTTATATCCATTCAATTCCAGTCTTTTGTTCTATTTGATCATTCGAGGTTACTGTTCATCTGAAAAAAATCAGTTTGTAGCAAGGGTTTTAGAGTCCTATCTAGTTATTACCTTGTGTTCTTGTTTACATACAAAAAAAAAAATAGCTGGCTAACCTTACAAAACTTGATAAAAAATTCCTGCAAATCTGTCTTGATCAAAACTTGGGTTTTTTTTGAAGTTCCTGATTGTTTAAAACCACAATCTTGAAGTTCTTGGAACTTTAGTTGGGATTCTTGAAGCCAACCAAAATCTGTCTTGATCAAATCGTGAAATCTTGGATTGTTTAGGGAGGAAATCATCTTCAATTTTGTGTTTCTTGAATTCTGGGAATTAACATCTTGAATTCTTGAAAGAATCTTGAAGTTTCTGGGTTTTGGGAACCAAATCTTGGTAAACAACAAGGCTGCAAATTTTCAGCTGCCAAAATCCTTGTCTTCACCACAACAATCTTCTTTCTTGACTAAGAACATTTTAGCCACGAAATTTGGCTCTTCTTGGCTGATTAGAAAACAAAAACAAAGGAAGAAGAAGAATATTCAGCCTATTCAAGTCAAATTTCCCAACCTATTCAAGTCAAATTTTCCAACCTGTTCAAGTCAAATTTTCCACCCTTGTTCCCAAAAACAACCAAATCAGTTCCAATCTTGAACTTGACCTTAGAATTTATGGGAACCAGCAAATAGGAAGACTAATCCTTGTTTCCAAAGGATTAAAGAAGAAAGTCAGCCTTGGGTTTCCAAAACAGTCCTACCACAACACAAATTCATCTTCCATTCGGATTCCATCTTTGCAACCATTGGGGAATTTCTGTCCAATCATTAATTCTGGAAATTTTCGTGCATCATTAGGTTAGTTTTAAGTGTCAATCTGAATCCTCTAAGTGTCCATTTATCTACCAAAACACTGCCCAAAAATGCAGCAACCAGCAGCTCAAAATTCCAATTTTGGGTAGAGTTTTGTATAGGATCCTTAATTCAACTTTGAGTCATTCTTTGAGTCGTGGTCAGTCCCTTCATCTTTTTTTTTTTTTCTTTCGTTCAAAGTGCTACAATCTTGTGACCCTGGTTGGTAAGTCGATCCACACTAGAAAGAGTTCTAACTTGTTCGAGGAGTTGACCGAGGAGCCTTGAAAATACCTTGGTGAGTTCATTAGAGTGTTCAAACACGAGAGCGAGTGTAAACATGTGAGCTTGTGTGGCGAGGAAAAATATCTTTTGTTTCACTAATTTTTTGCAGGTTTCCTCATACATCATGGCGAATACGAGGCATTTAAAAGCTAGCTTACAACATCTTCTTCTTGATCCTAAGGGAGTCAAAGAAGTAGCATTACATGGTGTAGATGAGCAATTGGATATCGTCAAATCTCAGTTGCATGATTAGTTTTATACTCGTTGTGGTGTCAAAGATAAAACATGCAGCTTGGCCATTGATAAGAGTTGTGAAGTCAATCTTGCAAGCGCTATCATGGTTCACAAATTAAATCTTCCAACTATTGATCATCTTCAACCGTATAAGTTGCCGAGTGCTCATGGTGATGTTTGGGTTACTAAGCACACACTTGTACCTATTCAAATTGGCAAGTATGTGGATGAGGTGTTGTGTGATGTAGTCCCAATTCAAATGACACATGTGTTGCTGGGCAAGGCGTGGATGTTGAAGCGAGAAGTTAAATATGATGGACATACTAATAAGTATTCCTTCTTATTTAATGGTCGTCGTTCTGCACTTGTACCACTTATTTATGACCAACTTTGTACTGATCTAGCATACATGAAATGTGAGCATGAGCATTATAGTATGAAAAAAGAGCTAGATGAGGAAATTGTGACTGATGAGGTAAAATCCGAGGGAGTTGAAAAGGAGAAAGAGGTTGAAAATAATGAGAGGAAAAAGACAGCTATTGAGCATGAGAAAGAGATTGAAAAATCCAAAGTATTGACTGAGATTTTAAGTTTCAACAAAAATGAGAGTGAGGGGATTTATTGCCATTCTAACAACCTTAACATTGCTCTGTCTAGTGTTCCTTGTTTTGTGCAGGTTAAGCAAAGTGCAATCGCTTTGATCTTACAATGTTCCATCCCAAAGTCACTTGTACAATTTGTGAGTTTCCATGGAGTTTGTCTTCTAGGAGTTAGATCAATTTGGTTCCCATTCATGGAATCGGATGATTTCAACGCTGTTCACGTCTTTGGAGGATCAAACTATGTGTACCCTCAAGACATTAGAATCGACCACGTTCCACGAGTTTACACAAGGAACGAGGTCTTCAATGGTCACTACAATACCTATGCTCATCTTGTACCTAGTCCACTTGAAGCTCCAACTTCACCAAGTCAGCTTCCATACTTTGCAAGCTTATTCAAGTTTGAGGAGTCTGATTTCATAGGATCTACATCGCATCACTTTGAGGATCCTTACCTCATGATCATAAGCGATCAAGTTGGGCATACATTGAAATTGGTTCGTGAGATTCAAAGTTCAACAAGGTTTACTTTCCAGCTTAGCAAGTGGTTTATGCATTGGATGAAACTTGTGGTAATCATAACAAAATTGACTCGACGGCATGTAACTTTTCTTATCATCATTCATGCTTCAATTTGTGGGCAAATTGCTTTCAAGAGGAGGGGAATGATACGAGTTAAGCTATGCCATTGGATAAGGTTCAAGTCCCACTAGGACTGGTTACACGAGCTCGAGCAGTTCATTCAGCTTCATCGTCTCAAAGACGTTATAAGGCGCGGGCACGATTTATAAGGATATGTCTTCTGCCATTTAATTGATTCACCGCAGCAAAGTCATTATAAGGCGTGGGCACGCTTTATAAGCTCAAGTCGTCTGCCCATTTAATCACATTTATTGTTTTAGTTAAGTCGTTTGTAATAAGGGCTTTATGGTCCATAGCCTTGCTTTATTTACCTAAGCGATGACCTCATAAGGTTATTTACCTAAGCAATGACCTCATAAGGTTTGGTCAAGCCCAAACCTTGAAAATTTGACTTGAACAGGTTGGAAATTTTGACTTGAATAGGCTGAATGTTCTTAGTCAAGAAACAAGATTGTTATGGTGAAGACAAGGATTTTGGCAGCTGGAATTTTGCAGCCTTGTTGTTTACCAAGATTTGATTCCCAAAACCCAGAAACTTCAAGATTCTTTCAAGAATTCAAGATGTTAATTTCCAGAAACCAAGAAAACTCTCAAAATCTGATTTATTGATTGAATTCCCTAAAACCATTGGAAGTGTGGGCTATTTATAGCATTACATAGAGATGAAAAACTAAATGTGGAACTAGTCTTGGGTTGTGGTCTTGACTAAGACTAACAATTGTAGGCTTGACTATTTAATGATACGAGTTAAGCTATGCCATTGGATAAGGTTCAAGTCCCACTAGAACTGGTTACAAGAGCTCGAGCAGTTCATTCAACTTCATCGCAGCAAAGACGTTATAAGGCGCGGGCACGCTTTATAAGGATATGTCTTCTGCCATTTAATTGATTCACCGCAGCAAAGTCATTATAAGGCGTGGGCATGCTTTATAAGCTCAAGTCGTCTGCCCATCTAATCACATTTATTGTTTTAGTTAAGTCGTTTGTAATAAGGGCTTTATGGTCCATAGTCTTGCTTTATTTACCTAAGCAATGACCTCATAAGGTTATTTACCTAAGCAATGACCTAATAAGGTTTGGTCAAGCCCAAACCTCGAAAATTTGACTTGAACAGGTTGGAAATTTTGACTTGAATAGGCTGAATGTTCTTAGTCAAGAAACAAGATTGTTATGGTGAAGACAAGGATTTTGGCAGCTGGAATTTTGCAGCCTTGTTGTTTACCAAGATTTGATTCCCAAAACCCAGAAACTTCAAGATTCTTTCAAGAATTCAAGATGTTAATTTCCAGAAACCAAGAAAACTCTCAAAATCTGATTTATTGATTGAATTCCCTAAAACCATTGGAAGTGTGGGCTATTTATAGCATTACATAGAGATGAACAACTAAATGTGGAACTAGTCTTGGGTTGTGGTCTTGACTAAGACTAACAATTGTAGGCTTGACTATTTAATGATACGAGTTAAGCTATGCCATTGGATAAGGTTCAAGTCCCACTAGGACTGGTTACACGAGCTCGAGCAGTTCATTCAGCTTCATCGTCTCAAAGACGTTATAAGGCGCGGGCACGATTTATAAGGATATGTCTTCTGCCATTTAATTGATTCACCGCAGCAAAGTCATTATAAGGCGTGGGCACGCTTTATAAGCTCAAGTCGTCTGCCCATCTAATCACATTTATTGTTTTAGTTAAGTCGTTTGTAATAAGGGCTTTATGGTCCATAGCCTTGCTTTATTTACCTAAGCGATGACCTCATAAGGTTATTTACCTAAGCAATGACCTCATAAGGTTTGGTCAAGCCCACAATTTTTAGTCTTATGGAAATAGTCAAGCCTACAATTGTTAGTCTTAGTCAAGACCACAACTCAAGACTAGTTCCACATTTAGTTGTTCATCTCTATGTAAGGCTATAAATAGCCCACACTTCCAATGGTTTTATGCATTCAATCAATAAATCAGATTTTGAGAGTTTTCTTAGTTTCTCCAAGGCTTCTTGAATACCTTAGAATTTCTCTAGGTGTTCGTGACTTATCAATCTAGAATCGCACTAGGTTGTGGCGTCTTCTACCATTATACCAAGGTTCGTTAACCACGTGATTAACGGGTTGAGGTCATCCGCTTCAAACTTGGTGTCCTCTTGTCGATCCTGAACCTAATCTTTTACGGGTTTCGTCACAAGGTTGGCGACGTTCGTATCAGTTGGTAATCAGAGCTAATTAAGAGGTATCACGTTATATCCTTTTTTTTTATTTGCTTTTCGAGTCAAGTTGTCGAAAATTCTGTTTTCGTGTTCTAAGTTGCTATCCGTAATTTCCAGATTTGTTACTTCGTGTTCTTGCGTTATTTTTCCAGATTTGTTACGACATAAACTTGTGTCTAGTTGTTGTTAATTGCTGTGGTTAGCCTTGTTTGGTCCAGCCTTTTTTTTTTGTGTCTTATTCTTGATTCTTTGTTTGAGTCTTGTTTCTATCCTGTTATATCCATTCAATTCCAGTCTTTTGTTTTATTTGATCATTCGAGGTTACTGTTCATCCGAAAAAATCAGTTTGTAGCAAGGGTTTTAGAGTCCTATCTAGTTATTACCTTGTGTTCTTGTTTACATACAAAAAAAAAAATAGCTGGCTAACCTTACAAAACTTGATAAAAAATTCCTGCAAATCTGTCTTGATCAAAACTTGGGTTTTTTTTGAAGTTCCTGATTGTTTAAAACCACAATCTTGAAGTTCTTGGAACTTTAGTTGGGATTCTTGAAGCCAACCAAAATCTGTCTTGATCAAATCGTGAAATCTTGGATTGTTTAGGGAGGAAATCATCTTCAATTTTGTGTTTCTTGAATTCTGGGAATTAACATCTTGAATTCTTGAAAGAATCTTGAAGTTTCTGGGTTTTGGGAACCAAATCTTGGTAAACAACAAGGCTGCAAATTTTCAGCTGCCAAAATCCTTGTCTTCACCACAACAATCTTCTTTCTTGACTAAGAACATTTTAGCCACGAAATTTGGCTCTTCTTGGCTGATTAGAAAACAAAAACAAAGGAAGAAGAAGAATATTCAGCCTATTCAAGTCAAATTTCCCAACCTATTCAAGTCAAATTTTCCAACCTGTTCAAGTCAAATTTTCCACCCTTGTTCCCAAAAACAACCAAATCAGTTCCAATCTTGAACTTGACCTTAGAATTTATGGGAACCAGCAAATAGGAAGACTAATCCTTGTTTCCAAAGGATTAAAGAAGAAAAGTCAGCCTTGGGTTTCCAAAACAGTCCTACCACAACACAAATTCATCTTCCATTCGGATTCCATCTTTGCAACCATTGGGAAATTTCTGTCCAATCATTAATTCTGGAAATTTTCGTGCATCATTAGGTTAGTTTTAAGTGTCATTCTGAATCCTCTAAGTGTCCATTTATCTACCAAAACACTGCCCAAAAATGCAGCAACCAGCAGCTCAAAATTCCAATTTTGGGTAGAGTTTTGTCTAGGATCCTTAAAATTCAACTTTGAGTCATTCTTTGAGTCGTGGTCAGTCCCTTCATCTTTTATTTTTTTTTTCTTTCGTTCAAAGTGCTACAATCTTGTGACCCTGGTTGGTAAGTCGATCCACACTAGAAGGAGTTCTAACTTGTTCGAGGAGTTGACCGAGGAGCCTTGAAAATACCTTGGTGAGTTCATTAGAGTGTTCAAACACGAGAGCGAGTGTAAACATGTGAGCTTGTGTGGCGAGAAAAAATATCTTTTGTTTCACTAATTTTTTGCAGGTTTCCTCATACATCATGGCGAATACGAGGCATTTAAAAGCTAGCTTACAACATCTTCTTCTTGATCCTAAGGGAGTCAAAGAAGTAGCATTACGTGGTGTAGATGAGCAATTGGATATCGTCAAATCTCAGTTGCATGATTGGTTTTATACTCGTTGTGGTGTCAAAGATAAAACATGCAGCTTGGCCATTGATAAGAGTTGTGAAATCAATCTTGCAAGCGCTATCATGGTTCACAAATTAAATCTTCCAACTATTGATCATCTTCAACCGTATAAGTTGCCGAGTGCTCATGGTGATGTTTGGGTTACTAAGCACACACTTGTACCTATTCAAATTGGCAAGTATGTGGATGAGGTGTTGTGTGATGTAGTCCCAATTCAAATGACACATGTGTTGCTGGGCAAGGCGTGGATGTTGAGGCGAGAAGTTAAATATGATGGACATACTAATAAGTATTCCTTCTTATTTAATGGTCGTCGTTCTGCACTTGTACCACTTATTTATGACCAACTTTGTACTGATCTAGCATACATGAAATGTGAGCATGAGCATTATAGTATGAAAAAAGAGCTAGATGAGGAAATTGTGACTGATGAGGTAAAATCCGAGGGAGTTGAAAAGGAGAAAGAGGTTGAAAATAATGAGAGGAAAAAGACAGCTATTGAGCATGAGAAAGAGATTGAAACATCCAAAGTATTGACTGAGATTTTAAGTTTCAACAAAAATGAGAGTGAGGGGGTTTATTGTGACGGCCCCACCTCCCCCTAAGGCGAACCAAAGGGTTCGGCGGGCCGCCTGCCCAGCTCTCGCCGGGACTCAGTCGATCACTACAATCCTCAAATGAATTACAATATAAATCTCAAATATACATCACATGGTCCACAAACATACATCCAAGTCTCCAATAATTACATGTCACAAATGCAGCGGAAACTGATTCCAATCGTGGAATGTATACTTACATCCATATCAATTTCAAATATTTATACAAGACCAACTCGTACATAAAATAGATCCAAACAACTTCACCAAACAACTCACTATCACTAAAAGAAGAGGTTTTATGGAGTAGAAACTAGATCAAGCAAGTGTTTTGGAGGATTTGAGCTAGATAATTGCCAAACTTTGAAGAGGTTTTTTCTTCCTTCTTTGCTAGAGAGAGAATCAGCCAAGAGGTTGAAGACAAGAATGAATTTTGTGTGATTTTTAAGATATTTAAGCAATTGGTCAAAAAGTCAAGAAAATGAATAGTAAGTCATAAGCTATTTCCAATACAATGGTGACACTTGTCACCTCCATAAATGCAATCTTATCTTTTTTTTTTCCTCTCACATCAATCAATTCACATCCTCTACTTATCCCTTAACACCCGATAAATTTTACACAGTATCCGGAATTTAACCTAATTGGCCGAATTTTTCCGAACTTTTCGCACTTGTGGGTCCCACGTCCGTTATATATTCTTAATTTTCTAAAAACTCTCCAATACTAGGAAAATCATTTTAAAACTATTTTTGCTCATAAACTTTATCTGAGGAATTTTTCTAATCAAGAAAATGTAGAAAAACGGGCGATTAAAAAAATAAACCCTAGAAAATTACAAAATTTCCGGGTTCTCAAACTCATTTTTTTTTCGGGGCGTCACAATCTCCCCTCCTTAAAAGAATGTCGTCCTCGACATTCTCACTTGTACCAATCAAGTTAAGACATCCCACACAAATCTCTCAAGAGTCAAATCAAACCCACAGTCCGGCATCCTAAACTTCAAGCCTAGGATACACTACAAAGATCTGAAGCCTAGGCTCTGATACCAACTGTGACGGCCCCACCTCCCCCTAAGGCGAACCAGAGGGTTCGGCGGGCCGCCTGCCCAGCTCTCGCGGGGACTCAGTCGATCACTACAATCCTCAAATGAATTACAATATAAATCTCAAATATACATCACATGGTCCACAAACATACATCCAAGTCTCCAATAATTACATGTCACAAATGCAGCGGAAACTGATTCCAATCGTGGAATGTATACTTACATCCATATCAATTTCAAATATTTATACAAGACCAACTCGTACATAAAATAGATCCAAACAACTTCACCAAACAACTCACTATCACTAAAAGAAGAGGTTTTATGGAGTAGAAACTAGATCAAGCAAGTGTTTTGGAGGATTTGAGCTAGATAATTGCCAAACTTTGAAGAGGTTTTTTCTTCCTTCTTTGCTAGAGAGAGAATCAGCCAAGAGGTTGAAGACAAGAATGAATTTAGTGTGATTTTTAAGATATTTAAGCAATTGGTCAAAAAGTCAAGAAAATGAATAGTAAGTCATAAGCTATTTCCAATACAATGGTGACACTTGTCACCTCCATAAATGCAATCTTATCTTTTTTTTTTCCTCTCACATCAATCAATTCACATCCTCTACTTATCCCTTAACACCCGATAAATTTTACACAGTATCCGGAATTTAACCTAATTGGCCGAATTTTTCCGAACTTTTCGCACTTGTGGGTCCCACGTCCGTTATATATTCTTAATTTTCTAAAAACTCTCCAATACTAGGAAAATCATTTTAAAACTATTTTTGCTCATAAACTTTATCTGAGGAATTTTTCTAATCAAGAAAATGTAGAAAAACGGGCGATTAAAAAAATAAACCCTAGAAAATTACAAAATTTCCGGGTTCTCAAACTCATTTTTTTTTCGGGGCGTCACATTTATTGCCACCTTAACATTGCTCTGTCTAGTGTTCCTTGTTTTGTGCAGGTTAAGCAAAGTGCAATCGCTTTGATCTTACAATGTTCCATCCCAAAGTCACTTGTACAATTTGCGAGTTTCCATGGAGGTTGTGATGCGATTGAGCACGAGACCCAAAGTGTACAAGTAGACCCTGTGAAGGTGCCCCTAGGCCCAGTGACACGAGCACGAGCTAAGAGATTCAAGGAGTCCCTCCAAGCCTTGGTACGTGCCATCCAAATCCAAGAGAAACCGGCCATTGAAGGAATTGAGTTGGAATATCCTTGCACGACTACTAAAATGCTGCTTACAATTGAAGATGCAAGTGTTCAAGCTCCAAATAGCTGGCCAAGCTGCAGTTAAGTGCCCTCGCTGAGCCGTACGGGGATCTCGCTGCCCGGTCAGCGAGTCGGGGGTCCAAGGGGGCGACGCGCCCCTGGCTTGGGGGCCCGGGGGCTTCGCTGCGCCCCCGGTGGGGGTTCGGGGGCAACGCCCCCGACGCTTAAGATCTATAGTTAGTTGGGCTAGCTTTCGGTCAAGTGGAGGCCCAAGGGCCTGGCCGAACTTTCCTTGTTATCTTTCCAGTCTATTAGGTCTTAGTCACGGCTATTAATAGCCTCAAGCCGCATGTTACATTCAGTTTTTGAGAGTATTGAATAAAATTTCCAGAATTTCGTCCATTCCTTGTGGCAAATTCCCTTAGCTTGTGAAAGCTAAGTTGAACATCCTAGAGCTGATCCTAGGCTGTTCGTGACTTATCAATCAAGCACACATACTTGATTGTGGCGTCCTCTACCGTTAAATCTGTTCTTGAGTGGTCCAAGTTCGGGTTCAACTCCATCAAATCTTTATCGTGTTCCTCTAGATCCGAAGTTGCTTCCGCGTCTCGCATCAGCTGGTATCAGAGCTGGTTAGAGGTATCACGAATATCCTTTTTATTGTTTTTAGATCTGTTTTAGTCTTCTAAATTCGTAGCTCAAGTGCTCGGGTTTGTCAAGTCTGAAATCTGTCTTGGTTGTTTCCTTGTCAGAAATCTGTCTTTGTTGTTTAGTTGTTGTCCGAAATTTTCTGTCCAGTTTTGTCTTGTGTTTATGTTCTGTTTAAATCCAAAAAAAAAAAAAAAAATCTATTGTGATGCATACCTTATTGTCATTCCCTTGAGTCGTTGCTGGAATTAATTTGCTGGGATACCGAATCTGTTTGCACTTGTTTCTTGAACCTTTGTGTTGTTGCTTTGCAAAACTCGAACATCAAAACCTTATTGGGGAAGTCTTGAGCTTCTTGGATCAAAGAGGTTAATCTTGGCAGTCTTGAAACCTGAAATAAACCTTCAACCGTGTTCTTGTTTTCATGGAACTTTGATCTTGAAACCAAATCTGTCCAAGTTGTTTACGTTAATTGCTGTGAAATTATGGTCTAAACTAGCTGGCTATTGTGTGAAAACAACCTCCAATTCTTGACCAGCCTTCAAGTTGTACCAAATCTGATTCAAACTTGGACTTCCAAATCTGAACAACCTCCAATTCTTGACAGCCTACATTCTTGACCAGCCTTCAAGTTTTACCAAATCTGATTCAAACTTGGACTTCCAAATCTGAACAGCCCCTAGTCTTGGTCAGCCTTCAAGCCACCGAATTTGATTCAAACTTGGACTTCCAAATCTGATTCAAACTTGGACTTCCAAATCTGAACAGCCCCTAGTCTTGGTCAACCTTCAAGCCACCGAATTTGATTCAAACTTGGACTTCCAAATCTGATTCAAACTTGGACTTCCAAATCTGAACAACCTCCAATTCTTGACAGCCTACAAGTTTACCAAATTTGGTGCAAAATCTGACTTCCAAATCTGACCAGCCCCAAAATTTCGAATTTGAACCACTTGGGACTCCCAAATCTGACCAAACTCCAAGGTTTCCAATCCTTGGCAACCCCAAGTGTCCAAATCAGGTCAAACTTTCCAATTTTCGAATCTTGAATCCTTGAATTTTCCCAAAACCGTTGGAGCAATTGTGACACCCGATTGGGCTGAGTTTTAGGTAGTAGATTGACCATTATTTGAGCAGCATAAGGCCACCCAAAATACTCCAAACCCTTACCAAAAAGACCACGGACCAGCAGCTCAACAAATTCCAGAAAATTGGGTTTCGGGTAGAGTTTTCTAGGATTTTCAAAATTTCAGCATTCAAGTTAATTGTCTTACTTTCTTTTGTGTCGTTAGTTATTGTCCAACTATATTCTAAGTCTTGAGTCGTGTCTAGGTCTTCAGTCATTCAATTCCATTTTATTGCTACTAGCTTGTGTGTCACCTGTTGACTAGTCAAGAACGTACATTGCGGTGACGCCTAGTTTGTTCAACTCAAGCAACAAGCAAGCCAAGGAATTGCTTGGTAAGATTATTAGAGAGTGATACACTTGAGTGAAACACGAGTGTGAGTGACCTATACATCGTATTAAAAAAAAAAAAAAAAAAAAAGAGAGAGGAACTCGTTTTGTTTATTTGTTTTGCAGGTGGACTAAATATGTCTAGTGGAGTTGGTGAACAAACCATGGACATCAAATTACAGTTGGAAGCCATGATGAGGGAGTTCAAACGATTGCTTAAGAATGAAATTGAGCCATTGCATGATCGAATTGATCAGTTGGAGAACTCGAGACCTCCACCTACCCCGAGTAAGGGCAAAGAATCGGCATACTCAAACGATGAAGAGGAAGCATTTGAGGGAAGGTACCAAAATGATCAAAGGTTCCAACGTCGAGGAGACGACACCATTAAAGGTGTCAAACTCAAGATTCCCTCATTCCAAGGCAAGTCGGACCCCGAGGCGTACTTGGAATGGGAACGGAAAATTGAGTTAGTCTATGAATGCCACACCTATACGGAGGAGCAAAAGGTGAAACTAGCAGCCGTAGAATTCACTGACTACGCCTCCATTTGGTGGGACCAACTTAGACTAAGCCGAAGGAGAAATCGTGAGAGACCTGTGGAAACTTGGGAGGAAATGAGGAGTCTGATGAGAAAAAGATTCGTTCCGAGCTACTATAGCCGAGATCTACACCGTCGGCTACAAGCTCTCAACCAAGGGTCCATGTCAGTTGAGGATTATTACAAGGAGATGGAAATGGCCATCATGAAGGCGGATTTGCGTGAAGATGGAGAGGCCACGATGGCTCGTTTTCTACATGGATTGAGGCCCGAGATTGCTGAAGTAGTGGAACTCCAACACTACCTCGACATGAATGAAATGCTAGAGAAGGCGGTTACAATTGAACGGCGCCTCAAGAGGAGGGGTACTGCACGACAAAGCACTACTTATCAAGCTGGAAATTGGCGCACTTCTCAACCAAAAAGGGAGGAGAAGGCCGCAGCTCCTTCTTACCCTCCAAGGCCGAATGGCCTCCCTTCCAAGGCGACGCCCAAGCCTGACTTTAAGGCTAATAATGCAGCTTCCAAACCACGTGGCCGAGACACCAAGTGCTTTAAGTGTCAAGGATTTGGCCACATCGCTTCTCAATGCCCCAGCCAAAGGACCATGTTGGTGTTGCCAAATGGGGAAATTGTATCAGATGAGGAAGAGGAGTACGAGGGGATACCGCCTCTAGAAGAGGAAGAGAATGAATCGAGTGAGGAGATACCTACGCATGAGGAGATTGGATGCCTAGTGGTTCGAAAGGTCCTCACTACCCGCGCCAAAGAGGACGAAATGGAGGTACAACGGGACAACCTTTTCTACACAAGGTGTCATATCAAGGATAAGGTGTGTAGTGTTGTTATTGATAGTGGGAGTTGTGCCAATGTCGCTAGTCTACTCATGGTAGAAATGCTAGGGCTCCAAGTTATCAAACATCCAAGACCTTATCGGCTTCAATGGTTGAACAATGAAGGGGAAGTACGTGTGTTTAGACAAGTAAAAGTACCATTCCGAATTGGCAAGTATGCAGACGAGGTTACTTGTGATGTCGTGCCAATGCAAGCAAGTCACCTCATTCTTGGACGGCCTTGGCAATATGATCGCGATGTCGAATTCAAGGGAAGAGCTAATAAATATGTCTTTACTCATTGCAATAGAAAGGTGACACTTGTACCTCTCACCCCAAAACAAGTGTATGAAGATCAAATGAGGCTGCAAAAGGAGTATGAGCTAGAACTTGAGAGGAAAAAGCGAGAGAAAAGTGAGGAAGAAAAAGGAGAGAGTAGGGCCGAACCCCTAGGGAAGAAAAAGGCAACAAGTGGGTCGGCTATGAGAGAAGAAAATAAGGGGAAGCTAAGTTTGCTAGCAAAAGCCAAGGATATAAGGCGAGCTTTGTCTTCCAACCAACTCTTACTTATGCTTGTGTGCAAAGAAGAGTTGGTCACTTCATCCATACCCACTGACTCCTTGCCTTCTACTATTTTACCTCTCTTGCAGGAATTTGAGGACATATTTCCTGAGGATGTACCTGATGGACTACCACCGCTAAGGGGAATCGAGCACCAAATCGATCTCATTCCTGGAGCACCATTGCCTAACAAACCAGCCTATAGAATGGGTCCTGAGGAAACAAAGGAATTGCAAAGGCAAGTGGAGGAATTGCTAAGGAAAGGTTGGGCTAGAGAAAGTCTAAGTCCATGCGCTGTACCAGTGATTCTCGTGCCAAAGAAAGATGGAGCGTGGAGAATGTGCACCGACTGTCGAGCAGTCAATGCAATCACGGTAAAATATCGTCACCCTATCCCTAGGTTAGATGATATGTTAGATGAACTGCATGGTGCCATTATATTCACTAAAATTGATTTGAAAAGTGGTTACCACCAACTAAGAATGAAAGAGGGAGATGAGTGGAAAACCGCTTTCAAAACTAAACATGGTCTATACGAGTGGTTAGTAATGCCATTTGGTTTAACTAATGCACCTAGTACCTTCATGCGTTTAATGAACCATGTTTTGAGACCTTTTCTTGGGAAATTTGTAGTGGTTTACTTTGATGATATTCTGATTTATAGCAGAAGCTTAGAGGAACACCTTGAGCACCTCAAAGCCATCTTTGAAGTACTTCGAAGGGAAAGGCTATATGCCAACCTTAAGAAGTGCACATTTTGCACTGATCGTGTTGTGTTTCTAGGATATGTTGTAAGTGCGCAGGGCATTCATGTAGATGAAGAGAAGATTAAATCCATCCAAGAGTGGCCAACACCTACCTCAGTAAGTGATGTGCGCAGCTTTCATGGATTAGCAAGCTTCTACCGTCGTTTTGTGAAGGATTTTAGCACCATCGCTGCACCTCTTACCGCAGTCATAAAGAAGAACGAGAAGTTCTTTTGGGGGGAAGCCCAAGATAAGGCTTTCCAATTGCTGAAACACAAACTCACACATGCACCACTCCTTGCAATACCTAATTTTGATCTCACTTTTGAAGTGGAATGTGATGCATCAGGTGTAGGAGTAGGAGCCGTACTCATGCAAGGAGGGAGACCGATTGCCTACTTTAGTGAGAAATTAAATGGCGCGGTCCTCAACTATTCAACTTATGACAAGGAGATGTTTGCCCTTGTACGTGCTTTGGAGACATGGCAACACTACCTACGTGCCCGGGAATTCGTCATCAAAACTGACCATGAGTCTCTCAAGCACCTAAAAGGACAACAAAAGCTGAGCAAACGACATGCCCGATGGGTAGCCTTCATTGAGTCTTTTCCATACGTCATCAAATACAAAACAGGTAAATCTAATGTCGTAGCTGACGCTTTATCTCGTAGACACATTTTGCTCACTGCTTTAGATGCTAAACTCCTAGGCTTTGAACTCATGAAGGAGTTGTATAAGAATGACTTGGATTTTGCGAACGCTTATGCGAATTGGGGAAAATCTGACTTTGAAAAATTCTTCGTACATGATGGGTTCTTATTTTATCTTACCAAGTTGTGCATTCCTCGAGGGTCCATACGTAACTTACTTATTCAGGAGTCACATAGTGGTGGACTAATGGGACACTTTGGTGTCACCAAGACATTAGCTGTATTACAGGAACACTTCCATTGGCCTCGCATGCGCAAGGACGTGGAGAGGATTGTTGAAAGATGTGGCGTGTGCCACAAAGCTAAGTCTCGGGTCAACCCAAACGGTTTGTATACTCCTTTACCCATACCTCACCAACCTTGGGTTGACATTTCCATGGATTTCGTGCTTGGGTTACCTCGTTCAAAGCGTGGCCATGACTCTATATTTGTTGTGGTAGATAGGTTCTCCAAAATGGCTCACTTTATTGCATGTCATAAGACGGATGATGCTTTACACATTGCTGATTTATTCTTTAAAGAGGTTGTTCGTTTGCATGGCATACCTAGGACTATAGTATCTGATAGAGATGTCAAGTTTTTGAGCTATTTTTGGAAATCTTTATGGGGTCGGTTGGGAACCAAACTGTTGTTCTCTACCTCTAGTCATCCTCAAACGGACGGACAAACTGAGGTAGTCAATAGGACTTTATCCACACTCCTACGTGCAATCATAAAGAAAAATATCAAGTCATGGGAGGAGTGTCTACCTCATGTTGAGTTTGCATACAATAGGGCTGTGCATAGTGCTACACAATTCTCGCCTTTTGAAGTTGTGTATGGTTTGAACCCCTTAACTCCCTTAGATTTGTTGCCATTACCTTCTTCTGAGCATATGAACTTAGATGGCAAGAAGAAAGCTGAGTTCGTGAGATCATTACATGACAAGGTTCGTACCAATATCGAGAGGAGGACAGCCCAATATGTCCAACAAGCTAATAAGCACAGGCGCAAGCTTGTCTTTGAACCGGGTGATTGGGTCTGGTTACATTTGCGCAAGGAGAGATTTCCAAACCAACGGAAAAGCAAGCTGTCACCAAGAGGAGATGGGCCTTTTCAAGTCATTGAGCGCATCAACGACAATGCATACCGCTTAGATCTGCCTGGTGAGTACAATGTTAGTGCTACATTCAATGTTGCTGATCTAAATCCATTTATTGCAGGGGACGAGTACGATTTGAGGGCAAATCCTTTTCAAGAAGAGGGGAATGATGCGATTGAGCACGAGACCCAAAGTGTACAAGTAGACCCTGTGAAGGTGCCCCTAGGCCCAGTGACACGAGCACGAGCTAAGAGATTCAAGGAGTCCCTCCAAGCCTTGGTACGTGCCATCCAAATCCAAGAGAAACCGGCCATTGAAGGAATTGAGTTGGAATATCCTTGCACGACTACTAAAATGCTGCTTACAATTGAAGATGCAAGTGTTCAAGCTCCAAATAGCTGGCCAAGCTGCAGTTAAGTGCCCTCGCTGAGCCGTACGGGGATCTCGCTGCCCGGTCAGCGAGTCGGGGGTCCAAGGGGGCGACGCGCCCCTGGCTTGGGGGCCCGGGGGCTTCGCTGCGCCCCCGGTGGGGGTTCGGGGGCAACGCCCCCGACGCTTAAGATCTATAGTTAGTTGGGCTAGCTTTCGGTCAAGTGGAGGCCCAAGGGCCTGGCCGAACTTTCCTTGTTATCTTTCCAGTCTATTAGGTCTTAGTCACGGCTATTAATAGCCTCAAGCCGCATGTTACATTCAGTTTTTGAGAGTATTGAATAAAATTTCCAGAATTTCGTCCATTCCTTGTGGCAAATTCCCTTAGCTTGTGAAAGCTAAGTTGAACATCCTAGAGCTGATCCTAGGCTGTTCGTGACTTATCAATCAAGCACACATACTTGATTGTGGCGTCCTCTACCGTTAAATCTGTTCTTGAGTGGTCCAAGTTCGGGTTCAACTCCATCAAATCTTTATCGTGTTCCTCTAGATCCGAAGTTGCTTCCGCGTCTCGCATCAGTTTGTCTTCTAGGAGTTAGATCAATTTGGTTCCCATTCATGGAATCGGATGATTTCAACACTGTTCACGTCTTTGGAGGATCAAACTATGTGTACTCTCAAGACATTAGAATCGACCACGTTCCACGAGTTTACACAAGGAGCGAGGTCTTCAATGGTCACTACAATACCTATGCTCATCTTGTACCTAGTCCACTTGAAGCTCCAACTTCACCAAGTCAGCTTCCATACTTTGCAAGCTTATTCAAGTTTGAGGAGTCTGATTTCATAGGATCTACATCGCATCACTTTGAGGATCCTTACCTCATGATCATAAGCGATCAAGTTGGGCATACATTGAAACTGGTTCGTGAGATTCAAAGTTCAACAAGGTTTACTTTCCAGCTTAGCAAGTGGTTTATGCATTGGATGAAACTTGTGGTAATCATAACAAAATTGACTCGACGGCATGTAACTTTTCTTATCATCATTCATGCTTCAATTTGTGGGCAAATTGCTTTCAAGAGGAGGGGAATGATACGAGTTAAGCTATGCCATTGGATAAGGTTCAAGTCCCACTAGGACTGGTTACACGAGCTCGAGCAGTTCATTCAGCTTCATCGTCTCAAAGACGTTATAAGGCGCGGGCACGATTTATAAGGATATGTCTTCTGCCATTTAATTGATTCACCGCAGCAAAGTCATTATAAGGCGTGGGCACGCTTTATAAGCTCAAGTCGTCTGCCCATCTAATCACATTTATTGTTTTAGTTAAGTCGTTTGTAATAAGGGCTTTATGGTCCATAGCCTTGCTTTATTTACCTAAGCGATGACCTCATAAGGTTATTTACCTAAGCAATGACCTCATAAGGTTTGGTCAAGCCCACAATTTTTAGTCTTATGGAAATAGTCAAACCTACAATTGTTAGTCTAGTTCCACATTTAGTTGTTCATCTCTATGTAAGGCTATAAATAGCCCACACTTCCAATGGTTTTAGGGAATTCAATCAATAAATCAGATTTTGAGAGTTTTCTTGGTTTCTCCAAGGCTATCAAATCGGATCCAACTCAACATGAGGTTTTGGACCGAACTTATTCCTACCAAATAAAATAGAAATCTGAAAAATAAACTACTAAACTATTACTAAAAGATTCATTCTCTTGCAGCCCGAAACATGGCCTATAAGCGGCCCATATTTCGTATCAAAAACTTAACTGAACTGGCCGAATTTTTTCCGAATTTTCCACACTAGCGGGTCCCACGTCCGATATACGCTCTTAATTTCTCAAAAACTAACCGATACTAGAAAAATCATTTAAAAACTATATTTACTTATAAAATTGATCTAGAAAAATTTTCTAACAAAGAAAATGCAGAAAACGTGCAATTAAGAAAAGTACGGGTCCTCACACTCTTGTTCTCACGATTGGCTTCCTCTGCGAGTTGGATTCTCAGCATTTGTGTCAGAGTGCTCCTTGAGTTCCGAATGTGATCAGTGAAGAAATTAATTATTTAGTTTATCAGTGGTGCAAATCCTGACTTCAAAGGATTGAATACTACAAAGAATGGAGTCAGTCTAAAGTATGAGACATAAAGCTGTTCCATATGATGATTCGGCTTGGATGCATGAATTGGTGATGTTCCACGTAGCTATCCTATATGATACAAGACACTGCTATAAAGTTTGCAAAGCTTGAAGTTTGGAAGCGGTGGAGTTCCGTGGTTCCTATGACTTCTATGATCAATTGGATTCCTATGATGATTTCCGTGCGAGATTGGTGAACAAGATGCATGGAAGGTCAATTGATTCCTATGATTTCACTTTTGAAATGCCTTGCACGTGAATGGTTAAGCAAGCAATATGCAATGTTTCCCATATGAATATATTGGGCTTTCTTAAGGACAAAAGGTTATAATTAAAATTGATGGCCATTATTATTATTATTCTTCATGGAGCATAGAGTTCGGTTTCCTCCCGCTGGGCGTGCCGAAGGGAGAAAATCAACGTATTTCGCTTAAACAAATTGGGAGATTATAAAGTCGAAACTTGCCCGTTCAAGTTTTACTCTTCGCAAACAAGTTTCGAGGGGGCATTTGTAGACAATGAAATTTTAGTTAATTCTTAAAATTATCATTAGTCTATAAATTATTTTTGTGGCTCATTTCTATCCAATCGGATATTGCCATATGTCATGTATGCTTGGACAAATTGGTTATTAAATGGCCAATTATATTTTGCCACGTGTCAAGGTGAGGTGTTCCAAATCAATTCAAACTGCAGGGATATCTCCCCAATCAAATCATATCATATCACATGCCTATTGGATAAATATCTAAATATTTATTTCTTATTAAGGGAATAATATTTAGAGTCGTTTAATCCAAGTATATTTCTTATGTACTGCGATAGCTTGGCCAATCAAACGGCGCCACGTCACGTGTCCCCACGAGTTTGGCCAATCGATGAATTACTTATCTCTTTATGAATAAATATAAAATGAAGAGATAATATTTGACTAGCACAGCCCTAATATGATTGCACGTCTTGCAAGGCAAGTGAAGTGGTACACAAGTCTTCAACCTCCACCTCTTGCCACAGCTATAAATAGAGGTCTTTCAACCAAATCAAGGGGACACAGATACACAGAGGGACTTCAAGAGGCACCTCATACACTCAAGTATTGAAGTTTCAAGCTACGAAAGGTTGGATCTTCAAGCTCTCCAAGTCTTTCGCATATCAAGACTTGAGCCTCCAAATATTTTCAAATTCTTCAAATCTTCCATATCAAGATTTGAAAGAGTCAGTGGTGGATCCAAGAACAAGCTGCGAAGCCCTTGGATTGGTGTTCGAGGAGAAGAATCGAAGGAAACTGATAAGTTCGAGAAACTTCCAGAGATTGTACCCCCATATTTTTTCTAAATTTATATATCACATATTTGTCGTGTATTCCTTTTTCTTGTCATTTTGCAGACTTGAAAAATTTTTATCGCGTACAAATCCTACAGGAAGAAATAGAGATATTTTAGACGAAAGTCTAAAAGGTACAAGGGAACCAAAGGAACCAAATGCTTCATCTGCGGCAAGCCAGGCCATTTTGCAAAGAACTTGATACGTTCCTTGATCAACTCGTTTCGAGACACGTAGCACGTTTGCCCAAGGATCTAGCGAGGTTGTCCAACATTTGGTTTGCGGGGCTTTAAATCAACATGGATGGCACGTTTGATTTAAAGCGGTAGAACGACTCTCCGATGAAGGTGAATACTCTAGGGGAATAGGTCGGTTGAACAATCAAGGACAGGACGCAAGATTGCCAAAGCAAGTTAAAGGAGTCGAATTCTCTCTTAGGAAGAAAACGAAAATACTAAGAATCTTATTCCTAAAACTTGTGTTTGTAACCTTACAAAGCTAGCCTATTTATAGGCTATAGGTAACCAAAAAAAACCCTAAAGAAACCCTAAGAGCAGTCGGCCATCTTGGTGGACAAGATGGGCCAGCCCATGTTCTTCTAAGCAACTAGTCCAAACTGATAAGTATTAAGGACTAAGGCCCTACTTGGCCGTCTCACGTGGAGGCCCACTTGATTCTTCATGGGATTGGATCAAGGTGTAAATTATTTGATTATCTCTTTCTAAGCCTTCAATTTCCCTATGGGCTCCATGTTGGTCTTGGACAACTCGAACGTGGGCTTGGAGGGATTCTTTGAAGAGTTTGACCCGAGCACGTGTGACTGGGCCCAATGGAACTTGGACTGGGTCATTGCGTGGGCCCTGATCCATGCACACATCAGTCCCCTCCTCTTGAGAAGGATTTGCCCTCAAATCTGAATCCTCCTCATCAAGAAATGGGCTCAGGTCCGCGACATTGAAGGTCATGCTAACATTGTATTCCCCAGGCAGCTCCAATTTGTAAGCGTTGTCATTAACTCGTTGGAGCACTCGAAAGGGTCCATCACCTCTTGGGGATAACTTGCTTTGTCGCTGCTTGGGGAACCTCTCTTTTCGCAAGTGTAGCCAAACCCAATCTCCAGGCTCGAAAATCATCTTGCGACGCTGCTTGTTGGCCTGCTGGGTGTATTGTTAAGTACGCCTCTCAATGTTTGCTCGAACGGCTTCATGTAACCTGCGCACAAAATCAGCCTTCTTTTTCTCATCTAAGTTTGTGTGCTCAGAGGAAGGTAAGGGTACTAAATCAAGAGAGGTCAGCGGGTTAAACTCATAAACAATCTCAAAAGGTGAGTAGTGTGTCGCACTGTGAACAGCTCGATTGTAGGCGAATTCAACATGAGGCAAGCACTCTTCCCAAGTTTTAAGATTTTTTTTAATCAAAGCCCGAAGTAGTGTGCCAAGTGTGCAATTGACAACTTCAGTTTGTCCATCGCTTTGTGGATGACTGGTGGTGGAGAATAATAACCTAGTGCCAAGTTTAGACCACAAAGTCTTCCAAAAGTAACTCAAAAATTTGACATCTCTATCACTAACGATGGTCCTAGGCATACCATGCAGACGGACAATTTCTTTGAAGAACAACGTAGCAATATGGGATGCATCGTCAGTTTTGTGACAGGGAATAAAATGAGCCATCTTAGAGAATCTATCAACTACTACAAATATGGAGTCATTTCCCCTAGGTGACCTAGGGAGTCCTAAGACAAAATCCATGGACAAGTCTACCCAAGGATAGTGGGGAATAGGCAATGGAGTATACAGGCCATACGGATTTGTTTTAGACTTCGCCTTGTGACAAGTGACACATCTACCAACCATGCGCTCCACATCTCGACGCATGTGAGGCCAGTAGTCTTAACCATGCCAAAGTATCCTATGAGACCACCACTATGTGCCTTCCTAACCAAAAGATCACGGATGGAAGAATTAGGCACACACAGTTTATCCACATGAAATAAAAATCCATCATGCAAGAAGTACTTTCCATGTGGGTTCTTAACGCAAGCAACATATATGCCTCCAAAGTCATGATCATGCGTGTATAGTTCCTTAATCATTTCAAACCCTAATAACTTAGCATCAAGGAAGACAAGCAAGGAATGTCAGCGTGATAAGGCGTCAGTTACCACATTCGTTTTGCCAGTCTTGTACTTAATCACATAGGAAAAGATGTCAATGAAGCTTACCCATTTGGCATGTCTCTTGTTCAACTTAGGTTGGCCCTTGAGAAACTTCAGTGACTTGTGATCAATGTGTATCATGAACTCTCGAGGGCGAAGATAGTGTTGCCAGGTCTCCAAGGCCCTCACCAGTGCGTACAACTCCTTGTCACATATTGGATAGTTTAAGGTAGCTCCTCCCAATTTCTCACTAAAGAAGGCACAAGGCCTTTTGTCTTGTATGAGGACAGCGCCAATACCTACACCAGAAGCATCACACTCAATTTCAAAAGTCTTGTTAAAGTTTGGTAATGCCAAAACAGGGGCATGTGTGAGTTTGTTTTTGAGGGTAAGAAATGCTTGTTATTGGGCTTCCCCCCAATAGAACTTGTCATTCTTCTTGGTCACGGTGGTCATTGGGGCGGCAATGGTGCTGAAGTCCTTGACAAAGCGCCGATAGAAACCCGCCAAGCCAAGAAAGCTGCGCACCTCAGGAACGGATGTGGGAGTTGGCCATTGCTCGATGGCCTCAATCTTGGACTTGTCTACCTTGATACCCTGCGAACTCACTACATAGCCCAGAAACACAAGTTCATTAGTGCAAAAGGTGCACTTTTTAAGGTTAGCGTATAAACGTGCCCTTCGAAGTATCTCAAGAACTAGTCTCACATGCTCCAAGTGCTCACGTTCGCTGCGACTATATATCAGAATATCATCAAAGTAAACTATGACAAATTTGCCAATAAACTCCCTCAAGACATGGTTCATTAGTCGCATGAAAGTGTTAGGGGCGTTAGTCAACCCAAAAGGTATGACTAGCCACTCATAGAGACCATGCTTGGTTTTGAAGGCTGTTTTCCACTCATCGCCTTCTTTCATCCTAATTTAATGATAGCCACTCCTTAAATCGATTTTGGTGAATATGACAGCACCATCGAGTTCATCAAGCATATCATCTAATCTAGGAATGGGATGACGATACTTAACAGTAATGGCATTGACGGCCCTACAGTCAGTGCACATTCGCCAAGTACCATCCTTTTTAGGGATGAGTACCACAGGCACAGCACAAGGACTGAGACTCTCTTTTACCCAACCCTTACCTAATAGGCCATCGACTTGCCTTTGAAACTCCTTTGCCTCCTCAGGGCCCATGCGGTAAGCAGGTTTGTTTGGTAAGCAGGTTTGTTGGGTAGTGGTGCTCCAGGAATGAGGTCGATTTGGTGTTCAATCCCTCGAATGGGTGGTAAGCCATCAGGGACCTCGTCAGGGAAAACATCCTCAAATTCCTGCAAAAGAGCATACTCGAAAAGTAATGCCTTATCGAGTTCAACAACATCCAAAAGCACATGCTTGCAAATCATGAGAAGTACAGGCTGATCAGAATTGACGACTTTTCTAACGTCCTTAGACTTAATAATCATGTTTTGCTTCCTAGTGGTAGGTGTAGTGGGTGCTTTGTCATGTGTAACACTAGGTGTGCTTACTGGACCCTTGGTCGGTGGCTCACTTGCAGAAGTGGAGCCCTTGTGATACGTTCCTCGATCAACTCGTGTCAAGACACATAGCACGTTTGCCCAAGGATCTAGCGAGGTTGTCCTACGTTTGGATTGGGGGACTTTAAATCAACACGGATGGCACGCTTTGATTTAGAGCGGTAGAACGACACTCCGATGAAGGTGAATACTCTAGGGGAATAGGTCTGTTGAACAATTAAGGATAGGAAGCAAGATTGCTCAAGAACTCTTGCCAAAGCAAGTTAAAGGCTCGAATTCTCTCTTAGGAAGAAAACGAAAATACTAAGAATTTTATTCATCAAACTTGTGTTTCTAATCTTACAAATCTAGCCTATTTATAGGCTAAAGGTAACAAAGAAAACCCTAAGGAAACCCTAATTACCAACAGGAGAATCTGCTACCACAGATATTTCTTATGAAATCCTAAATTGGCAGACGGAAAACTCCTTGGTACAAAATTCAGCTCTTACCTCTATTCCTCATAATGTCTCAGAGGTATCTCAAAAGGTAAACCATATTAACACTTCAGTTGATCATCTTGATACTTCAGTAAAATCTCAAAAGGAAGAAGTATCTAAAATGATTAGTATTCTTGAACAAAGACTTGCCAGTATTAAATATGATTCACCTACAAATTCATCTTCTTTGGCAAATTTTGTACTGAATCAAGAAAAAGAAACAAAATTCCTTCAGAGGCAAATTGCTACTTTAAAGGAAACATGTGAAATTCCAAAATATAATATTGGTCCGTCTGAACCTCCTCCACAGGTAAGTTCAAGATTTGGTGCAATCCCTTTAAGAGATTGGCCTACATCATTTTATTTTGGAAATGTTACCACTCCTAATCTTTCAGTTTTCTTTCCAGATCAGCCACAACCAGCTTCAAAGAAACCCTTTGATATTGCTGAAGTTCCACGTGAATATCGAAGGAACAAAAAAGCCCAAGAAAAGGAAGCTAAAGCAAAACAAAGACTTGAAGCTGAACAAAAGAAACAAGAAGAAGATAGAAAGAGAAAAGAAAAACAGATTGTACAGCCTGAAACCTCTTTAATGTATACAGTACAATCTAATCCGATTTTCTCTGTCCAACAGGAACAAAAGGCAAATGAAGCAACCAAAGTTTATGAAAATCCTTTATCTTTTATGTTAGAGGATCTTCATCAAAATTCAATCCCTTGCCTTACTACCTCCAAAGCTGCTAGTAATTCAGAAGAATCTTTAGGATCAGATACTGATAAGGAAAATTCTCAGAATACTTCTGAACCATCTGGATCAGAATCTGAATCCCCAGATTCAATTGAATTTTCAGAAGAAGATAACGAAGAAATTCCTCTTATCCTTATGAATTCTGAGGTTGTTGAAGAACCTGAATCCGGAGAAGAAGAAGCAACCTCAATGGCTAGGCCCCCAAGACAAGAATTTCCAAAAGCAAAAAGAGTACAGTTATTTTCGATAGATGATATTCCTGCTGGAAAATGGAAAGCAAAATTCCAAGAATTTCATGCTTGGATGACTGCTCAAAATCTTCATGAGGAATCTCAAAGACAAGACAGGATTTTACAGAAAATATAAACATTCTTCATCTGATGTTTATAGGAGATGTCAAAGAAAGCCGAGAAACCAAGAGAAAGGAGTTTTTCCAAATGAAATGTTTATCTTATGAACGTAAAGATATCAATAAGCATTTCAAACGGATGACTAAACTTTTCTACATTCTTGGTGCAGATATAAATCTGAAACAAGCATTTATAAGCTCACTGCCGAAATCACTCGCAGAAGGTGCCGGGATATATATCCATAACAAATATGGATCAATCCTCAATCTTACCACTGGACAAATGAGACAGGCAGTCTTACTAGCTCTTGATGATTTATGCCACAATAGAAAGGTTATCCGAGAATATCTTAAAGGAGACGTTTGTCTTGATCAAGCCTGCAAAAAGCCTGAGCTTATTATCAAAGGAAAATGCAAGGCTTGTGGACCTTTTAAAAGGAAAAGAAAGTTCAAGAAATTCAAGACATTCAACAAAGGTTACAAGTAGTATTCCAAAAGACCTTTCAGAAAGAGGTGGAGATTTTTCAAGAAAAGCAGCAAACAGTTCAGAGGAAAGAAAGGAACTTAATGTTTTATTTGTGGAAAACCTGGACATTTTGCAAAGAATTGTCCCCAGAACCAAAAGGGAGTACATCTTATTTCAGAAATTCAGAATGAATTTAATTTACAGTTCTCTGATTTAGAATCTGAATTTTCTGAGCAAGAAGAACAGATTGACTCTACTCTTTTGGCTTTACAGCTACCAGAAATCCTTATGGCAAGATCTAAAGAAAATGGGAAAAAGTCTATCTATCCTCAAGCACTTGTCCATCTTTTAGTGGATAAGTATTCTATTCCTATCCCATTAATTGCATTCTTTGATAGTGGTGCCTCCTTATCAATTATGAAAAAAGATGTTTTACCTGACCAATTTTGGACCTCTTATGAAAAGGAATTTACAGGAGCTGATGGGAATTCATTCTATACAAATTTCATTACAAAAGATCCCATTACTCTTAAACTCCTTCCAGATTGTGTTATAACTACCCAATTTCTTGGAGCCAATCTTGATTCTGGAAAAGATCTTTTACTTGGTTTTGATGTGTATAGGGAAAACAAATTTTACATCACAGCCAGAGGGATACGATCAAAAAAGTTTTTTAAACCTTTTATTGAGATCCCTAATCTTTATCTCATAGAGGATGAAACCTCTATTTCATTAGAAGAAAGACTCAAAAAGTTTCAACAGAAAATCATAAAGGAGTCTTGTGCTTCTAATCATCAAGAGTTTTTACAAAAGTGTGATCATCCATTGTGGGAAGATCCTGATTTTTATATCCATCTTCCTTTCAAAAAGAATGAAGATATAAACCCCACAAAAGCAAGTCATTCTGGAATGAATCCTGAAGATACTAAACTTGCTGATCAAGAATGCCAAGAACTCTTGAAGTATGGTTTAATTGAAGTTTCTGATTCTCAGTGGGCATGTCAAGCTTTTTATGTCAACAAGAGATCAGAACAGGTAAGAGGGAAAATGAGGTTGGTAATAAATTATCAACCCCTTAACATTTTCCTACTTGATGATAAATTTCCTATTCCAAACAGATTTACACTTTTTTCTCAAATTGCGAAAGCAAAATGGTTTTCAAAATTTGATCTTAAATATGGATTTTGGCAATTAGGAATTTATCCTGAGGATAGATACAAAACTGGGTTTTGTATTCCAAATCATCATTATCAATGGAAGGTGATGCCTTTTGGTCTCAAAACGGCACCATCACTTTTTCAAAAAGCCATGATAAAGATTTTTCAGCCTATCTTACATTCAACACTCATATATATAGATGACATTCTTCTTTTCAGCCATTCTTTAGATGAACATATCAAATTGCTTAACCAATTTCATGATCTTGTTAACCAATATGGTATAATGATTTCTGAGAAGAAAATGATTTTGGCAACAAAAGAAATTTCATTTTTAGGAATGAAAATTTTCAATGGGATTTGTACCCCTGAACAACATGTTGGACAATCTGTCAAGGATTTCCCAGAAGAAAATTTGACAAAACAGCAGGTACAACAATTTCTTGGTGTTGTCAATTATGTGAGAGAATTTATTCCCAAAGTTTCAAAGCATATTAGTCCCCTTACTAAAATGCTCAAAAAGGATCCTCCTTGTTGGGGATCATCTCAGACAACTGCAGTCCAACAGCTGAAAAAAACTCTTTTGAGTCTTCCTACTTTGTTCATTCTATCCACAGGGAAAAAGATTTTACAAACAGATGCTAGTGACAGATACTGGGGAGCCATTCTACTTGAAGAAGATCTTGATGGAAAAAGGCATTGTTGTGGTTTTGCCAGTGGAAAATTCAAAGTTTCTGAACAGCATTATCATTCCATTTTCAAGGAGATACTTGCAGTAAGAAATGGAATAAAGAAATTCTCTTTCTTCCTTATTTCTCAACAATTTTTGATTGAAATGGATATGGGGTCATTTCCTAAAATGCTGCATTTTAAGCAAAAGACCATCCCACACCCACAACTCTTTCGTTGGGCAGCATGGTTTTCCCAATATTTCTTTGATGTTAAACACATTAAAGGGAAAACTAATGTTGTTACTGATTTCTTTTCAAGAAAAGAACCCTTACCTCAACAAGTCTTACCACCAAAAGCTTTACCCTGTTTCATGTTTACTCCAGTTCAAGATCATCCTCCAGATATCTATGAAGTACCATACCCATGGGAAAAAGAAAATATTGAAAGAATTAGAAACCAATATGAACTTGAACTCTTCCATTCATATGGTGGATCAATACTTAGTCCCTTTGGTACTAATCCTAAGTATCCCTTCTGTCAAATATTTATTGCCAGTCCTACTGAATTTCCAAAAGAATTATTATGGTATTTCTGGTGTTTGTGCCATCAATATCATATTTTAATGGAATTTCAGAGTCCCTTTTTTAATAGACCATTGGTTCAAAACCTTCAAAAATTCCTTCAATGGTTTAAACCTTTGTCTTTTTGGAAAGAACTGTTTAACACAAATCCCAATCATATTCTCATCCATTTTCATCGTCCCTGTCACCTCATCAATAATCAGATCCAAGCCTTATCCAATGCAGTTATTTACAGGGAATTGTCTCATACTATTTTAGATCAAGAAGTTGAATATGGAGAAGCTCAGAGATATATATTCCAAGAAAACAGATGCATTCCTCCTGAGATTTGGCCAGGACCTTATGGATCATGGAATTACCAAAACACTCATCCTTATTGGACACAGATTCGCAAGGCCAAACAAGAGTGGACTGATAAAATGAATTCATCAGAATTTCAAGATTTCAGATGCCTGATAATTCCACACAAGGCCCTGAATCCTCTCATACAAAAAGATCGATTTATAAATATCGACCAGAATGGAAAAGCATTGAAAACAAAAGGAAAAATAAAAGGAGCCATGATGATTGGATTGAACAAATGAATATCACTGATCTAGATTCCACTCCTTCTGATACCCCTGATGAAGATTGGACCATTTGAAGACATAAGGAACTACTAGGACCCATATGTTTGTGGCCTACATGTTTGAAAGGTCAAATTACTATTTTAAAAGTTATTTACCCTTTGAAGATTGTAAAAGTCGTCTTTTGAAGGTCTGAAGAGTCAAGTTGACCTTTGAGGATTTGAGAAGTTAAGTTGTCCTTTGGAGTCTGTGAAAAGCTGTCCCTTGTAAGTTTGAAGAGTCAAGTTGTCTTTTGAGTCAAGATGTTCTTTGGAATATCGAAGAGTCACTTTGTAATCTATAAATAGATGAACCTTGTCATCTGAAAGGATTATCTAGAATTCGATTCAATAAAATCTAAGAGTGTTTTATGTACATGGCAGGCTAAAGTTTTAGTTTTTTCCCAAGGGAAGGCCGAGATCCTTATAGCTGCGTTTTGCTTAGATTATCATAGCTTTGTTATAATTTACTCTTGTGATAAAAGTCCCTTGAACCTTTGATGTGTGCATGAACCAGGGCCCAGTCCGAGTCCCATTGGGCCCAGTCACACGTGCACGGGCCAAGCTCTTCAAAGAATCCCTCCAAGCCCTTGTTCGAGTTGTCCACGATCAACATGGAGGCTATAGAGATATTGAAGGCTTGGAAAGGATCAATCAAGAAACTTACACTTTGGTCCAAGCCCAAGAAGACTCCAGTGGGCCTCCTTACGAATCGGCCGAGCAGGGCCTTAGTCGTTGTTTTTCTATTTAGTTGGACTAGTGTTTCGTAGAAGGCATGGGCCGGCCCACCTTGAAGACAAGGTAGCCGACCCTCCCTTTAAGTCTCTTTAGGGTTTTCGTTATTTCATTGAGCCTATAAATAGGCTAGCCTTGTAAGGTTAAAAACTAGTTTTTGATGAATTAAATTCCTAGTGCATTCGTTTTCTTTCATAAAGAATTCGTGCCTTTCAACTTGCTTGGCAAGGGTTATTGAGCAATCTCGCGTCCCGTCCTTGATTGTTCATCCGACCTATTCCCCTGGAGTAGTCACCTTCATCGGAGTGTCGTCTACCACCTCCAATCAAATCGAGTTGTCCGTTTGAGTAAAGGTTCCGGAAACCAATCGTAGGACATCCCCGCTAGATCCTTGGGCAAACGTGCTACGTGTCCCGACCGTGGATCGAGGAACGTATCAACCTTTGAAGGCCCGATGGAGAGAGGCTGTTGTGTGTTCGGGAATACTTTCAAAGAGTATGTTACAACTCTGATATGGGATTCTAAGCAGGCCACTCTGGTATTTGGTATCAGAGCCATACCCTTGGGAGGAACAGTAACATTATTCTGTTAAATCTTATTCTGTTAAATCTCTGCATCTTTTTAAACTTTATGAATATTGTTAATGAATATTATGCTAATATGCAATGGTTAGAATTAGAGGGAGATTATTATGCTTGGTATGAATATATTCGTAACCGTATATTCCAGGGTGATCATTGGTGTGCTTATGATAATTTTACTAAAGAAAATTGCTTGCTTTTTATAGATATTTACAAAAAAGAACAAAAAGAGGCTGCTGAGTTTTTACATCTTATGTCATATACTATAGTTAGTAGATAGGTTAGAATTGATTTACTCTGTGACAGCCCCACCTCACCCTAAGGAGAACCAAAGGGGTCGGCAGACCGCCTGCTCAGCTCTCGCCAGGACTACGAAGTCGAATCATGCAAACCTGATATAGCGCACAAACGAATCCCCAAGAAAACAATCAATCGAAGACTACTAAGTTGAGAAGCATAAGATCTACACCGTAAGATACCATCTCAAATGAATACACTTAATGTACATGATGAAACACTTATATACATCCATGAAAAACTGTACAACTAAAAGCGGAATACTTCATAAAAGACAATTAGGATTTTGATTACACAAGAGCTAACAAATAAACGTTTTACACCCGCTCAACCCTTTTTGCAAAATCACGGCTCAAAGTGTGGTTTCCTGTAAGGAAAACAAAGATAACGGGAAGGGGGTGGGCTTACGCTCAATGAGGTACCAAAATAATAGCAAGTAAGAATCATGGAACTTCATATTCAATTAGTTACATATGCAAATCAAATAAAGAAATGAACAAACACCATAGATAGAAAGGATACGGGTGGCTCTCAGGAGCCAAATTCCCACTTGCTTCACCGAAGCTTGATCGAAATAATAGTTGACACTCCGTCAACTTCCAAAAAGATTAACCAGTCCCGTCTAGTAGAGCACCACTTTACACCAAAATCCGTCCACCAAACTTACCCCTATCGGGCCCGAACTCCAAACAGAAACAGAAGTGGTAATACTCGAGTATACCGGAATCAAGGGTCTCAATACCCAAAGATCCCAAAACAGACTACCGTGGTTCGTTATCTAATCGACCAGGCCTTTATCGGCTCAACTCGAGTAACTAGCCACAGGTGTTGAGCTCAGATGTCACAGAAAGATCGTTGGATACAAGCTTCCAAACGACGTCCGAATAGATACAGATACAGATAACATATTCAGATTCGTACCAAAAATTGGCATATGAACATACAAGAGAACGAGTGTGATAAAGTATACTCTCGTCTCAAACAAAATAAACAAATAGTGCAGTCATTTAAATCGCAGATTGCAGAGGCAGAAACCAGGTTAAATAGCAAATGATGGGAGTGGTACACTCACCTGATTAAACAAGGATAATTTCAAAAGTTTCCTTCCCAAGTATGGCTTTACTCGTCGGCACCTCCTAAAATAATCAAGGTAAACACTCAAGACTGGACTCCAAGACCTAATAAGTGAAATTCGCAAGTAAAACTTGATCACCAGTCAGGTGCCTATCCAAATAAATCATTAATGTAAAGTGAAAAGGTGACTTTGGAGTGAAAAGATAACGATTAGTCCTAAAGGCATGAACAACCTCAAAACCCTTCCTACAATGCTGATCACTCACAATGGCGAAATCGTGTCGGATGATGACGAATGTGAGGACATGCCCGAACTGGTAGAAGACGACTGCCTAGAAGAAGAGCCAGCTGGGGAGGCTTGCTCGCCTACACGAGGAGAAGTAGGTTGCTTGGTAGCACGACGAGTGTTGACCGCCCGCGTCAAGGAGGACGAGCAGCTACAACGCGAAAACCTATTCTACACCCGCTGTAAGGTAGGCGACAAAGTGTGTAGTCTCATCATCGACGGTGGGAGCTGCACGAACGTGGCCAGCTTGCTCATGGTTGAAAGTCTAGGACTCACCACTACCAGGCATCCACATCCTTACCGCCTCCAATGGCTAAGTGAGGATGGTGAAGTACGAGTCTTCAAACAAGTACGCGTTCCCTTTTCCATTGGTACTTACACTGATGAAATCGTGTGCGACGTAGTGCCAATGCATGCTACGCATATCATTTTGGGAAGGCCCTGGCAATTTGACAAACACGTCACATTTGATGGAAGAGCAAATACGTACACACTTTTGCACGATGGCAAACGTAAGGTCCTTACACCTCTCACACCTGCACAAGTTTATGAGGACCAACTATGCTTGCAAAGGGAGTGTGAACAAGACCGCCAAAGGAGGAAACTCAAGGCGGTCGACCCTGGTAAAAGCTCCACGTCTACGAGTGAGCCATCAACCGAGGGTCAAGGGAGCACACTTAGGGGTAGACGTGACAAAACACCTGCCGCACCTCCCACTAGGAAGCACAACATGATTATTAAGGCTAAAGATGTTAGAAAAGTGGTGAACTCTAATCAGCCTATACTTCTCATGATTTGCAAGCATGTGCTCTTAGATGTTGCTGAGCTCGACAAGGCTTTGCCTGCGAGCATAGTTGCTCTTTTGCAGGAATTCGAGGATGTTTTCCCCGACGAAGTCCCTGATGGCTTACCACCTGTCCGAGGGATTGAGCACCAAATCGACCTCATTCCGGGAGCACCACTCCCCAACAAACCTGCCTACCGCATGGGTCCCGAGGAGACCAAGGAGCTTCAAAGGCAAGTCGATGGCCTATTAGGTAAGGGTTGGGTGAAAGAAAGTTTAAGTCCCTGTGCTGTGCCTGTGGTCCTTGTCCCCAAAAAGGATGGCACTTGGCGCATGTAGTGCAACTGCCGGGCTGTGAATGCTATCACTGTCAAGTATCGCCATCCTATTCCTAGACTTGATGATATGCTTGATGAACTCGACGGTGCCATTATCTTCACCAAAATTGACATGAGGAGTGGCTATCATCAAATCCCGATGAAAGAAGGCGATGAGTGGAAAACAGCCTTCAAAACCAAACATGGTCTCTATGAGTGGTTAGTTATGCCTTTTGGCTTGACTAATGCACCTAGCACCTTCATGCGCCTAATGAACCATGTTTTGAGACATTTTATTGGTAACTTTGTCATTGTTTACTTTGATGACATTCTGATCTATAGTCGTAGTGAGCATGAGCACTTGGAGCATGTAAGATTAGTTCTCGAGGCACTTCGACAGGCGCGTCTATACGCTAACCTCAAAAAGTGCATCTTTTGTACTAACGAGCTTGTGTTTCTAGGCTATGTTGTGAGTTCGCAGGGCATCAAGGTGGACAAATCCAAGATTGAGGCCATCGAGCAATGGCCAACCCCTACATCCGTTCCTGACGTGCGCAGTTTTCTTGGATTGGCGGGCTTTTATCGGCGATTTGTCAAAAACTTTAGCACTATTGCCGCCCCATTGACCGCCGTGACAAAGAAGGATGTCAAGTTCCACTGGGGGGCATCCCAAGAACAAGAGTTCCTCGCCCTTAAGGACACACTCACCCATGCACCTGTGTTAGCATTACCAAACTTTAACAAGACCTTTGAAATTGACTGTGATGCTTCTGGTGTAGGAATTGGAGCAGTCCTCATGCAAGACAAGAGGCCGTGTGCCTTCTTTAGCGAGAAATTGGGAGGAGCCGCACTAAACTACCCCACGTACGACAAGGAGTTGTACGCCTTAGTGAGGGCCTTGGAGACCTGGCAACACTACCTTTGGCCTCGGGAGTTCGTGATACATACTGATCACGAGTCATTGAAGTACCTCAAAGGCCAACCCAAGCTAAGCAAGAGACATGCCAAGTGGGTAAGCTTCATTGACACTTTCTCCTATGTGATTAAATACAAGACTGGCAAGACGAATGTGGTAGCTGATGCCTTATCACGTAGACACTCCTTGCTTGCCTGTCTTGATGCCAAATTGCTTGGGTTCGAAATGGTTAAAGATCTCTACACTAATGATCATGACTTTGGTGATATCTATGCTGTGTGTATTAAGAATCCGCAGGGAAAGTACTTTTTGCATGATGGATTTCTATTCCATGTAGATAAACTGTGATACGAGTTAAGCTATGCCATTGGATAAGGTTCAAGTCCCACTAGGACTGGTTACACGAGCTCGAGCAGTTCATTCAGCTTCATCGTCTCAAAGACGTTATAAGGCGCGGGCACAATTTATAAGGATATGTCTTCTGCCATTTAATTGATTCACCGCAGCAAAGTCATTATAAGGCGTGGGCACGCTTTATAAGCTCAAGTCGTCTGCCCATCTAATCACATTTATTGTTTTAGTTAAGTCGTTTGTAATAAGGGATTTATGGTCCATAGCCTTGCTTTATTTACCTAAGCGATGACCTCATAAGGTTATTTACCTAAGCAATGACCTCATAAGGTTTGGTCAAGCCCACAATTTTTAGTCTTATGGAAATAGTCAAGCCTACAATTGTTAGTCTTAGTCAAGACCACAACTCAAGACTAGTTCCACATTTAGTTGTTCATCTCTATGTAAGGCTATAAATAGCCCACACTTCCAATGGTTTTAGGCATTCAATCAATAAATCAGATTTTGAGAGTTTTCTTGGTTTCTCCAAGGCTTCTTGAATACCTTAGAATTTCTCTAGGTGTTCGTGACTTATCAATCTAGAATCGCACTAGGTTGTGGCGTCTTCTACCATTATACCAAGGTTCGTTAACCACGTGATTAACGGTTTGAGGTCATCCGCTTCAAACTTGGTGTCCTCTTGTCGATCCTGAAGCTAATCTTTTACGGGTTTCGTCACAAGGTTGGCGACGTTCGTATCAGTTGGTAATCAGAGCTAATTAAGAGGTATCACGTTATATCCTTTTATTTATTTCCTTTTCGAGTCAAGTTGTCGAAAATTCTGTTTTCGTGTTCTAAGTTGCTATCCGCAATTTCCAGATTTGTTACTTCGTATTCTTGCGTTATTTTTCCAGATTTGTTACGTCATAAACTTGTGTCTAGTTGTTGTTAATTGCTGTGGTTAGCCTTGTTTGGTCCAGCCTTTTTTTTTTGTGTCTTATTCTTGATTCCTTGTTTGAGTCTTGTTTCTATCCTGTTATATCCATTCAATTCCAGTCTTTTGTTCTATTTGATCATTCGAGGTTACTGTTCATCCGAAAAAAATCAGTTTGTAGCAAGGGTTTTAGAGTCCTATCTAGTTATTACCTTGTGTTCTTGTTTACATACAAAAAAAAAAAAAAATAGCTGGCTAACCTTACAAAAATTCCTGGAAATCTGTCTTGACCAAAACTTGGGTTTCTTGAAGTTCCTGATTGTTTAAAACCACAATCTTGAAGTTCTTGGAACTTTAGTTGGGATTCTTGAAGCCAACCAAAATCTGTCTTGATCAAATCGTGAAATCTTGGATTGTTTAGGGAGGAAATCATCTTCAATTTTGTGTTTCTTGAATTCTGGGAATTAACATCTTGAATTCTTGAAAGAATCTTGAAGTTTCTGGGTTTTGGGAACCAAATCTTGGTAAACAACAAGGCTGCAAAATTCCAGCTGCCAAAATCCTTGTCTTCACCACAATAATCTTCTTTCTTGACTAAGAACATTTTAGCCACGAAATTTGACTCTTCTTGGCTGATTAGAAAACAAAAACAAAGGAAGAAGAAGAACATTCAGCCTATTCAAGTCAAATTTTCCAACCTATTGAAGTCAAAATTTCCAACCTGTTCAAGTCAAATTTTCCACCCTTGTTCCCAAAAGGAACCAAACCAGTTCCAATCTTGAACTTGACCTTAGAATTCGTGGGAACCAGTAAATAGGAAGACTAATCCTTGTTTCCAATGGTTTAAAAAAAAAATCAGCCTTGAGTTTCCAAAACAGTCCTACCGCAACACAAATTCATCTTCCATTCGGATTCCATCTTTGCAACCATTGGGGATTTCTGTCCAATCATGAATTCTGGAAATTTTTGTGCATCATTAGGTCAGTTTTAAGTGTCATTCTGAATCCTCTAAGTGTCCATTTATCTACCAAAACATTGCCCAAAAATGCAGCAACCAGCAGCTCAAAATTCCAGTTTTGGGTAGAGTTTTGTCTAGGATCCTTAAAATTCAACTTTGAGTCATTCTTTGAGTCATGGTCAGTCCCTTCATCCTTTATTTTTTTTTTTCGTTCAAAGTGCTACAATCTTGTGACCCTGGTTGGTAAGTCGATCCACACTAGAAGGAGTTCTAGCTTGTTCGAGGAGTTGACCGAGGAGACTTGAAAATACCTTGGTGAGTTAATTAGAGTGTTTTAAACACTTGAGTGATACACGAGTGACGAGTGTAAACATGTGAGCTTGTGCGGCGAGGAAAAATATCTTTTGTTTCACAGTGTGGAGGACTACTACAAAGAAATCGAGATGGCCATGATGAGGGCCAACATTCAAGAAGACAATGAAGCCACGATGGCAAGGTTTCTTAGAGGTCTTAATCCTGACCTTCAAGAAGCCTTGGAGCTCCAACATTACTTGGGCATGCACGACCTTCTAGAACTAGCTATTAAGGCCGAGCGGGGAAAGAAGCTAAGACGAGGAGCCCGTACTTTCCAATTTTCTAACACCACTTCATGGAGGGGCAACCAACCACGAAGAGCGACCCACAAAGTTGGAAGTATGACCACACCAACCTCTTCTCCCCGAATCCAAGGTAACGCCTCAACCCATAATGCCTATTCTACACCTAACAAGGTTTTCGATGTGTCCAGGTCTATTTCTAAGGCACCACAAGAGACTCCTAAAACTAGGAGTAGGGACATCAAATGTTTTAAGTGCCAAGGGCGTATTCAATCTCAATGTCCAAACCAACGGGTCATGCTAATCACTCACACTGGCGAGATCGTGTCCGATGACGACGACTGTGAGGGGATACCTGAATTGACTAAAGACGACTGCCTGGGTGACGACTCTGCTGAGGAAGACTGCTGGCCTACACAAGGGGAAGTAGGGTGTTTGGTGGCACGACGAGTGCTAACTGCCCGAGTTAAGGAGGACGAGCAGCTACAACGTGAGAACTTATTTTACACCCGTTGCAAGGTAGGTGACAAGGTGTGTTGTAACGACCCCACCTCCCCCTAAGGCGTACCAGAAGGTTCGGCGGGCCGCCTGCCCAGCTCTCGCCGGGACTCAGTCGTTCTTTAATCAAATCCAGAACAAATCACAAGAATAAATAGGGCAGCAATTCAAACTTAAAGTGGAACTTATATACATTGCTATCTCAAAAGGAAGTACAACCATCAAATGTACAAAGGTTCTCACTTCACCATACAACTAGCCCGTGCCAAGCACTAGGGCGAGAACCATTACAAAAGAAACAAAAGACCTAGACTAGGCTAGTCTATGCTCTCATCCTGCTCACCGTCCCCTGTTAAGGAAAACAAAACTAAAGGGGTGAGCTAAAAGCTCAGTGAGGTTCCAAACAGATAATCAAACAATCAAACAATCAATTCAATACATTAAACATGGAGTATCAATAATTCAAGAAACATTTACAATGGAAAGCAATAGTAACATTCATTAAAAGGATACGGCTCACAAGGAGCAATTCGTTCATTCGTTCATTTGTTCTCCTGACATTTCCCCTTATTCCTCCAATCATTTGAAAATGCATTTTTCGTTTATCAATAAACCCTCGTTCATTCGTTCGTTCGTTCGTTCATTCATTCACCCCCGTCCTGGCCGTTGGCCAGTCTCCACCAACCTACAGGGTAATACTCGAGTATACCAAACGTTCACCCAAGTCCCTAATCGCCCGACCGAGTCCGCTTCTGGCTCGAGACGACCGGTAACAAGGGGCAATGGCCAGTTCAGCCCAAAAGGCTTACATTCATGCGCAAGTAACATTTCAATCATTAAATCCTTGAAAATTACACAGTTATTTAGGTCGAGTGCGATAAAGTACACACTCGCCTAGAAAACTCGTTTTGGAAATCATTAAAAGCAATTAACACATTAGCAAATGATAACAACAAGCCATAAAGTCAAATAAGGAACACTCACCTAGATATACAAAATAACGTGCAAAATATCCTTCCGGATATTACCCTTAGTCACCAATGGAACCTAAGGTTGAACAAGAGAACATATTACAGTTTATCGAGCAAAACATTTAAGGGAAACAAAGAAACCCGACTAATTAGGAGTAAAACGTGTAAAGATGACTTTCAAGTAAGAAGAGGGTTGTTTGAACCCCAGGATGAACAATCATGTTTTAAAATGGAAAACCGGTCATGGTATTGGCCAAACAAAAGTATACAAGTTCAAATAGAAACCTAGCCCTCGAGCGAAAATTTGGGCAGCCCTTTGTGTTTACCTAATTTTCCAGCCATTTTGGCTTCATTATTTTTCCTCAACCACAACCCAACATCACACATAAGCAATTCAAGTCAAGAGCCGTTCCATAGGCTCACAATATCATAAGAATAAGAATTACAACAATCACAAGTACAGAAATTCAACTTAGCACAAGACAGATTTGACGTACGAATGCGGAAATAACATATCCGAAGCTACGCTTATTGGATTGAGACGAAACCTATGCCGTTTCGAAGCTAAGACACAGAGCTACAACATTCATGAAGGTCACTTAGTCCAGTTCCTAATGTAACTTAGTCAAATTCTCAAATTACCAAACCAGAAACCAATTCGTCGGCTGTTTAAACGTAGAACACTGTAATGGACATATCTCAGAGTACACAAGTCCAAATCAGGTGTTCTTAGAGGCATTTGAAAGCTAATTCAGAATACTACAACTTTCATGTTTTGGCAAAAAGCTAAATCAGAATGGATCCTAGTCGAAAAACGTGATAAACTGGACTTAACTGATCACACGGACTGCTTGGGAAATACTTAAAATAGTAAGGGTATTTTGGACTTTTCATGTCCTACGTTGCTCCGATTGAGCTGAAATTTTGTAGGCACCTATAAAATACCATTCTCTACAACTTTACTTCTTTGACCTAAGGCCAATTCGGCCTCTAACATAGGGCTACAAAACCGAACAGAATAGAAGAACAATTTTCCAGAATTCTGAAAATTTCAGTTTCTAGTGGAATTTTCTCAAATTTCTGGTTCTAATCACCACCAAACAACCTTATATAACCTTAATTACAACATTTACAATCATACAACAAGTTTAGGCAGAGAGCTATGAAGCCCTAGCTTGCTTATTCATCCCAAAATTCATCACAACCACTTGCATAATCATGAAATTAAGCCAAAACTTAAGCTAAAAATCATCTTAAACCCAAAATTTAAGCAACAAGGATCATGACCAGATTTGTACCTCTAAAGGAAGACTTGGATGAGTGATAGTTCACTCCCTTTGAAATTTCTTGGTTCCTCAAGCTTCCCAACTCACAACCTCCACTTTAATCGGTTTGGAATTGGAATTCCTCACTTAGTTGTAGCAAATCAAGAAGATGGAATGTTTTTTTTCTTGCTCTCACTTTCTCACACTCTTTGGTTCGGCCAGCAGCAGAAATATGGAGAGGAAAGGTGAAAAAATTGGTTAAGTAAGATGCCAAAGTGTCTTGGTCAAGATGCTCTTAGGTGGCGACACTTGTCGCCACCACCACCTTTCTTTTTTTTTCTCTTTCTTTTCCTTCTTTTCTAGCCACTAGTTTTGGTCAGCCTTAGCTGTAATATAAGAAGATATTTTGCTCAAGTATCAATGAACTTGTAGGGTAAGAAAGTGGTGGTCAAGTGGTGCGTTCAATCGGTAGTGCGCGGGACCCGCCGGTTCGCGCCGTTTTTCTTAAAAACTCATGTACTAGGGTTTTTACTTCCCATTCACTAACCTTATATCATTGCTACCAATCACATATTATTTCTCACTTAAAAGTCACTTTTAATCCTTACTCTGTACCGAAAATTCATCCGGCGAAAAATCGCGAAAACCCTAATTTTGCTCCAAACTTGAAACCGAAGCGTAAAACCCTATTTTCTAGGTTTACTTGCACTTATTGTGAAATAATTGGGTAGTGGGCTTTGATAAATAATAATTTTCAAATAAAAGGGTATTTTTGAGAAAAATACAAGAAATTTGCGAGTCCTCACATGTGTAGCCTCATCATCGACGGTGGGAGTTGTACAAACGTGGCAAGCTTACTCATGGTTGAGAGCTTAGGGCTTCCAACCACTAGACATCCACACCCTTATCGCCTCCAATGGTTGAGCGAGGAAGGAGAGGTACGTGTCTTCAGATAGGTACGCATTCCTTTTTCCATTGGAACTTACACCGATGAAGTTGTTTGTGACGTCGTGCCTATGCATGCTACCCATGTTATCTTGGGTCGACCCTGGCAATTTGACAAACACGTCACATTCGACGGAAGGGCCAACAAGTACACACTCTTGCATGATGGCAAACGCAAGGTTCTCACACCACTCACACCTGCACAAGTGTATGAGGACCAACTTAAGCTACAAAGAGAGTGTGAACAAGACCGGCAAAGGAGGAAACAAAAGGCGGTCGACCCTAGCAACGGCTCTACTCCTGCAAGTGAGCCATCGACCAAGGGTCAAGGGAGCACACCTAGTGTTACGCGTGACAAATCACTCACTGCACCTACCACTAGGAAGCAAAACATGATCATTAAGGCTAAGGACGTTAGGAAAGTTGTCAATTCTGATCAGCCTGTACTTCTCATGATTTGCAAACATGTGCTTTTAGATGTTGCTGAACTCGATAAGGCATTGCCTGCGAGTATGGTTGCTCTCTTGCAGGAATTTGAGGATGTTTTCCCCGACGAAGTCCCTGATGGCTTACCACCTATTCAAGGGATTGAGCACCAAATCGACCTCATTCCTGGAGCACCACTACCCAACAAACCTGCCTACCCCATGGGCCCTGAGGAGACCAAGGAGCTGCAAAGGCAAGTTGATGGCCTACTAGGTAAGGGTTGGGTGAAAGAGAGTCTAAGTCCTTGCACTGTGCCTATGGTCCTTGTCCCCAAAAAGGATGGTACTTGGCGCATGTGCACTAACTGCCGGGCTGTAAATGCTATTACTGTCAAGTATCGGCATCCCATTCCTAGACTTGATGATATGCTTGATGAACTCGATGGTGCTATTATTTTCACCAAAATCGACTTAAGGAGTGGCTATCATCAAATTAGGATGAAAGAAGGCGATGAGTGGAAAACAGCCTTCAAAACCAAACATGGTCTCTATGAGTGGCTAGTCATGCCTTTTGGTTTGAAAAATGCCCCTAGCACCTTCATGCGACTAATGAACCATGTTTTGAGACATTTTATTGGCAAATTTGTCATTGTTTACTTTGATGACATCTTGATCTATAGTCGTAGTGAGCATGAGCACTTGGAGCATGTACGATTAGTTCTTGAGACACTTCGACAGGCACATCTATACGCTAACCTCAAGAAGTGCACCTTTTGTACTAACGAGCTTGTGTTTCTAGGCTATGTGGTGAGTTCGCAGGGCATCAAGGTGGACAAATCCAAGATTGAGGCCATCGAGCAATGGCCAACTCCCACATCCGTTCCTGACGTGCGCAACTTTCTTGGATTGGCGGGCTTTTACCGATGTTTTGTCAAAAATTTTAGCACTATTGCCACCCCATTGACCACCGTGACAAAGAAGAATGACAAGTTCCACTAGGGAGAATCACAAGAACAAGCATTTCTTGCCCTCAAGGACACACTCACACATGCACCTGTGTTAGCATTACTAAACTTTAACAATACCTTTGAAATTGAATGTGATGCCTCTGGTGTAGGTATTGGAGCAGTCCTTATGCAAGACAAGAGGCCGTGTGCCTTCTTTAGCGAGAAGTTGGGAGGAGCTGCATTAAACTACTCCACGTACGACAAGGAGTTGTACGCCTTAGTGAGGGCCTTGGAGACCTGGCAACATTATCTTCGCCCTCGGGAGTTCGTGATACACACTGACCACGAGTCATTGAAGTACCTCAAAGGGCAACCCACGTTAAGCAAGAGACATGCCAAATGGGTAAGCTTCATTGACACCTTCTCTTATGTGATTAAGTACAAGACTGGTAAGACAAATGTGGTAGATGATGCCTTGTCACGTAGACACTCCTTGCTTGCCTGTCTTGATGGCAAGTTACTCGGGTTCGAAATGGTTAAGGAACTCTACACACATGATCATGACTTTGGTGATATCTATGCTGCTTGTGTTAAGAACCCGCATGGAATGTACTTTTTGCATGATGGCTTTCTTTTCCATGTAGATAAACTGTGTGTGCCTAATTCTTCCATTCGTGATCTTTTGATTCGAGAGGCACATAGTGGTGGTCTCATGGGCCACTTTGGCATTGCCAAGACTCTGGCCATGTTACAAGAGCACTTTTACTGGCCCCATATGCGTAGGGATGTTGAACGCATGGTTGGTAGGTGTGCTACTTGTCACAAGGCAAAGTCTAAGACAAATCCATATGGCTTGCATACCCCATTACCTATTCCTCACCATCCTTGGGTTGACTTGTCTATGGACTTTGTACTAGGTTTGCCTAGATCGCCAAGGGGTAATGACTCCATAGTTGTAGTGGTTGATCGATTTTCTAAGATGGCTCATTTTGTCCCCTGTCACAAAACTGACGATGCATCTCACATCGCACATTTATTCTTTAAGGAGATTGTTCGTCTGCATGGCATGCCTAGGACTATTGTTAGTGACAGAGATGTAAAGTTCCTGAGTTATTTTTGGAAGACTTTGTGGTCCAAACTGAAGTGATGGACAAACTGAAGTTGTCAACCGCACACTTGGCACTTTACTTCGGGCCTTGATAAAAAAGAATCTTAAGTCTTGGGAAGAATGCTTACCTCATGTTGAATTTGCTTATAATCGAACCGTGCATAGTGTAACACAATATTCTCCCTTTGAGATTGTTTATGGCTTCAACCCCCTGACCCCCCTTGATTTGGTGCCCTTACCTTCCTCTGAGCACACCAGCTTAGATGGGAAAAAGAAAGCTGATTTTGTGCGCAGGTTACATGAAGCCGTGCGAACAAACATTGAGAAGCGTACGCAGCAATACATCCAGCAAGCCAACAAACACCGTCGCAAGATGATTTTTGAGCCTGGAGATTGGGTTTGGCTACACTTGAGGAAAGAGCGATTTCTCAAGCAACGTCACAGCAAATTATCCCCAAGAGGTGACGGACCATTTCAGGTGCTCCAGCGAGTCAATGACAACGCATACAAATTGGAGCTACCTGGGGAGTACAATGTTAGCGCGACCTTCAATGTCGCGGACCTGAGCCCATTTCTTGGTGAGAAGGTTCCAGATTTGAGGGCAAATCCTTCTCAAGAGGAGGGGACTGATGTATGCATGAACCAGAGCCCAGTCCGAGTCCCATTGGGCCCTGTCACACGTGCACGGGCCAAGCTCTTCAAAGAATCCCTCCAAACCCTTGTTCGAGTTGTCCAAGATCAACATGGAGCCCATAGAGATATTGAAGGCTTGGAAAGAGTCAATCAAGCAACTTACACTTTGATCCAAGCCCATGAAGAATCAAGTGGGCCTCTTTGTGAGTCGGCCGAGTAGGGCCTTAGTCGTTGTTATTTATTTAGTTGGATTAGTTGCTTAGTAGAAGGCATGGGCCGGCCCATCTTGAAGACAAGCTGGCCGACTTTTCCCTTTAGGGTGTCTTTAGGGTTTTCTTGTTATCTCTAGCTTATAAATAGGCTAGCTTTGTAAGGTTAAAGACACAAGTTTTATGAATAAAATTCTTAGTACTTTCATTTTCTTCCTAGAGAATTCGAGCCTTTAACTTGCTTTGGCAAGGGTTATTGAGCAATCTTGCGTCCTGTCCTTGATTGTTCATCCGATCTATTCCCCTAGAGTATTCACCTTCATCGGAGTGTCGTCTACCACCTAAGTCAAATCGTGTCATCCGTTTGATTCTAGGTTCCGCGAACCAAGCGTTGGACAATCTCGCTAGATCCTTGGGCAAACGTGCTACGCGTCTCGAAACGTGTTGATCGAGGAACGTATCAATATAGCTCATCTAACATATCATCAAGTCTAGGAATAGGGTGACGATATTTTACCGTTATTGCATTAACGGCCCTACATTTAGTGCACATTCGCCAACTTCCATCCTTTTTAGGCACCAAGATGACGGGAACCGCACATGGGCTCAAGCTTTCTCGTGCCCATCCCTTTGTTAGAAGCTCTTCGATTTGGTGTTGGAGCTCCTTTGTCTCATCTGGTCCCATTTTGTAGGCTGGTTTGTTAGGAAGTGGGGCACCTGGAACCAAGTCAATTTGATGCTCAAATCCCCTTATTGGTGGTAGTCCATTTGGAATCTCATCGGGGAAGACATCCTCATAATCCTGCCAAAGAGAGACAATACTAGATGGTAGAGTATTAGTAAGATCACTTGTAATAACCAACACCTCTTTGCACAAAAGTACAAAGATGGGTGTATTAACACTCAAAGCTTTTCTTACTACATTGGCTTTTATCAATAGATTTTACCTTTTCTCTCTCTTTTCAATTTTGGCCGGCTCACCATATGTCTTTTTCCTCTCAATTTTCTCGGCCTTATCATTTTCTATTGAGCTCTCGGCTTTTTCTATTTTTTTCTTCTCATTCTCAAGCTCACTCTCCTTGATCAAGCTTTCTTGATCTTCACGAACTTGGATAGGAGTGAGTGGCACAAGCACAATCCTCTTCTCGCCTTGCTTGAAGGAGTATTTATTGGTAATGCCATCGAATGTAACTCCCTTGTCGAATTGCCATGGTCTCCCCAATAGTATGTGACATGCTTGCATAGGGACCACGTCGCATAACACCACGTCCTCATGCTTTCCAATTCGGAAAGGTACTTGGACTTGCTTGGTCACACGAACATCCCCACTATCGTTCAACCATTGCAAACGATAAGGTGTTGGATGTCGTAGAGTGGGTAGTGCTAGTTTCTCCACCATCAAGGCACTAGCGACGTTAGCACAACTACCTCCATCTATGATCAAACTACATACCTTGCCTTTGATATAGCAACGGGTGTAGAAAATGTTCTCCCTTTGTGCATGGTCGGCAGCTTTCACTTGGGTTGCTAAGGCTCGTCTAACAACGAGTCCAACTCGTTCATCGACAGGCAATGCTTCATCTTCTTCCTCAAGGGATGGCAACTCCTCCTTCTCATCTTCATCATCGGTGAGAAACTCACCATTGGGTAAGATGATCATAGTGCGTTGGTTCGGGCATTGGCTAGCAATATGCCCTCGGCCTTGGCATTTGAAGCATCTAGTATCTCGATTTCGCCCTATGCTCGACTCAATGGCAGTCTTTGGTGTTGCCTTAGACTCCCACTTAGTCATATCCGGCCTTGGTCTTGAAGGGATGGAATTACTCGGCCCTTTATCCTCTTTCTTTGGCGGTGTAGTTCGGAGATAAGAGGGTGAAAAGTTGGAGTAACTCCGAGTCGAACCCCTCCTCTTAATCCTCCTTTCAATCTTGATGGCCTTTTCCACCAAATCCCCAAGTTCCACATAGTGGTGTAACTCTACTTGGTCAGCGATTTCGGGCCTTAGTCCGTTCAAGAAGTGTGCCATTGTTGCTTCTCGATCCTCCATGATGTCTGCCCGTAGCATGAGTATTTCCATTTCTTTGTGATAGTCCTCGACACTTCGTACTCCTTGGTTGAGGGTTTGAAGCTTTTGGTACAAGTCACGGTAGTAGTGACTTGGTACGAAACGCTTCCTCATTAGTCGTCTTAGCTCCGTCCAAGTGTGTATGGTAGGTTCACGACTCCTCCTTCGACTAGTGGAGAGTTGATCCCACCACACAACGGCGTAGTCGATGAATTCGACCACGGCCAACTTGACCTTTTTCTCCTCCGAGTAAGTATTGCAATCGAAGACAAGTTCAATCCGCTTCTCCCACTCTAAGTAGGCATCGGGGTCTGATCGTCCTTGGAAAGACGGAATTTTCATCTTTATGCCCGGAATGTGGTCATTTGAAGGCTTAGCATCACGCTTGGACCTACTTTGCTTATGCTCATAATTGTTGTCTGAGTTAGAGTCGCTAGACTCATCTGCATAAGCCTTTCCATGGCTGCCTTTGGAGCTTCCATGAGACAACTCTAAGCTGTCAATGCGTTGGTGCATCAGTTCAAGTTTTTGGTCCATCATGCGTCCCAATTCGCCTTTGATTGCTTCTGTGAAAAGTTTAAGATCAAAAGCTTGGGAGCTTGCTCCCCCCTCGTTAGCCATGGTAGGGTAAAAAAAATAATAATAATGGAAAGAAGCAAAGTTTATCTCGCACACTTCCTCACGTGTTTACTCTCGCTCTCGTGTTGAACACTCTAAGAACTCACCAAGGTATTTTCAAGGCTCCTCGGTCAACTCCTCGAAGAAGTTAGAACTCCTTCTAGTGTGGATCGACTTACCAACCAGGGTCACAAGATTGTAGCACTTTGAACGAAAAAAGAACAAAAGATGAAGGGACTGACCACGACTCAATGAATGACTCAAAGTTGAATTTTAAGGATCCTAGACAAAAACTCTACCCAAAACTGGAATTTTGAGCTGCTGGTTGCTGCATTTCTGGGCAGTGTTTTGGTAGATAAATGGACACTTAGAGGATTCAGAATGACACTTAAAACTAACCTAATGATGCACGAAAATTTCCAGAATTAATGATTGGACAGAAATTCCCCAATGGTTGCAAAGATGGAATCCGAATGGAAGATGAATTTGTGTTGTGGTAGGACTGTTTTGGAAACCCAAGGCTGACTTTTCTTCTTTAATCCTTTGGAAACAAGGATTAGTCTTCCTATTTGCTGGTTCCCATAAATTCTAAGGTCAAGTTCAAGATTGGAACTGATTTGGTTGTTTTTGGGAACAAGGGTGGAAAATTTGACTTGAACAGGTTGGAAAATTTGACTTGAATAGGTTGGGAAATTTGACTTGAATAGGCTGAATATTCTTCTTCTTCCTTTGTTTTTGTTTTCTAATCAGCCAAGAAGAGCCAAATTTCGTGGCTAAAATGTTCTTAGTCAAGAAAGAAGATTGTTGTGGTGAAGACAAGGATTTTGGCAGCTGAAAATTTGCAGCCTTGTTGTTTACCAAGATTTGGTTCCCAAAACCCAGAAACTTCAAGATTCTTTCAAGAATTCAAGATGTTAATTCCCAGAATTCAAGAAACACAAAATTGAAGATGATTTCCTCCCTAAACAATCCAAGATTTCACGATTTGATCAAGACAGATTTTGGTTGGCTTCAAGAATCCCAACTAAAGTTCCAAGAACTTCAAGATTGTGGTTTTAAACAATCAGGAACTTCAAGAAACCCAAGTTTTGGTCAAGACAGATTTCCAGGAATTTTTGTAAGGTTAGCCAGCAATTTTTTTTTTTTTTGTATGTAAACAAGAACACAAGGTAATAACTAGATAGGACTCTAAAACCCTTGCTACAAACTGATTTTTTTTTTCGGATGAACAGTAACCTTGAATGATCAAATAGAACAAAAGATTGGAATTGAATGGATATAACAGGATAGAAACAAGACTCAAACAAAGAATCAAGAATAAGACACAAAAAGAAAGGCTGGACCAAACAAGGCTAACCACAGCAATTAACAACAACTAGACACAAGTTTATGACGTAACAAATCTGGAAAAATAACGCAAGAACACGAAGTAACAAATCTGGAAATTGCGGATAGCAACTTAGAACACGAAAACAGAATTTTCGACAACTTGACTCGAAAAGGAAATAAATAAAAGGATATAACGTGATACCTCTTAATTAGCTCTGATTACCAACTGATACGAACGTCGCCAACCTTGTGACGAAACCCGTAAAAGATTAGCTTCAGGATCGACAAGAGGACACCAAGTTTGAAGCGGATGACCTCAACCCGTTAATCACGTGGTTAACGAACCTTGGTATAATGGTAGAAGACGCCACAACCTAGTGCGATTCTAGATTGATAAGTCACGAACACCTAGAGAAATTCTAAGGTATTCAAGAAGCCTTGGAGAAACCAAGAAAACTCTCAAAATCTGATTTATTGATTGAATGCCTAAACCATTGGAAGTGTGGGCTATTTATAGCCTTACATAGAGATGAACAACTAAATGTGGAACTAGTCTAGAGTTGTGGTCTTGACTAAGACTAACAATTGTAGGCTTGACTATTCCATAAGACTAAGAATTGTGGGCTTGACCAAACCTTATGAGGTCATCCCTTAGGTAAACAACCTTATGAGGTCATTGCTTAGCTAAATAACCTTATGAGATCATCGCTTAGGTAAATAAAGCAAGGCTATGGACCATTAAGCCCTTATTACAATGACTTAACTAAAACAGCAAATGTGACTAGAGAAGTGTCACACATGGTTCTCTTTGGCGTGCACTACATGGATGACTTTTATTCCTTCATGCTCAAGCCCCTCAATGACCTTGGGGACAATTTCTTGGCCTTGTATCTCATGAACAAGTTCTTGGAGTTCCTTCCTCATCTTGTTAGCTCGTGCTCGAGTTACGGGTCCTAGGGGAACTCGAATAGTTCGCACTGGTGTCTCTTGGTTCGTATCAGTTTCATGCTAAACAAGTCAATTAGCTCTAATTTTGTGCTATGAAGATTGTAGTGGTTGTGTTTGATGATTTGTTTCATTTGTTTGGTTAGTGGGTGGTAGAAACTGATTTGAGGTTAAGAAACCCTAGGCTAAAGTGAGGAGTAATTGTTTGGTTAGGGTTAATTTGGTTAGGGTTTGTTGCACTAATGGTTAGATTAAGTTAATGGGTGTATATGAAGTTCAATTAGAAGGTGTAGATGATATGTGGTTAATTTGTGGAAATTGTATGGTGCAATTTCGGATCATTGGAAGCCTTCATAGGAGTTGGTTTAGGGTGTGTATTTGGTTTACATTTAGCTAGAAAACCTGCATAACCATCATAGAACGGACCATGCGTTTGCGACATTTGAAACCGGCAAAACGGGTAACCCGGGCAGTTCAGCATCTGAAATTTGGCTCCATTTTTCTTGATATTACGTATGGATTCAGAATTTTCTCAAAACATGAAAGTTATAGCTTTTGAAGTCCTTATAGTGCCTGCAAAATTTTAGGTCAAACGGACCAGTGTAGCCCGAGTTATAACCAAAACACTAGCACCTGTTTTGTACCCTGGATTGTGTTACGTTTTGACTTTTGTTTCTGACCATGTTTTATCTGTTTTGATAACGTACGAACTGTGATACGAATGTGCGGATCTAGCCGAACAATCAAGTTGAAAAGGCGTATACTTGAATCCTGAGTTGATGAACTAAAATGAATCTCAACCCAACAACTAACGATTTAGTGAACCAACGGTCTGGATAGAAGAACGCCACAATCAAGGTGTATACTTGATTGATAAGTTCAATTTGAATAACTCAAGAAAACTCTCAAGTATTCAAGCAAAGCTCTCTTGGAAGAGAAAAGTGAATTAAACTCACAAATATTATGTAATTTCTGACCCCTTAACAAGGAGGAAGTATGGCTATTTATAGCCTTTACAAGCATTAACCCTAATCCCAAAATTGACTAAACTAACCCTACCAATTAATGACAAGGATTCGGCCAGCCCTAAGTTCATAATGGACTGACTTTAACTAATATTTAACTATGAAAAAAGATAAATAATCGAACTAGCTTAACTCTTCCTTAAGCGTGACCGCTAGGTGAGGGCACGCCTAACTAGCAACAGGTGCTGGAGGGTCTTCTACTTGGAGCAATGTGTAAAGTTTTGAATCTTCATTCTCCAAGCCTTCAATAATCTTTAAATCATCTCCAATGCGGCCTTGGATTGTACTCACAAGGGCTTGTAAAGATTCACGCATCTTCTTGGCACGAGCTCTTGTGACTGGACCACTTGGTACTTGAATGACTTGTGCAACTTGTGTTTGACCAGCCTTGAGCCCCTCATCAATCCCCTCCTTTTGAAGGTGATTTGTCCCCAAATCAAGCTCGTCATCTGCATGAAAAGGACTCAAGTCAGCCACATTGAATGTAGCATGTACTCCATACTCACCTGGAAGGTCAAGTTTGTAGGTATTGTCATTGATGCGCTCCACAACTTGAAATGGCCCATCACCCCGTGGAAGTAGTTTGTTGCGCCTTTGGTTTGGAAAACGCTCCTTTCTCATGTGTATCCAAATCCAATCACCTGGTTCAAACACCATCTTGCGATGTCCCTTGTTGGCACTTTGAATGTATTGAAGGGTACGTTTCTCAATATTAGCTCTAGCTTTGGTATGCAAATCCCGCACGAACTCAGCCTTTTTCTTACCATCTAGGTTAACTCTCTCAGAAATAGGTAAAGGAGACAAGTCTAAAGGTGTGAGAGGGTTAAATCTATAAACAATTTCAAAAGGTGAAAATTGAGTAGAAGTATGCACAGTGCGATTATATGCAAATTCAACATGAGGCAAGCAATCTTCCCAAGATGTAATGTTCTTTTTAATAATTGCTCGCAACAATGTAGATAAAGTTCGATTAACCACTTCAGTTTGTCCATCAGTTTGTGGGTGACTAGAAGTAGAAAAAAGCAATTTAGTCCCTAATTTACACCACAAAGTTTTCCAAAAGTAGCTAAGGAACCTTACATCCCTATCAGAAACAATGGTACGAGGTATCCCATGTAAACGCACTATGTCTCTAAAGAATAAATCAGCCACATGTTTAGCATCATCAGTTTTATGGCAAGGAATGAAGTGAGCCATCTTTGAGAAACGATCAACTACCACATAAATGGAATCATGCCCTTGTCTAGTTCTGGGCAATCCAAGTACAAAGTCCATAGACAAATCTACCCAAGGTTCATGTGGAATGGGTAAAGGAGTGTAGAGTCCATAAGGATGTACCTTTGATTTTGCTTGGTGACAAGTTACACACCTTTGTGTATGCCTCTCGACATCCCTCTTCATGCGAGACTAGTAGAAATGCTCTTGGAGAATTGACAAGGTCTTGGCCACTCCAAAATGTCCCATGAGGCCTCCACCATGAGCCTCTCTAAACAACAAAAGTCGCATGGAGCACATTGGAATACATAGTTTACCTTTGTAGTACAAGAACCCCTACGACATAGAATAATGCTCACGAGTAACTCGTGGCAAGGTTGTGAAAATCTCACCAAAGTCTAGGTCAGCTGCGTATAAATCCTTAATGAATTCAAAGCCAAGCAACTTAGTGTCTAATGTAGTGATTAGTGTATACCATCTAGAAAGTGCATCAGCCACTACATTAGTCTTTCCAACCTTATATTTGATGACAAAAGCAAAACTATCAATGAAAGCTACCCACCTCGCATGCCTTTTGATCAATTTGATTTGTGATTTGATGTGTTTGAGCGATTCATGATCAGTGTGGAGTATGAATTCCCGAGGTCTGAGGTAGTGTTGCCAAGTTTGGAGAGCTCGCACCAAGGCCATCAACTCCTTGTCATAAGTTGAGTAGTTCAACGAAGCACCATTCAACTTCTCACTAAAGCAGGCCACTGGTTTCCCCTCTTGAATTAGCACAGCTCCAATACCTACACCAGAAGCATCACACTCTACTTCAAAATCCTTGTCAAAATTAGGTAAACTTAATACAGGTGCATGTGTGAGCTTGTGTTTAAGTAATTGGAAAGACTTAACTTGTTCTTCTTCCAATTGGAACGGCACATTTTTCTTGATAATGGCTGTAAGTGGGGCAGCAATGGTGCTGAAATCCTTGACAAATCGTCTATAGAAGCTTGCCAAGCCATGATGTAACGCACCGAGGCAGAAGAAAAGGGAAAAATTTCTGGTGAATAGAGTTTTGTGGGGAATCCGGCCAGAAGCCGTGCAAATTCCTTATATTTTTCCTAAAATTCCCTTTTCTTTGACAAATACCACTTTATAATGCCCTACTACTCAATCACCCCACAATAAGTGCCAATGAACCTAGAAAATAGGGTTTTACGCTTCGGTTTCAAGTTTGGAGCAAAATTAGGGTTTTCGCGATTTTTCGCCGGATGAATTTTCGGTACAGAGTAAGGATTAATTTTGGGGATTAAAAGTGACTTTTAAGTGAGAAATGATATGTGACTAGTAGCAATGATATAAGGTTAGTGAATGGGAAGTAAAAACCCTAGTACGTGAGTTTTTAAGAAAAACGGCGCGAACCGGCGGGTCCCGCGCACTACCGATTGAACGCACCGCTTGACCACCATTTTTCCTTACCAAACAAATTTATTGAACTTGAGCAAAATATCTTCTCTCTTGGCAGCAAGCTTGACCGAATTTGAGGCTAGAAAATAACAAGAAAGAAAGAGAAAAAAAGAAAGGTGGTGGTGGCGACACTTGTCGCCACCTCAAGGCTTCTTGACCAAGACAAAAGACTATCTATTTAACACCAAAAATTCAGCAAACTTTCCTCTTCATTGCAGCTGCTTGGCCGAGAGAAAGGAGAAGAAAAATACCAAGGGAAAACACTTCATCTCTTCTTCAATCCAACAACTAAGTGAGGAATCAAACAAAAGAAACCGATTAAACTTGTTCTTGAGTGATTAGTTAGTGATTTGTGGTGAGACTTTGGAAGGAGAAAGCTTGGGCTATCCTTAGTGAACTCTAGTCAAGGTAAGAAAGCTTATCTCTCTAAGTTTTACTTTCAATTTTGTTAAATTAAGCTTAGCAACTTCATTTTGTAGGGGAATCATGGATATTATCATGTTTTAGAAGTTTTTCCCTTTTTATTTGATGAACCAGGGTTTGGGGAAATTCTGCCCAATTTGTTGTATGGTGCTTATATGTTGAAATTAAGGTTATAAGAGAGGCTTTGGTAGTGATTAGACCAAGAAATTAAGGAAAGTTCCACTAAAAACTAGAAATTCCAGAATCTGGAAATTTTTCCCAACATTCTGTCCGAATTTGTAACTATATGTTAGAGGCCGAATTGGCCTTAGGTAAAAGAAGGAAAGTTGTAGATAATAGTATTTTATAGGTGCCTACAAAATTTCAGCTCAATCGGAGGAACGTAGGTCATGAAAAGTTCAAAATACCCTTACTGTTTTAAATATCTCCCCAGCAGTCCGTTTCATCAGTTAAGTCCAGTTTATCATGTTTTTGGACTAGGAGCCGTACTGATTTAGCTCTTTTCCGAAACATGAAAGTTGTATAATTTTGTCTTAGCTTTCAAATGCCTCTAAGAACACCTGAATTGGACTTTTGTACACTGAGTTATGTCCATTACAATGTAATGCGATTAAACAGCCGATGAATTGGTTTTTGGTTTAGTAATTTGAGAATTTGACCAAGTTACATTAGAAACTGGACTAAGTGACCTTCATGAACATTGTAGCTCTGTGTCTTAGCTTCGAAACGGCATAGGTTATGCCTCAATCCGATAAGCATAGCCTCGGATATGTTATTTCCGCATCCATACATTGAATCTGTCTTTTGCTAAATTGAATTTCTGCACTTGTTATGATTGTGGTTCTTGTTCTTATGATATTGTGAGCCTATGGCATGGCTTTTGACTTGAATTGCTGATATGTGTGATGTTGGGTTTTGGTTGAGGAAAAATAATGAAGCCTAAATGGCTGGAAAATTTGATAAACACAAAGGGCATGCTGCCCGAATTTACGCTCGAGGACTAGAAAACTATACTTGTAACTTGTGTAAAGGTTAAGTGATTATCACTTAAACTAGCGAGCACCTTTACTACTTTGTTATCGAGGGTTATACGTTAAAAACCTAAACGAACTTGTACCCTTGAGGAAAAGATATAATGGCCAATGTAAACTTGTATTTCTTTGTACTTTCAACTCAAGTGTTGTTTTCCAAGTATATATACTACAAAAACCTTGCGATTTGAAAAGCGAGCAAGTGTTTCATGAATGTTTTTCAAATGAATTTCAATTGGTTGATTCTTAATGAACGGAACGTTTAAGTTTCGAATCTTACTCGTGTTTCAAAGTTCTCAAATTGGATTTCTATCGCAGATCTGGACTTCAAACATGGAGTATAGTTGAACGTGAATACTTGAAGCACTATAATTGGAGTGAGTGATCCCTCGACTGTTCCCAAAGTTACTTTTGAACTAATTCTTGCATTTATTACTCCATTGCATATCATTTGGGTTCGGGTGTGTGCCATGACATAATTTGGCTCCAATGAGTTCCTGGAAAGTCTTGTGCTTAGAACCAATGTCTCCACTATTGTTTACATATTCTTTGGAGCCTGATGGCTCCTTGCTTCTGTTTCACGGTTATCTGATCTAAACGAGCATTGGATATTTAAGTACAAGAATTTCACTGGCTCACATGAGCAATAAATGAACATTTGATTACTGCATCATGACATCATACCAATGCTTTATTGTGAAAAATACTTGGCTGTTGATTTTACTGGTCACTCGCTGAGCTTCTAGCTCACCCCCTACTATCTGCTTCTCCACACAGGGATCGAAGTAAAGGAAGAACTTGTTTTTGGATCTTTGTGTGGCTGGATGGCGTACATCTTGTATAGTTTAGTTTTGGTTTTGGTTTATATACTTTTGGACTTGTATAAATATTTGGAATTGAATCGGATGTAAATCTACATTTTACGCTTAGAACTAGTTTCCGTTTCGCTTATGATATGTAATTTTGGAGAATTGGATGTATTATTTGAGTTGTACCTTGTAATTTACTTGAGGAATGTAGTAAGTGAGTGAGTCCCGGCGAGAGCTGGGCAAGCGGGCCGCTAAACCCTTTGGTTCGCCTTAGGGGGTGGTGGGGTGGTTACAAATGGTATCAGAGCTTAGGCTTCAGATCTTTGTAGTGTATCCTAGGGTTAAAGTTTAGGATGCCGGACTGTGGGATTGGTTTGTACGTTCAGTACTCTTTTGGAGCGTCAGTTGTGAATCTTGAAAGTGGTACGCGTAAGATATGATTTGGTTGAATTACGCTTGAGAGCGTACGGCCTGAGCTATACAGTTTCTTAGTTTTGGATTATTGGCTAGGGTTTTGATAGATTCTGGTGGCCGGAATTGTTGAGAAAAGTTTTGGTTTGCATTTGTCTTCTAAATTTCCTGTTTGATTAAAGTTATACCACCCGAGTGGTAAATGTTAAGATTTGAGATATTTGAACTGTCTAAGACCGACTGGACTGAGCTCATTTGAGACTTGAATTTGTATCGGCTAGTGTACCCTTACATACACTTGATAGACCTGACCTGACTGAAAATAGGGTATCTCTTTTACTCTTGAGCAAGTATCTTGATTCATATATGATCTGTATGTGCATTTGAGTTTGATGACTGCTTGAGAGTGTGAATTACTGGGCATAAGCTAGGCGAGTGAGTTTCTCCTCGTACCCGTGTTCCTTGAACCTGAAATAATTGACCCTGTTTTTGAACTGATATACTTGAACCCTGCTTTTGACTTTGTTTCTGAACATTTTCGTACTTGTTTGGTTATAGAACGGCTACTACTCTTCTGTAGCGGTTGAACAGAACCTCTCTGGTGAGGCATTGCCTGTTGTGTTTTCAAGCACCGTCATTCTTCTGGCGAGGCATGCCTGCTGTGTTTCAAAGCACCATCAGGGATGAAACTTTGACTTGAGGCTCTCTGGTGAAGTTTAGCCGTTGTGCTAACTTGTTGTGTTTCCAAGCACCACCAAGGATGAAATTTTGAACTGAGGTTCTTTGGCGAGGTATAGCCGTTGTGCTAACCTGTTGTGTTGTCCAGCACCGCCATGGACAAAATCTTGCATCTGAGCCTCTGGTGAAGTATAGCTGAGTGCTAGCTTGTTGTGTTTTCAAGCACCACCGGGGACAAATTCCTGAGACTTTCTGGTGAAGTATAGCTGAGTGCTAGCTTGTTGTGTTTTCAAGCACCACCAGGGGTAATTTCTGACCTGAGACATCGTTATGTCCTGGATTGTTTTTTTCCAAATATCAGGGACTTTAAGTCCGATTTCGAGCCTTTTTGTATATGTATCCAGTTACTCGTCTGAGTATCTATTGGATCAAGATTATTTGATAAGTTGGATTGGAGTACTTTTAGTACTTGATTGTGATGAGTGATTCTTAGTATGTGATTGACCTTTGTGATATTTGATCTGATTAGTATTTGATTATGATAAGCGAGATTGAAATGATTCTTAATACGTAATCGACTTTCGAGAACTATTTTGATCTGACTAGTACAAGTTGGAATGTCGAGGACGACATTCTTTTAAGGAGGGGAGTTGTAACGCCCCGAGGCAGAAGAAAAGGGAAAAATTTTTGGTGAATAGAGTTTTGTGGGGAATCCGGCCAGAAGCCGTGCAAATTCCTTATATTTTTCCTAAAATTCCCTTTTCTTTGACAAATACCACTTTATAATGCCCTACTACTCAATCACCCCACAATAAGTGCCAATGAACCTAGAAAATAGGGTTTTACGCTTCGGTTTCAAGTTTGGAGCAAAATTAGGGTTTTCGCGATTTTTTGCCGGATGAATTTTCGGTACAGGGTAAGGATTAATTTTGGGGATTAAAAGTGACTTTTAAGTGAGAAATGATATGTGACTAGTAGCAATGATATAAGGTTAGTGAATGGGAAGTAAAAACCCTAGTACGTGAGTTTTTAAGAAAAACGGCGCGAACCGGCGGGTCCCGCGCACTATCGATTGAACGCACCGCTTGACCACCATTTTTCCTTACCAAACAAATTTATTGAACTTGAGCAAAATATCTTCTCTCTTGGCAGCAAGCTTGACCGAATTTGAGGCTAGAAAATAACAAGAAAGAAAGAGAAAAAAAGAAAGGTGGTGGTGGCGACAAGGCGACACTTGTCGCCACCTCAAGGCTTCTTGACCAAGACAAAAGACTATCTATTTAACACCAAAAATTCAGCAAACTTTCCTCTTCATTGCAGCTGCTTGGCCGAGAGAAAGGAGAAGAAAAATACCAAGGGAAAACACTTCATCTCTTCTTCAATCCAACAACTAAGTGAGGAATCAAACAAAAGAAACCGATTAAACTTGTTCTTGAGTGATTAGTTAGTGATTTGTGGTGAGACTTTGGAAGGAGAAAGCTTGGGCTATCCTTAGTGAACTCTAGTCAAGGTAAGAAAGCTTATCTCTCTAAGTTTTACTTTCAATTTTGTTAAATTAAGCTTAGCAACTTCATTTTGTAGGGGAATCATGGATATTATCATGTTTTAGAAGTTTTTCCCTTTTTATTTGATGAACCAGGGTTTGGGGAAATTCTGCCCAATTTGTTGTATGGTGCTTATATGTTGAAATTAAGGTTATAAGAGAGGCTTTGGTAGTGATTAGACCAAGAAATTAAGGAAAGTTCCACTAAAAACTAGAAATTCCAGAATCTGGAAATTTTTCCCAACATTCTGTCCGAATTTGTAACTATATGTTAGAGGCCGAATTGGCCTTAGGTAAAAGAAGGAAAGTTGTAGATAATAGTATTTTATAGGTGCCTACAAAATTTCAGCTCAATCGGAGGAACGTAGGTCATGAAAAGTTCAAAATACCCTTACTGTTTTAAATATTTCCCCAGCAGTCCGTTTCAATCAGTTAAATCCAGTTTATCACATGTTTTTGACTAGGAGCCGTACTGATTTAGCTCTTTGCTGAAACATGAAAGTTGTAGAATTTTGTCTTAGCTTTCAAATGCCTCTAAGAACACCTGAATTGGACTTTTGTACACTGAGTTATGTCCATTACAGTGTAATGCGATTAAACAGCCGACGAATTGGTTTTTGGTTTAGTAATTTGAGAATTTGACCAAGTTACATTAGAAACTGGACTAAGTGACCTTCATGAACATTGTAGCTCTGTGTCTTAGCTTCGAAACGGCATAGGTTATGCCTCAATCCGATAAGCATAGCCTCGGATATGTTATTTCCGCATCCATACGTTGAATCTGTCTTTTGCTAAATTGAATTTCTGCACTTGTTATGATTGTGATTCTTGTTCTTATGATATTGTGAGCCTATGGCATGGCTTTTGACTTGAATTGCTGATATGTGTGATGTTGGGTTTTGGTTGAGGAAAAATAATGAAGCCTAAATGGCTGGAAAATTTGATAAACACAAAGGGCATGCTGCCCGAATTTACGCTCGAGGACTAGAAAACTATACTTGTAACTTGTGTAAAGGTTAAGTGATTATCACTTAAACTAGCGAGCACCTTTACTACTTTGTTATCGAGGGTTATACGTTAAAAACCTAAACGAACTTGTACCCTTGAGGAAAAGATATAATGGCCAATGTAAACTTGTATTTCTTTGTACTTTCAACTCAAGTGTTGTTTTCCAAGTATATATACTACAAAAACCTTGCGATTTGAAAAGCGAGCAAGTGTTTCATGAATGTTTTTCAAATGAATTTCAATTGGTTGATTCTTAATGAACGGAACGTTTAAGTTTCGAATCTTACTCGTGTTTCAAAGTTCTCAAATTGGATTTCTATCGCAGATCTGGACTTCAAACATGGAGTATAGTTGAACGTGAATACTTGAAGCACTATAATTGGAGTGAGTGATCCCTCGACTGTTCCCAAAGTTACTTTTGAACTAATTCTTGCATTTATTACTCCATTGCATATCATTTGGGTTCGGGTGTGTGCCATGACATAATTTGGCTCCAATGAGTTCCTGGAAAGTCTTGTGCTTAGAACCAATGTCTCCACTATTGTTTACATATTCTTTGGAGCCTGATGGCTCCTTGCTTCTGTTTCACGGTTATCTGATCTAAACGAGCATTGGATATTTAAGTACAAGAATTTCACTGGCTCACATGAGCAATAAATGAACATTTGATTACTGCATCATGACATCATACCAATGCTTTATTGTGAAAAATACTTGGCTGTTGATTTTACTGGTCACTCGCTGAGCTTCTAGCTCACCCCCTACTATCTTCTTCTCCCCACAGGGATCGAAGTAAAGGAAGAACTTGTTTTTGGATCTTTGTGTGGCTGGATGGCGTACATCTTGTATAGTTTAGTTTTGGTTTTGGTTTATGTACTTTTGGGCTTGTATAAATATTTGGAATTGAATCGGATGTAAATCTACATTTTACGCTTAGAACTAGTTTCCGTTTCGCTTATGATATGTAATTTTAGAGAATTGGATGTATTATTTGAGTTGTACCTTGTAATTTACTTGAGGAATGTAGTAAGTGAGTGAGTCCCGGCGAGAGCTGGGCAAGCGGTCCGCTAAACCCTTTGGTTCGCCTTAGGGGGTGGTGGGGTCGTTACACATGAAAACTCCTTACCTCACTTACATTGGTTGGAATTGGCCACTCATTTATGGCCTTCACCTTTTCTTGGTCAACTCGTATTCCCTGTTCACTCACAACATAACCTAAGAAGACAAGTTGGTTAGTGCAAAAAGTACACTTCTTAAGGTTAGCGTAGAGGCTTGCCTTTCGAAGTGCATCTAAGACCATTCGTACATGCACAACATGCTCTTCTGCACTCTTACTATAGATCAAAATGTCATCAAAGTAGACTACCACAAATTGACCAATAAAAGAACGCAAAACATGGTTCATTAACCTCATGAAGGTACTAGGTGCATTAGTTAAGCCAAAAGGCATGACCAACCACTCATACAGACCATGTTTTGTTTTAAATGCTGTTTTCCACTCATCCTCTTCTTTCATGCGTATTTGGTGATAACCACTTTTCAAGTCAATCTTAGTAAATATAATAGCACCATGTAACTCATCAAGTATGTCATCTAATCGAGGTATGGGATGGCGATACTTTACCGTTATGGCATTTATGGCTCTACAATCGGTGCACATTCTCCATCCTCCATCTTTCTTTGGCACAAGTAGGACAGGTACAGCACAAGGACTTAGACTCTCTTGAATCCAGCCCTTACTAAGCAAGTCCTCTACTTGCCTTTGTTGCTCCTTAGTTTCCTCCGGATTAGTCCGATATGGTGCCTTATTTGGAAGGGAAGAGCCAGGAATGAAATCAATTTGATGTTCAATTCCCCTCAAAGGTGGTAACCCATTAGGTATATCCTCAGGGAATACATCTTGGTACTCCTGTAAAAGGTTAGCAATAGCACTAGGCAAGGAAGCACCAAGTTCATTAGTGAGCAAAGACTCTTTACAAAACAAGATAAGCAAAATCTGGTTAGAGTGCAAAGCCTTTCTCACATCTCTAGTTCTAGCAAGCATGATGGACTTTCTCTCCTTTTTTCCTTCAATGGCCGAATGTGAAGTGTCAATTTTATGAGAAGATGGTTCGGCCATTTTGCTCTTTGTATCATGCAAATTTTTCTTTTTATTGTCACAAAGCATGTCATATTCCTTTTGCAACCCAATTTGGTCCTCATGCACTTGTTGAGGTGTAAGAGGTGCAAGTGTGATCTTTTTAGTATTATGCACAAAGGAATACTTATTCAAGAATCCATCAAAAATGACCCTTTTATCAAATTGCCATGGCCGACCCAAAATAATATGAGTAGCTTGCATAGGCACAACATCACATAAAACATCATCTTTATATCTACCAATGGCAAAATTAATTAAAACTTGCTTATGAACACGTACCTCACCACTATTATTCAACCATTGTAGTTTGTAAGGTCGGGGGTGATCACTTGTTGGCAAGTTCAATCGTTCCACCATGAGTGCACTAGCAACATTGGTACAACTCCCTGGGTCAATTACCAAGCTACAAAGCTTGTCCATCACATAGCACCTTGAGTAAAATATGTTCTCTCGTTGAAGGTCATCTCTACCAGCTTGAGTAGTTAGAGCTCGTCTTGCAACCATACCAACTTTACCATGAGCTGGTATCTCCTCAAATTCCTCATCTTCCTCAACCAAGGGGGGCATGTCCTCACACTCATCCTCCTCATCCGTTTGTACTTCCCCATTTGGTAGCATAAGCATAACCCTTTGATTTGGGCATTGGGAAGCAATATGTCCAAATCCTTGACACTTAAAGCACTTAGTGTCTCGGTATCGAACTTTGCTTACCTCATGAGTAGGCCTACCATCGCCCCTTAAGGGTGGTTTTGAGGAAGTTGCATTCGGCCTTAGTGATTCCTTGGTTGTCCCACCTTGTTTGGTCAAAGGGAATGCACTAGAGGGGCTGACCTCCCTCTTGAAGGGTTGGTTTCTCCAATTTCCAGCTTGAAAGTTGGAATTTTGTCGAATTGGACCCCTCCTCTTGAGCCTCCTTTCAATCTTAATAGCTTTGTCTAGCATATCATGGAGGTCCACATAATGGTGCATCTCCACTTGATCCGCTATTTCAGGCCTCAATCCACTTAAAAATCGTGCCATAGTAGCTTCCCGGTCCTCGACAATGTCAGCCCTTAACATGGCTATCTCCATCTCCTTATGGTAGTCCTCCACGCTTTTGATTCCTTGTGTCAAATTTTGAAGTTTGAGGTACAAGTCACGGTGGTAGTGACTAGGAACAAAGCGTTTTTTCATGACACCCTTCAATTCGGTCCATGTAGTGATAGGGTATTCACCACTTCGCCTTCTACTAGTAGTGATTTGATCCCACCACACTATGGCGTAGTCGGTGAATTGCCTCATTTCTCATTTGCTGCTCCTCGGTGTAATCATTGCAATCAAAGATCAACTCCACTCCTTTCTCCCATTCCAAATAGACATCGGGGTTGGATTTGCCTTGGAAAGTAGGCAATTGCATTTTAACGCCTTTGACTGGATCCACACCAGCTTTGCGGTGTTTATTCCTCCATGTCCTCGACCCATATTCCTCCTCGGAGTTGGAACTTTCATAGTCACGGGTTGGTGCTTTGTGTCTCCAGGACTTAGAATTGGTTTGGGAGTGTTCGAGACTATCCATCCTCTCATGCAATGGTTCTAATTCCTGTTTCATTATCTTGAGCAATTTTTCAGTCATAGCCTCCATCACAAGTTTAATATCAAAAGGAGTAGTTTCCTTCCCTTCGGACATGTTGAGGTATTCCTGCAAAAATAGGGTTAGTGGAAATAACACCTCACTCACTCCCTTAGTATATCACCCACACTCGTGTTTCACTCAAGTGTATTAAAACACTCTAATGATCTCACCAATCACTTCTCAAGTCACTAGATTGCTTTTCTTGAAGAAATCAGAATTTTCTTGAAGAAATTCAATCAAACTGGAACCAAATTACACCCAAGTGTGGCGGATGAAGGCTGTGATTTTTGGAAGTTTATTGAACTGATTTTAAGACACAAAAGGAAATGTATAATATGCTGGAAAAATACCCTAAGCTGTCCGCCCAAGGAAAAAAAACCAAGAAAAGGGAAAGTTTGGTTTGTGACTAGTAGCTAATTTTAGGAGTTAACTACCAAGTGGAATCCAAAACTGATTAGGACTCTTGGGACTTGTAAACCACGTTTTTATTGGCTGAAAATACTATAAAATATGCACCAAGGATCGGCTGGGCAGTTGGCACAAACCACAATCAAGAAACAAAAGCAAGAGGTGGCTACAAAGTAGGAAACCCTATCTTATCTTCCCACCTTTTGTGGCTATTTAATAGCAAGGTTTCTTGGTTGTTTTGGGGTGTTTAATGGCTGCTGGTTTTCTGGTATTTCATGGACAAAGAGAGGCGGCCAATAGTTCAAGATTGAAGGCAACAAGGTTTGTTCTTTCAACCCAAGCTCGGCTAGGCTACCCAAGCAAATTATGTTCTTGTTCTTGAAATCCGGTTTTTGTTTTTTTTTTCTTTCTTGCGTTTTTTTTTTTTTTGCAAGATGGATCTTTCTTTCTTTTTCAATTCGGATCCTACACACAAGAAACAAGATTTTTGTGTCAAATTTGAGCAAGGGCAGCCGCAAGTTCGAGACAAGAACTTTGGTTTTGTTTTGAAGGTTCAAGATTTGGAAAGATTGAGAACAAGATTTTCAAGAACCCTTGTTTTCCCACCCAAGAACTTCAAGATTCAATCAAAATTTCCAGATTTCAAGAGTTTGAACAACAATATCCAACAAAAAACTTGATGGCAGCCCACGAAAATTCAAGAAACTACAAAACCCTAGCGTAATTTCCAAGAAAAACCTTAACACCAATTTTCAAGAAGTTCAAGATATCAATTTTGCAGCCCAAGAACTTCAAGATTCAATCCCCACAATATCAAGGAAGCTAGGAAATTTCCAGGTCAGTCATGGTTTCATCAAGACACAACCAGAAAATAGGTTTTTCCCTCAACAGTGTTTTCGGGTGAATAGTACCCGATGAACAGTAACCTTTTTTTTTTCTTTTTTTTGGATGACTCTATATGAATTCAAGACTTCAAGATACAAGACACAAGACCCACGAAATCAAGACACACGATGGACGAATTGGGGACAACAACCAACACGAAAATTCAAGACAATCAACGAAAACAAGGATAAACAACAAGAACACAAGACAAAACCCTAGCCGCTTATGGAATTCCTATACGACCAGAATTTAACACTATAAGAAATGGAAAAAAAAATTTTTTTTTTTAAGGAAAACTTACAAGATGCAATGGGATATACTTGATGTCGTCGACTAGCTCTTGATACCAACTGATACGAATGCGCGGATCTGGACGAACAATCAAGTTGAAAAGGCGGTATGACCCCTCTAAACCCCGAGTTGATGAACTAAGATGAATCTCAACCCAACAACTAACGATTTAGTGAACCAACGGTCTGGATAGAAGAACGCCACAATCAAGGTGTATACTTGATTGATAAGTTCAATTTGAATAACTCAAGAAAACTCTCAAGTATTCAAGCAAAGCTCTCTTGGAAGAGAAAAGTGAATTAAACTCACAAATATTATGAAATTTCTGACCCCTTAACAAGGAGGAAGTATGGCTATTTATAGCCTTTACAAGCATTAACCCTAATCCCAAAATTGACTAAACTAACCCTACCAATTAATGACAAGGATTCGGCCAGCCCTAAGTTCATAATGGACTGACTTTAACTATATTTAACTATAAAAAAAGATAAATAATCGAACTAGCTTAACTCTTCCTTAAGCGTGACCGCTAGGTGAGGGCACGCCTAACTAGCAACAGGCACTGGAGGGTCTTCTACTTGGAGCAATGTGTAAAGTTTTGAATCTTCATTCTCCAAGCCTTCAATAATCTTTAAATCATCTCCAATGCGGCCTTGGATTGTACTCACAAGAGCTTTTAGTCCAAACATGAAAGTTATAGCCTTATGGATGGGCTTTCTAACACCTCTAGAATTTCTTGATTCCGATTTCTGAGCCGTGAGTTACAGTCTTTCAAACAGGGCCTGTTTGGTAAACCGAAATGAGATGGCTGGAACTATTTCGTGCATTTTTTACCAATATCCATTGAGATCTGGGTTGAGATGTTTAAATAAAAGTTGTAGCCCTTCCTTATAGCTTCGAAATGGTATATCATCCACCTTGATCCGATATTCCTAGCCTAACTTTTGATCAAAACGGTTTAAGATGGCAAATTTGGCCGTTTCCGTTTACCGTTCCGCGCGCGCGTGTATCCATTTTGCGGTTTCCGCACTTGCATGTGCCAATTTTACCATTTTGCTTGTTTTGGGCATGTTAGTGGCCGTTTGAGATATAATGAGATGTAATCTTCTATTTCAGACCGTGGTGAGTTAGGCGGAGCTGGTGGGACCTACTAGCTAACCCACACGAAGCGATTTCTGCTTTTGTACTACTTTTGTGTTTTGAGTAAGTATTCAGGCCATTCTTATGCGTTAGTTGCTTATGTGTTATGATTTGTATGAAAAGGGTACCTAGGCGAGGGTGTACTTTATCGCACTCGACCTAAACCCTAATTTGTTCACGTATTTGTACATGACATATGCATATGAACCATTTTGGAACTAAAACCCTTGAGCTTGTAGCTCGGGGTGACTTTTGGGTAATTTTGTGAGGTTTGTGAGTTTGAGGTCGATCTCAAGACCTAGATGGACTATTCGAGCCGGTTAGGGCTCGGTCGAAGTCAGTCCAGCCTAGTCTGAGGTCACCAAGTTTGTGAATCCGGTTCACCGAGCATGTGAACCAAGTTTGTGAACCGAGCTTGTGAACCAAGCTCAATTTCGTTCGCTCGAGCAAGTTTGTGAGGTGACTGGCCAGTGAGGGTGATAAGGTGTTAGGTGGGAGTACAAGTGGAGTTCTACGGACCTTGTTTATGATCGACGGAGTGTCGGCAGGAGGTCACGCAGGGCAGACGACTTGGCTTTGGAGCCAACCTATATCCTTCCTTTGTATTGTTACTTTTGTACTTGACTTGACACTTTTGTGAAATAGTTGTTATTTAACTGTGAAATTTATGATTTTACCCCTGTTTACTTACTAAGCATGTAGCTTACCCCGTTTCCTTTGTTTTCCTTAGCAGGGGACGACACGGGGAACTTTTGGGCTTATGCACTAGTATAGTTAGGTTTGCTTGTAATAGTTGGACAATTAAGATGTATGTTTTTGTTTTGGTGGTTTTTATATAAGGACCCTCTTTAGGTTCTACTTCCTGCTGGTTGTTATCACACTATAGTATAGTGGTTTGACCAGATACTTTTGAAGATGTAAATAGAACTTTTGGCGGTTGTATATATTATAAATAGTACTCTTTTGGTTTATTATAGTTTTATTAGCTTTGTATTTCGAGTCCTGGCGCGAGCTAGGCAAGCGTCCCACCGATACCCTAGGGTTCGCCCTTGGGAGAAGCGGGGGTGTCACAGGAAGAGATGCAAAAGAAATACCCTGAGCTGTTTAGTAATCCAGGTGAGCAATTTCGAGGGCGAAATTCTTTAAGGGGGAGAGGGTGTGAGAACCCAGAAAAAAATTTACTTAGGCATTATTCTATTCTTGTGCACTCGTTTTCCTATATATTTCTTTACTATGTTACTTTTAACAATATTTTATCAGTAACTATAGTTTTTAAATCATTTTTCTAGTATAAGTTAGTTCATGAGAAATTAGGCGTGTATGTTGGACGTGGGACCCGCTAGTGCATTTAGTGAGAGAAATTCGGCCAATTAGATTAAATTTTTGCATAAAGGGATTTAATTACTAGGTGTTAGGAGATATTTAGAGGTTACCTAGATGGATTAACCATGGGGAGACAAGAAAATAACTTCAAGCAACAACAAAGTGCCAAGTGTCACCACTTAGTCAAAGTAGTCTTGCCTAACTTTTGCCTAACTTTCTTTAACTTTACTAAAAGGCCAATGTTGACCCAAATCATCCTCATTTCATGCTCTCCTTGGCCGAACCTCTCTAGAGAGAAAAGAAAAGAAAGTTTCAACCTTTCATCTTCTATTCTTGTGTTATACCCCGACTTTTAGGATCATCTTTTGTTTAGTCTCAAAGAGGATATTACGGTTTCTTTAGTTTATTTTTATTTTAAAAACATTATTTTGTTTTAAAGAAGAAACTCAAGTTATTTCTTTGGGTTTGATTTAAAACCTTGTTTTATTTTAAAAGACTAGAAACCCTAAACGTCTAATCAAATCCCTAGTTTCACTTTTGACTGACCGTTTTTTTTTAATTTCTCATGTTTTAACCGAAACCCTAAATTCAATTTATGGAATTGTAAAACCCCTCACGTTTTTCTTAAAAATCCCCTTTTATTTGAACTTATGATTTTATAATAGCCATACTACCCAATCACACCACAATAAATGTAAATGAATATAGAAGTAAGGGTTTTCGTTGTCCGTTTTCAAGTTAGAGCGAATTAGGGTTTTCACGTTTTTCCATAGTGTGACTATTCGGTATAGAGTGAGGATCAAATTTGGTAGGTAAGAGTGACTTTTGGATGAGGAAATATTATATGATTAGAAGTGATAATAATAAGTTAGTGATTAGAAGTTAAAAACCCTAGTATAGGTGATTTAAGAAAAATCGGTTGAAACCGACGGGTATCGTTCACTACCGATTGAACCCACCACTTGACCACCACTTCCTTACCACCACATACCCTTGATATTTGTGCAAAATATCCCCCCTCATCCTCAGCCATATGACCGAAATATGTGGCCCAAAATGCAAGGAAAAGAAAGCAAAACTTGGAAGGCTTTGGTGGTGACAAGTGTCAACCACCTATGGTTTCTTGACCAAGCCAAGTCTCACCTTCTTATCTTCCATTTGAGTTCATTTTCCCTCATTTCTTTCTGTTTTTGGTCGAGACCAAGAGGAGCAAGAGAGTGAAGAGAGTTTTCCATCTTCTACTTTAAATCCAACCATTTGAGTGCAACCAAGAAAAACTAAACCGATTAATCACTAGTTAGAAGCTTGGGAAGCTTGAGGAACCAAAGATTTCAAGGAGAGGTGAAGGATCATCCTAGCAAGCTCTTGTTTTGAGGTATAAAGGCTGATCAACCATTCTTTTTCCCTTAATCATGATTAAGTTGGGTATTAATGTTGGTATTGTGGTTGTGATGCTTGTTTCAAGTGATTTTTATGATTAGATGGAAGACCTTTGAGTTAGGGTTTCTTGTGGGTTAGGTGTGGTATGATGTATATATATGGTATATGATCTTGTGAAGGTGATAGTAGTGGTAGTTTCAAGGTGAAAATGTGAATTATAGCTTGAAATAACAAAAATTCCAGATTTCTGGAAAATTTAGTTTCAGTTCTGTCCGTTCCATTTCATCATGTTAGAGGCCGAATTAGGCTTAGCACAAAACATAAAAGTTGTAGAGAATAATATTTTATGGTTGCCTACAAAATTTCAGCTCAATCGAAGTAATGTAACCTGTGAAAAGATGAAAATACCCTAACTGCCATAGGAGTAAAGTCAGTGGATAGCTTTGACAGTACACTAAGTTGGTTGCATTTGTTCACCTTGATACGTACTGAACTAGCTTTTAGTCAAAACATGAAAGTTTTAGTAATATGTCTTAGCTTTCCAACACCTCCAAGAACGTCTTAAATAGACTTTGGTAGCTTGAGATATGGCTATTTGAATGTAGTACGGTTAACTGGCCGGTTAGTTGGAACTTGGTTCTGTGAATTATGAATTTGACTGGGTTACACTGGATTTTGGACTAAGTGATCTTCATCAAAATTGTAGGCCTCTTTGTCTTAGCTTCAAAACGATATAAATTCCATCCCAATCCGATACGCGTAGCTTCGGTTGTGTCCGTTACGTAAAAACACGTCAAATCTGTCTTTTGCTAAACTTCACTTCCGCACATGTCATTAGCTTGATTTTGTACTTGTATGACTTCTAGCCTATGGAATGGCTATTGAAATGAGATGATCTTGTATATGACTTTGGGTTTGATTGAGGAAAAGAATGAAGCCATAAATGGCTGGAAAATAGATAAATACAAAGGGCGTGCTGCCCAAATTTACGCTCGAGAACTAGGTCGATATACTTGCGACTTGAGTAAGGCTTGAGAGCGAATACCACGTGAACCATCTATGGTATTTATGTTTTCTTTGCCACTTCGACTCAAATAGCGATTTTAAAGTTTTACGAGTCTAAGTTTTACAAATATTTTACTTATGTTCTTTGGTTTCAATGTACTCTTTTCACTACCAAAACCATATTTATACTTTGTACTAGTATGTATTCGACTTTTCTTTGACTCACTTACATCTTTGATGGTTAAAGCATAATGTGTTCATTTGATTATATTAGGATACCTTGGTGATTGAGAGTGTATCCGGAAGGAAACTTTGGACGTTATTTTGTTTAAATAGGTGAGTGTTCCTTGTTTGCTATATTTTCCTTGACTTCATGGCTTGTGTTATTATTTGATAATGTGTTAAGTGCTTTCAAGAATTTTCAAAAATGAGTTTTCTAGGCGAGCGTGTACTTTATCACGCTCAACGTCAATGTAAGCCTTTTGGTTGAATTGGGCCCTGCCCTTGATTACCGATCGACTCGAGCTAGAAGCGGACTCGGTCGGGCGATATGGTGACCCTGGGTGTGAACGTTGGTATACTCGAGTATTACCTTGTTGTCGGGTGGAGTCCGGCCAACGTTCGGATGGGGGTGAAATGAAATGAATGAACGAGTGGCAATGAATGAACGAATAAGGGTTTTACTTACAAAAATATATTTTCAAATGATTGGAGGAATAAGGGGAATGACAGGAGAACGAACGAACGAATAGCTCCATGTGAGTCCGTATCCTTTTAATGAATGTGTTATTATCGCTTTCCATTGTAAATGTTTCTTGAACTATTGATACTCTATGTTTAATGTAAGTTTTGTGCCTATCCTCAAGATGAATTCCCAAATAGATCAATTTCAACAAATCCAGACTCAGATTTTCTTTTCAGCAATACTTTTGAGGAACATCTCAAATTGCTTAAAGATTATGTGTTCGGAACCTCACTGAGCTTTTAGCTCATCCCTTTAATTTTGTTTTCCTTAACAGGGGAAGGCGAGCAAGGACGAGAGCTCGGTAGAGACTAGCCTAGACTAGTTTCTTTGATATTGTAATGGTTCTCGCCCTAATGCTCGGCACGGGTTGGATGTATGGTGAATTGAGAACCTTTGTATATTCGATGTTTGTACTCCCTTTTGAGTTAGCAATGTATATAAGTTTTGCTTTAAGTTTTGGAGCGTTGTTATGTTTATTCTTGGTTTATTTTGGTTTCGGTTGAGGATTGAAGTGAACGACCAAGTCCCGGCGAGAATTGGGCAGGCAGTCCGCTGACCCCTTTGGTTCGCCTTAGGGGGTGGGGCTGTCACATCTTGCACAAATCTTGAAAACCAACCGATTAATTCTTGAATTAGTCTACAAAATCGACTTACTAAGGGAGTTTGAAGGACTTGGTGGAGTTGTTTTCGAAGAAAAACCCCTAAGCTACTACCTTTCTTGAAGAGTTAAGGTACTTTGCTTGGAACTCACTTTTTGTTTCTAATAATGGCCAATTGGTGCTTTATGGTAGCTAGTTAGGTGATTTTATGGATTGGAGTGGAGTTATCTAAATTTCTTTTTTTTTTGAGAATTTTTCTGTTTTCCTATGATGGATATGGTTGGCTTGAATTGATGGCTCTAAATGGTGTTAAATAGACCTCTTGTGCGTTAATTGCGGTTATTTGTGGAAAATTTCCGCTTGTGCAGAAAAATTCCAGATTTAGGGTTTCTAATTAGGGATTTTCTATGGTTGGTTGTTGATCTTCTAATTGGCTATAATTGAGGGGTATTGTGACCCTAATGAAGTATATTGAATGGCCTATGAATTGTTTGGGTGCTTGTGGTTGTTTTGGATGCATTTTAATGGTTGATTGTAGGTTGGAAAAGCTGAAATTTTAGGGGAAATGCTGTCCAAATGTTTAGGATATTGGATTCTTGTGAGTTGGGTTGAGGGCAAATAGAAATGAAAGGTTTTGGGGTTTGATATTACATATTTTCCATTTCCAAGTTATCTTTGATTTTTGCCTTAATAGTTCATTTAAGAGGTATTCGACTCGTGTTCGAGTCTTAATTGTACTTTCTTGATTATTATAGGGCGTGCTGGTGATCCGAGGCTCACGTCGGGCGAAAACTTGTGAAATTACTTTGTTTGACTTGGTGAGTGTACTACTCACATGTTTGTTATTCCGTGGCTTTTTGTACTTGAATTCTGTGATTGGACTAGTTGTGATTATCGTTGGGCTAGGTGAGGCGAGGGTGTACTTTACCACTCTCGTACTCTCTGGCCTACTTGACTGTTTATTGTATCACTTGAATACTCTTGATTGTACTTGATTTGGTGTCGTTTGGATACCGACCTTTACTGTTCACTCTGGACCTTTACTGTTCACTCTGAGCTCTACCTCATTGGAAGTCAATTGACTCGATCTAGTAAGGACTTGGTCGAGGACATTTGACAAGCCATGGGGACTGTATTTGGGAATCTTTGGGTATGAGACTCTTGATTCCGCCATACTCGAGTATTACCAATTCTGTACTGCTTTGTGTTTGGGCCCGGTAAGGGGAATGTGTGGTGGATGGAAAATCGGAGTAAAGAGGAGTCTACGGTTATGATTACCCTGTCCACATTGACGGAGAGTCAATGAGATGAGATCAAGTATGGCAAAAGGGCAAAAAGGCTCTTGAGAGCCAACCGTATCCTTTTATTCCCTATACTTGGGTGGTGTTGATTTTGCTTACTTGACAAACGTATTTGGATTGAATATTCCAGTGTTTATGTGATCCTGGTGTATTTTCGTGATGGTACCTCATTGGGCGAAAGCTCACTCCGTTAATTTTGTTTTCCTTGCAGAGAACTATCTTTTGGACTTTTGATTTTGAAGAATGAGTTGAGTGGAGCTAGTTGAGATATTTTGTATATAGCCCCTCAATAGTTGGAAACCTGATACTCGATCAACTTGTTTCGAGACACGTAGCACGTTTGCCCAAGGATCTAGCGAGGTTGTCCTAAGTTTGGATTGCGGGAATTTAAATCAACACGGGCGGCACGTTTTGATTTAGAGCAGTAGATGACACTCCGATGAAGGTGAATACTCCAGGGGAATAGGTCGGTTGAACAATCGTGGACAAGACGCAAGATTGCTCAAAACCCTTGCCAAGCAAGTAAAAGAGTCGACACTCTCTCTTTTAGAAAAGAAGAATCAAAACAAAGGAATTTTTATTCATAAAACTTGTGTTTTTAGTCTTACAAAGCTAGCCTATTTATAGGCTAAAGGTAACACAAACCCTAAAGAAAACCCTAAGTGGGGAGTCGGTCATCTTGACTCCAACATGGGCCGGCCCATATCCTCTACCAAGCAACTAATCTAACTAAAGAAGTAATAAAGACTAAGGCCCTACTCGGCCGACTCACAAGGAGGCCCACTTGATTCTTCATGGGCTTGGATCAAGGTGTAAGTTACTTGATTGTCTCTTTCTAAGCCTTCAATATCTCTATGGGCTCCATGTTGGTCTTGGACAACTCGAACGAGGGCATGGAGGGATTCTTTGAAGAGCTTGGCCCGTGCACGTGTGACTGGGCCTAATGGGACTCGGACTGGGTCATTGCACAGGCCCTGATCCAGGCACACATCAGTTCCCTCCTCTTGAGAAGGATTTGCCCTCAAATCTGGATCCTCCTCATCAAGAAATGGGCTAACATTGTATTCCTCTGGTAGCTCCAATTTGTAAGCATTGTCATTAACCCGTTGGAGCACGCGAAAGGGTCCATCTCCTCTTGGGGTTAACTTGCTTTGTCGCTGCTTGGGGAACCTCCCTTTTCGTAAGTGTAGCCAAACCCAATCACCAGGCTCGAAAATCATCTTGCGACGGTGCTTGTTAGCCTGCTGGGTGTATTGTTGCGTACGCCTCTCAATGTTTGTTCGAACGGCTTCATGTAACCCGCGTACAAAATCGGCCTTCTTTTTCCCATCTAAGCTTGTGTTCTCAGAGGAAGGTAAGGGGACTAAATTGAGAGGGGTTAGCGGGTTAAAGCCATAAACAGCCTCAAAAGGTGAGTAGTGTGTAGCACTATGAACAGCTAGATTGTAGGCGAATTCAACATGAGGCAAGCACTCTTCCCAAGTTTTAAGATTCTTTTTAATTAAAGCCTGAAGTAGTGTGCCAAGTGTGCGATTGACAACCTCAGTTTGTCCATTGCTCTATGGATGACTGGTGGTGGAGAATAGTAACCTAGTGCCAAGTTTAGACCACCAAGTCTTCCAAAAGTAATTCAGAAATTTTACATCTCTATCACTAACAATGGTCCTAGGCATACCATGCAGACGGACAATTTCCTTGAAGAATAGATTAGCAATATGAGATGCATCGTCAGTTTTGTGACAGGGGATAAAAAGAGCCATCTTAGAGAATCTATCAACTACTACAAAGATAGAATCATTTCCCCCAGGTGACCTGGGGAGGCCTAAGACAAAATCCATGGACAAGTCTACCCAAGAATAGTTGGGAATAGGCAATGGGGTATACATGCCATATGGGTTTGTCCTAGACTTTGCTTTGTGACAAGTGACACATCTACCAACCATGCGCTCCACATCTCGATGCATGTGAGGCCAGTAGAATTGCTCTTGTAACATGGCAAGAGTCTTAACCATGCCAAAGTGTCTCATGAGACCACCACTATGTGCCTCCCTAACCAGAAGATCACGGATGGACGAATTAGGCACACACAGTTTATCCACATGAAATAGAAATCCATCATGCAAAAAGTACTTTCCATGTGGGTTCTTAACACACGTAGCATATATGTCACCAAAGTCATGATCATGTATGTAGAGTTCCTTAAGCATTTCGAATCCTAATAACTTAACATCAAGACAGGTAAGCAAAGAGTGTCTACATAACAATGAAGCTTGTACTTAATCACATAGGAGAAGGTGTCAATGAAGCTTACCCATTTATTATGTCTCTTGCTTAACTTGGGTTGCCCCTTGAGAAACTTCAGTGACTCGTGATCAGTGTGTATCACGAACTCCCGAGGGCAAAGATAGTGTTGCTAGGTCTCCAAGGCCCTCACCAGTGCGTACAACTCCTTGTCATACGTTGGGTAGTTTAAAGCAGCTCCTCCCAATTTCTCGCTAAAGAAGGCACAAGGCTTTTTGTCTTGTATGAGGACAGCGCCAATACCTACACCAGAAGCATCACACTCGATTTCAAAGGTCTTGTTAAAGTTTGGTAATGCTAAAATAGGTGCATGTGTGAGTTTGTTTTTGAGGGTAAGAAATGCTTGTTCTTGGTCTTCCCCCCAATAGAACTTGTCATTTTTCTTGGTCACGCCGGTTATTGGGGCGGCAATGGTGCTGAAGTCCTTGACAAAGCGCCAGTAGAAACCTGCCAATCCAAGGAAGCTGCGTACCTCAGAGACGGATGTAGGAGTTGGCCATTGCTTGATGGCCTCAATCTTAGACTTGTCTACTTTGATACCCTGCGAGCTCACTACATAGCCCAGAAACACAAGTTCATTAGTACAAAAGGTGCACTTTTTAAGGTTAGCGTATAGACGCGCCTTTCGAAGTGTCTCAAGAACTAGTCTCACATGCTCCAAATGCTCATGCTCACTGCGACTATAGATCAGAATATCATCAAAGTAAACTGATGCGAGACGCGGAAGCAACTTCGGATCTAGAGGAACACGATAAAGATTTGATGGAGTTGAACCCGAACTTGGACCACTCAAGAACAGATTTAACGGTAGAGGACGCCACAATCAAGTATGTGTGCTTGATTGATAAGTCACGAACAGCCTAGGATCAGCTCTAGGATGTTCAACTTAGCTTTCACAAGCTAAGGGAATTTGCCACAAGGAATGGACGAAATTCTGGAAATTTTATTCAATACTCTCAAAAACTGAATGTAACATGCGGCTTGAGGCTATTAATAGCCGTGACTAAGACCTAATAGACTGGAAAGATAACAAGGAAAGTTCGGCCAGGCCCTTGGGCCTCCACTTGACCGAAAGCTAGCCCAACTAACTATAGATCTTAAGCGTCGGGGGCGTTGCCCCCGAACCCCCACCGGGGGCGCAGCGAAGCCCCCGGGCCCCCAAGCCAGGGGCGCGTCGCCCCCTTGGACCCCCGACTCGCTGACCGGGCAGCGAGATCCCCGTACGGCTCAGCGAGGGCACTTAACTGCAGCTTGGCCAGCTATTTGGAGCTTGAACACTTGCATCTTCAATTGTAAGCAGCATTTTAGTAGTCGTGCAAGGATATTCCAACTCAATTCCTTCAATGGCCGGTTTCTCTTGGATTTGGATGGCACGTACCAAGGCTTGGAGGGACTCCTTGAATCTCTTAGCTCGTGCTCGTGTCACTGGGCCTAGGGGCACCTTCACAGGGTCTACTTGTACACTTTGGGTCTCGTGCTCAATCGCATCATTCCCCTCTTCTTGAAAAGGATTTGCCCTCAAATCGTACTCGTCCCCTGCAATAAATGGATTTAGATCAGCAACATTGAATGTAGCACTAACATTGTACTCACCAGGCAGATCTAAGCGGTATGCATTGTCGTTGATGCGCTCAATGACTTGAAAAGGCCCATCTCCTCTTGGTGACAGCTTGCTTTTCCGTTGGTTTGGAAATCTCTCCTTGCGCAAATGTAACCAGACCCAATCACCCGGTTCAAAGACAAGCTTGCGCCTGTGCTTATTAGCTTGTTGGACATATTGGGCTGTCCTCCTCTCGATATTGGTACGAACCTTGTCATGTAATGATCTCACGAACTCAGCTTTCTTCTTGCCATCTAAGTTCATATGCTCAGAAGAAGGTAATGGCAACAAATCTAAGGGAGTTAAGGGGTTCAAACCATACACAACTTCAAAAGGCGAGAATTGTGTAGCACTATGCACAGCCCTATTGTATGCAAACTCAACATGAGGTAGACACTCCTCCCATGACTTGATATTTTTCTTTATGATTGCACGTAGGAGTGTGGATAAAGTCCTATTGACTACCTCAGTTTGTCCGTCCGTTTGAGGATGACTAGAGGTAGAGAACAACAGTTTGGTTCCCAACCGACCCCATAAAGATTTCCAAAAATAGCTCAAAAACTTGACATCTCTATCAGATACTATAGTCCTAGGTATGCCATGCAAACGAACAACCTCTTTAAAGAATAAATCAGCAATGTGTAAAGCATCATCCGTCTTATGACATGCAATAAAGTGAGCCATTTTGGAGAACCTATCTACCACAACAAATATAGAGTCATGGCCACGCTTTGAACGAGGTAACCCAAGCACGAAATCCATGGAAATGTCAACCCAAGGTTGGTGAGGTATGGGTAAAGGAGTATACAAACCGTTTGGGTTGACCCGAGACTTAGCTTTGTGGCACACGCCACATCTTTCAACAATCCTCTCCACGTCCTTGCGCATGCGAGGCCAATGGAAGTGTTCCTGTAATACAGCTAATGTCTTGGTGACACCAAAGTGTCCCATTAGTCCACCACTATGTGACTCCTGAATAAGTAAGTTACGTATGGACCCTCGAGGAATGCACAACTTGGTAAGATAAAATAAGAACCCATCATGTACGAAGAATTTTTCAAAGTCAGATTTTCCCCAATTCGCATAAGCGTTCGCAAAATCCAAGTCATTCTTATACAACTCCTTCATGAGTTCAAAGCCTAGGAGTTTAGCATCTAAAGCAGTGAGCAAAATGTGTCTACGAGATAAAGCGTCAGCTACGACATTAGATTTACCTGTTTTGTATTTGATGACGTATGGAAAAGACTCAATGAAGGCTACCCATCGGGCATGTCGTTTGCTCAGCTTTTGTTGTCCTTTTAGGTGCTTGAGAGACTCATGGTCAGTTTTGATGACGAATTCCCGGGCACGTAGGTAGTGTTGCCATGTCTCCAAAGCACGTACAAGGGCAAACATCTCCTTGTCATAAGTTGAATAGTTGAGGACCGCGCCATTTAATTTCTCACTAAAGTAGGCAATCGGTCTCCCTCCTTGCATGAGTACGGCTCCTACTCCTACACCTGATGCATCACATTCCACTTCAAAAGTGAGATCAAAATTAGGTATTGCAAGGAGTGGTGCATGTGTGAGTTTGTGTTTCAGCAATTGGAAAGCCTTATCTTGGGCTTCCCCCCAAAAGAACTTCTCGTTCTTCTTTATGACTGCGGTAAGAGGTGCAGCGATGGTGCTAAAATCCTTCACAAAACGACGGTAGAAGCTTGCTAATCCATGAAAGCTGCGCACATCACTTACTGAGGTAGGTGTTGGCCACTCTTGGATGGATTTAATCTTCTCTTCATCTACATGAATGCCCTGCGCACTTACAACATATCCTAGAAACACAACACGATCAGTGCAAAATGTGCACTTCTTAAGGTTGGCATATAGCCTTTCCCTTCGAAGTACTTCAAAGATGGCTTTGAGGTGCTCAAGGTGTTCCTCTAAGCTTCTGCTATAAATCAGAATATCATCAAAGTAAACCACTACAAATTTCCCAAGAAAAGGTCTCAAAACATGGTTCATTAAACGCATGAAGGTACTAGGTGCATTAGTTAAACCAAATGGCATTACTAACCACTCGTATAGACCATGTTTAGTTTTGAAAGCGGTTTTCCACTCATCTCCCTCTTTCATTCTTAGTTGGTGGTAACCACTTTTCAAATCAATTTTAGTGAATATAATGGCACCATGCAGTTCATCTAACATATCATCTAACCTAGGGATAGGGTGACGATATTTTACCGTGATTGCATTGACTGCTCGACAGTCGGTGCACATTCTCCACGCTCCATCTTTCTTTGGCACGAGAATCACTGGTACAGCGCATGGACTTAGACTTTCTCTAGCCCAACCTTTCCTTAGCAATTCCTCCACTTGCCTTTGCAATTCCTTTGTTTCCTCAGGACCCATTCTATAGGCTGGTTTGTTAGGCAATGGTGCTCCAGGAATGAGATCGATTTGGTGCTCGATTCCCCTTAGCGGTGGTAGTCCATCAGGTACATCCTCAGGAAATATGTCCTCAAATTCCTGCAAGAGAGGTAAAATAGTAGAAGGCAAGGAGTCAGTGGGTATGGATGAAGTGACCAACTCTTCTTTGCACACAAGCATAAGTAAGAGTTGGTTGGAAGACAAAGCTCGCCTTATATCCTTGGCTTTTGCTAGCAAACTTAGCTTCCCCTTATTTTCTTCTCTCATAGCCGACCCACTTGTTGCCTTTTTCTTCCCTAGGGGTTCGGCCCTACTCTCTCCTTTTTCTTCCTCACTTTTCTCTCGCTTTTTCCTCTCAAGTTCTAGCTCATACTCCTTTTGCAGCCTCATTTGATCTTCATACACTTGTTTTGGGGTGAGAGGTACAAGTGTCACCTTTCTATTGCAATGAGTAAAGACATATTTATTAGCTCTTCCCTTGAATTCGACATCGCGATCATATTGCCAAGGCCGTCCAAGAATGAGGTGACTTGCTTGCATTGGCACGACATCACAAGTAACCTCGTCTGCATACTTGCCAATTCGGAATGGTACTTTTACTTGTCTAAACACACGTACTTCCCCTTCATTGTTCAACCATTGAAGCCGATAAGGTCTTGGATGTTTGATAACTTGGAGCCCTAGCATTTCTACCATGAGTAGACTAGCGACATTGGCACAACTCCCACTATCAATAACAACACTACACACCTTATCCTTGATATGACACCTTGTGTAGAAAAGGTTGTCCCGTTGTACCTCCATTTCGTCCTCTTTGGCGCGGGTAGTGAGGACCTTTCGAACCACTAGGCATCCAATCTCCTCATGCGTAGGTATCTCCTCACTCGATTCATTCTCTTCCTCTTCTAGAGGCGGTATCCCCTCGTACTCCTCTTCCTCATCTGATACAATTTCCCCATTTGGCAACACCAACATGGTCCTTTGGCTGGGGCATTGAGAAGCGATGTGGCCAAATCCTTGACACTTAAAGCACTTGGTGTCTCGGCCACGTGGTTTGGAAGCTGCATTATTAGCCTTAAAGTCAGGCTTGGGCGTCGCCTTGGAAGGGAGGCCATTCGGCCTTGGAGGGTAAGAAGGAGCTGCGGCCTTCTCCTCCCTTTTTGGTTGAGAAGTGCGCCAATTTCCAGCTTGATAAGTAGTGCTTTGTCGTGCAGTACCCCTCCTCTTGAGGCGCCGTTCAATTGTAACCGCCTTCTCTAGCATTTCATTCATGTCGAGGTAGTGTTGGAGTTCCACTACTTCAGCAATCTCGGGCCTCAATCCATGTAGAAAACGAGCCATCGTGGCCTCTCCATCTTCACGCAAATCCGCCTTCATGATGGCCATTTCCATCTCCTTGTAATAATCCTCAACTGACATGGACCCTTGGTTGAGAGCTTGTAGCCGACGGTGTAGATCTCGGCTATAGTAGCTCGGAACGAATCTTTTTCTCATCAGACTCCTCATTTCCTCCCAAGTTTCCACAGGTCTCTCACGATTTCTCCTTCGGCTTAGTCTAAGTTGGTCCCACCAAATGGAGGCGTAGTCAGTGAATTCTACGGCTGCTAGTTTCACCTTTTGCTCCTCCGTATAGGTGTGGCATTCATAGACTAACTCAATTTTCCGTTCCCATTCCAAGTACGCCTCGGGGTCCGACTTGCCTTGGAATGAGGGAATCTTGAGTTTGACACCTTTAATGGTGTCGTCTCCTCGACGTTGGAACCTTTGATCATTTTGGTACCTTCCCTCAAATGCTTCCTCTTCATCGTTTGAGTATGCCGATTCTTTGCCCTTACTCGGGGTAGGTGGAGGTCTCGAGTTCTCCAACTGATCAATTCGATCATGCAATGGCTCAATTTCATTCTTAAGCAATCGTTTGAACTCCCTCATCATGGCTTCCAACTGTAATTTGATGTCCATGGTTTGTTCACCAACTCCACTAGACATATTTAGTCCACCTGCAAAACAAATAAACAAAACGAGTTCCTCTCTCTTTTTTTTTTTTTTTTTTTTTAATACGATGTATAGGTCACTCACACTCGTGTTTCACTCAAGTGTATCACTCTCTAATAATCTTACCAAGCAATTCCTTGGCTTGCTTGTTGCTTGAGTTGAACAAACTAGGCGTCACCGCAATGTACGTTCTTGACTAGTCAACAGGTGACACACAAGCTAGTAGCAATAAAATGGAATTGAATGACTGAAGACCTAGACACGACTCAAGACTTAGAATATAGTTGGACAATAACTAACGACACAAAAGAAAGTAAGACAATTAACTTGAATGCTGAAATTTTGAAAATCCTAGAAAACTCTACCCGAAACCCAATTTTCTGGAATTTGTTGAGCTGCTGGTCCGTGGTCTTTTTGGTAAGGGTTTGGAGTATTTTGGGTGGCCTTATGCTGCTCAAATAATGGTCAATCTACTACCTAAAACTCAGCCCAATCGGGTGTCACAATTGCTCCAACGGTTTTGGGAAAATTCAAGGATTCAAGATTCGAAAATTGGAAAGTTTGACCTGATTTGGACACTTGGGGTTGCCAAGGATTGGAAACCTTGGAGTTTGGTCAGATTTGGGAGTCCCAAGTGGTTCAAATTCGAAATTTTGGGGCTGGTCAGATTTGGAAGTCAGATTTTGCACCAAATTTGGTAAACTTGTAGGCTGTCAAGAATTGGAGGTTGTTCAGATTTGGAAGTCCAAGTTTGAATCAGATTTGGAAGTCCAAGTTTGAATCAAATTCGGTGGCTTGAAGGCTGACCAAGACTAGGGGCTGTTCAGATTTGGAAGTCCAAGTTTGAATCAGATTTGGAAGTCCAAGTTTGAATCAAATTCGGTGGCTTGAAGGCTGACCAAGACTAGGGGCTGTTCAGATTTGGAAGTCCAAGTTTGAATCAGATTTGGTAAAACTTGAAGGCTGGTCAAGAATGTAGGCTGTCAAGAATTGGAGGTTGTTCAGATTTGGAAGTCCAAGTTTGAATCAGATTTGGTACAACTTGAAGGCTGGTCAAGAATTGGAGGTTGTTTTCACACAATAGCCAGCTAGTTTAGACCATAATTTCACAGCAATTAACGTAAACAACTTGGACAGATTTGGTTTCAAGATCAAAGTTCCATGAAAACAAGAACACGGTTGAAGGTTTATTTCAGGTTTCAAGACTGCCAAGATTAACCTCTTTGATCCAAGAAACTCAAGACTTCCCCAATAAGGTTTTGATGTTCGAGTTTTGCAAAGCAACAACACAAAGGTTCAAGAAACAAGTGCAAACAGATTCGGTATCCCAGCAAATTAATTCCAGCAACGACTCAAGGGAATGACAATAAGGTATGCATCACAATAGATTTTTTTTTTTTTTGGATTTAAACAGAACATAAACACAAGACAAAACTGGACAGAAAATTTCGGACAACAACTAAACAACAAAGACAGATTTCTGACAAGGAAACAACCAAGACAGATTTCAGACTTGACAAACCCGAGCACTTGAGCTACGAATTTAGAAGACTAAAACAGATCTAAAAACAATAAAAAGGATATTCGTGATACCTCTAACCTGGCTCTGATACCAGCTGATGCGAGACGCGGAAGCAACTTCGGATCTAGAGGAACACGATAAAGATTTGATGGAGTTGAACCCGAACTTGGACCACTCAAGAACAGATTTAACGGTAGAGGACGCCACAATCAAGTATGTGTGCTTGATTGATAAGTCACGAACAGCCTAGGATCAGCTCTAGGATGTTCAACTTAGCTTTCACAAGCTAAGGGAATTTGCCACAAGGAATGGACGAAATTCTGGAAATTTTATTCAATACTCTCAAAAACTGAATGTAACATGCGGCTTGAGGCTATTAATAGCCGTGACTAAGACCTAATAGACTGGAAAGATAACAAGGAAAGTTCGGCCAGGCCCTTGGGCCTCCACTTGACCGAAAGCTAGCCCAACTAACTATAGATCTTAAGCGTCGGGGGCGTTGCCCCCGAACCCCCACCGGGGGCGCAGCGAAGCCCCCGGGCCCCCAAGCCAGGGGCGCGTCGCCCCCTTGGACCCCCGACTCGCTGACCGGGCAGCGAGATCCCCGTACGGCTCAGCGAGGGCACTTAACTGCAGCTTGGCCAGCTATTTGGAGCTTGAACACTTGCATCTTCAATTGTAAGCAGCATTTTAGTAGTCGTGCAAGGATATTCCAACTCAATTCCTTCAATGGCCGGTTTCTCTTGGATTTGGATGGCACGTACCAAGGCTTGGAGGGACTCCTTGAATCTCTTAGCTCGTGCTCGTGTCACTGGGCCTAGGGGCACCTTCACAGGGTCTACTTGTACACTTTGGGTCTCGTGCTCAATCGCATCATAAACTATGACAAATTTGCCAATAAACTGCCTCAAGACATGGTTCATTAGTCGCATGCAGGTGCTAGGGGCGTTAGTCAACCCAAAAGGCATGACTAGCCACTCATAGAGACCATGCTTAGTTTTGAAGGCCGTTTTCCATCATCGCCTTCTTTCATCCTAATTTGATGATAGCCCACTTCTCAAATCAATTTTGGTGAATATTACAGCACCATCGAGTTCATCGAGCATATCATCTAATCTAAGAATAGAATGACGATACTTAACAGTAATGGCATTGACGGCCCTACAGTCAGTGCATATGCGCCAAGTACCATCCTTTTTGGGGACAAGTACCACAGGCACAGCACAAGGACTGAGACTCTCTTTTACCCAACCCTTACCTAATAGGCCATCATCAACTTGCCTTTGAAGCTCCTTTGTCTCCTCAGGACCCATGCGGTAGGCAGGTTTGTTGGGTAGTGGTGCTTCAGGAATGAGGTCGATTTGGTGCTCAATCCCTCGAATGGGTGGTAAGCCATCAGGGACCTCGTTGGGGAAACATCCTCAAATTCCTGTTTGAAGACACGTACCTCTCCATCCTCACTCAGCCATTGAAGGCAATAAGGGTGTGGGTGTCTAGTAGTTGGAAGCCCTAAGCTCTCAACCATGAGTAAGCTTGCCATGTTTGTGCAACTCCCACCGTCGATGATGAGGCTACACACCTTGTCACCTACTTTACAACGGGTGTAAAACAGGTTCTCCCGTTGTAGTTGCTCGTTCTCCTTAACTCGGGCGGTGAGCACTCGACGTGCCACCAAGCACCCTATTTCCCCTTGTGTAGGCGAGCAGTCTTCCTCAGTAGAGTCTTCATCCAGGCAGTCGTCTTTGGTCAAATCGGGTATCTCCTCACAGTCGTCATCATCGGACACGATCTCGCTATTGTGAGTGATTAACATGACCCGTTGGTTTGGACATTGAGATTGAATATGCCCAAACCCTTGGCACTTAAAGCATTTGATGTCCCTACTCCTAGTCTTAGGAGTCTCATGTGGTGCCTTCGAAGTAGACTTGGATGTATCGATAACTTTGTTAGGGGTAGAATTGGAATTTCGGTTAGGAGCATTACCTTGAATTCAGCTTGAAGAAGTTGGTGTGGCCGAATATCCAGCTTCGTGGGTCGCCCTCCGTGGTTGGTTGCCCTTCCATGAGGTGGAGTTTGAAAACTGGAAGGTACGGGCTCCTCGCCTTAGTCTCTTTCCCCTCTCGGCCTTGATAGCGAGTTCAAGAAGGTCATGCATGTCCACATAGTGTTGAATCTCTAAGGCTTCTTGAAGGTCTGGGTTGAGACCTTGAAGAAATCTAGCCATGGTTGCTTCGCTATCTTCTTGAAGGTTCGCCCTCATCATGGCTATCTCGATCTCTTTGTAGTAGTCCTCCACACTCATGTTGCCTTGAGTGAGGGTTTGAAATTTGGAGTGGAGATCTCGGTTGTAGTAGCTTGGAACGAATCGCTTTCATATCAATGCCTTGAGCTCTCGCCAAGTTCAGACTCGCGGTTCTCCCATTCTCCTCCAATGGGTCCTCACTTGGTCCCACCAAACTAGGGCATAGTCGGTGAACTCAACGGTAGCAACTTTGACTTTTTTCCCTCGCCATAATCGTAGCAGTCGAAGACCATTTCGATGCAGCCTTCCCACTCCAAATACGCCTTAGGGTCACTCTTCCCTTTGAACGCGGATACTTGAATCTTAAGTCCCTTTAGCTCGTTCTTGGGCGTGATACGTTCCTCGATCAACACGTTTCGAGACGCGTAGCACGTTTGCCCAAGGATCTAGCGAGGTTGTCCAACGCTTGGTTCGCGGAACCTAGAATCAAACGGACGACACGATTTGACTTAGGTGGTAGACGACACTCCGATGAAGGTGAATACTCTAGGGGAATAGGTCGGATGAACAATCAAGGACAGGATGCAAGATTGCTCAATAACCCTTGCCAAAGCAAGTTAAAGGCTCGAATTCTCTAGGAAGAAAACGAAAGTACTAAGAATTTTATTCATAAAACTTGTGTCTTTAACCTTACAAAGCTAGCCTATTTATAGGCTAGAGATAACAAGAAAACCCTAAAGACACCCTAAAGGGAAAAGTCGGCCAGCTTGTCTTCAAGATGGGCCGGCCCATGCCTTCTACTAAGCAACTAATCCAACTAAATAAATAACAACGACTAAGGCCCTACTCGGCCGACTCACAAAGAGGCCCACTTGATTCTTCATGGGCTTGGATCAAAGTGTAAGTTGCTTGATTGACTCTTTCCAAGCCTTCAATATCTCTATGGGCTCCATGTTGATCTTGGACAACTCGAACAAGGGTTTGGAGGGATTCTTTGAAGAGCTTGGCCCGTGCACGTGTGACAGGGCCCAATGGGACTCGGACTGGGCTCTGGTTCATGCACACATCAGTCCCCTCCTCTTGAGAAGGATTTGCCCTCAAATATGGATCCTCCTCACCAAGAAATGGGCTCAGGTCCGCGACATTGAAGGTCACGCTAACATTGTACTCCCCAGGTAGCTCCAATTTGTATGCGTTGTCATTGACTCGCTGGAGCACCCGAAATGGTCCATCACCTCTTGGGGATAATTTGCTGTGACGTTGCTTGGGAAATCGCTCTTTCCTCAAGTGTAGCCAAACCCAATCTCCAGGCTCAAAAATCATCTTGCGTTTGTTGGCTTGCTGGATGTATTGCTGCGTACGCTTCTCAATGTTTGCATGTAACCTGCGCACAAAATCAGCTTTCTTTTTCCCATCTAAGCTGGTGTGCTCAGAGGAAGGTAAGGGCACCAAATCAAGGGGGGTCAGGGGGTTGAAGCCATAAACAATCTCAAAGGGAGAATATTGTGTTGCACTATGCACAGTTCGATTATAGGCAAATTCAACACGAGGTAAGCATTCTTCTCAAGACTTAAGATTCTTTTTGATCAAGGCCCGAAGTAAAGTGCCAAGTGTGCAGTTGACAACTTCAGTTTGTCCATCACTTTGTGGATGACTAGTGGTGGAGAATAATAGCCTAGTGCCCAATTTGGACCACAAAGTCTTCCAAAAATAACTCAGGAACTTTACATCTCTGTCACTAGGCATGCCATGCAGACGAACAATCTCCTTAAAGAATAAATGTGCGATGTGAGATGCATCGTCAGTTTTGTGACAGGGGACAAAATGAGCCATCTTAGAAAATCGATCAACCACTACAAATATGGAGTCATTACCCCTTGGCGATCTAGGCAAACCTAGTACAAAGTCCATAGACAAGTCAACCCAAGGATGGTGAGGAATAGGTAATGGGGTATACAAGCCATATGGATTTGTCTTAGACTTTGCCTTGTGACAAGTAGCACACCTACCAACCATGCGTTCAACATCCCTACGCATATGGGGCCAGTAAAAGTGCTCTTGTAACATGGCCAGAGTCTTGGCAATGCCAAAGTGGCCCATGAGACCGCTACTATGTGCCTCTCGAATCAAAAGATCACGAATGGAAGAATTAGGCACACACAGTTTATCTACATGGAATAGAAAGCCATCATGCAAAAAGTACTTTCCATGCGGGTTCTTAACACAAGCAGCATAGATATCACCAAAGTCATGATCATGTGTGTAGAGTTCCTTAACCATTTCGAACCCAAGTAACTTGGCATCAAGACAGGCAAGCAAGGAGTGTCTACGTGACAAGGCATCAGCTACCACATTTGTCTTACCAGTCTTGTACTTAATCACATAAGAAAATGTGTCAATGAAGCTTACCCATTTGGCATGTCTCTTGCTTAACTTGGGTTGCCCTTTGAGGTACTTCAATGACTCGTGGTCAGTGTGTATCACGAACTCCCGAGGGCGAAGATAATGTTGCCAGGTTTCCAAGGCCTCACTAAGGCGTACAACTCCTTGTCGTACGTGGGGTAGTTTAGTGCAGCTCCTCCCAACTTCTCGCTAAAAAAGGCACACGGCCTCTTGTCTTGCATAAGGACTGCTCCAATACCTACACCAGAGGCATCACATTCAATTTCAAAGGTATTGTTAAAGTTTGGTAATGCTAACACAGGTGCATGTGTGAGTGTGTCCTTGAGGGCGAGAAATGCTTGTTCTTGTGATTCTCCCCAGTGGAACTTGTCATTCTTCTTTGTCACGGCGGTCAATGGGGCAGCAATAGTGCTAAAATTTTTGACAAATCGTCGGTAAAAGCCCGCCAATCCAAGAAAGCTGCGCACGTCAGGAACGGATGTGGGAGTTGGCCATTGCTCGATGGCCTCAATCTTGGATTTGTCCACCTTGATGCCCTGCGAACTCACCACATAGCCTAGAAACACAAGCTCGTTAGTACAAAAGGTGCACTTCTTGAGGTTAGCGTATAGACTCGCCTGTCGAAGTGTCTCAAGAACTAATCGTACATGCTCCAAGTGCTCATGCTCACTACGACTATAGATCAAGATGTCATCAAAGTAAACAATGACAAATTTGCCAATAAAATGTCTCAAAACATGGTTCATTAGTCGCATGAAGGTGCTTGGGGCATTAGTCAAACCAAAAGGCATGACTAGCCACTCATAGAGACCATGTTTGGTTTTGAAGGCTGTTTTCCACTCATCGCCTTCTTTCATCCTAATTTGATGATAGCCACTCCTTAAGTCGATTTTGGTGAAAATAATAGCACCATCGAGTTCATCAAGCATATCATCAAGTCTAGGAATGGGATGCCGATACTTGACAGTGATAGCATTTATAGCCCGGTAGTCAGTGCACATGCGCCAAGTACCATCCTTTTTAGGGACAAGGACCACAGGCACAGCGCAAGGACTTAGACTCTCTTTCACCCAACCCTTACCTAGTAGGCCATCAACTTGCCTTTGCAGCTCCTTGGTCTCCTCAGGGCCCATGCGGTAGGCAGGTTTGTTGGGTAGTGGTGCTCCAGGAATGAGGTCGATTTGGTGCTCAATCCCTCGAATAGGTGGTAAGCCATCAGGGACTTCGTCGGGGAAAACATCCTCAAATTCCTGCAAGAGAGCAACCATACTCGCAGGCAATGCCTTATCGAGTTCAGTAACATCTAAAAGCACATGTTTGCAAATCATGAGAAGTACAGGTTGATCAGAATTGACAACTTTCCTAACGTTCTTAGCCTTAATGATCATGTTTTGCTTCCTAGTGGTAGGTGCAGTGAGTGATTTGTCACGCGTAACACTAGGTGTGCTCCCTTGACCCTTGGTCGATGGCTCACTTGCAGGAGTAGAGCCGTTGCCAGGGTCGACCGCCTTTTGTTTCCTCCTTTGCCGGTCTTGTTCACACTCTCTTTGTAGCTTAAGTTGGTCCTCATACACTTGTGCAGGTGTGAGTGGTGTGAGAACCTTGCGTTTGCCATCATGCAAGAGTGTGTACTTGTTGGCCCTTCCGTCGAATGTGACGTGTTTGTCAAATTGCCAGGGTTGACCCAAGATAACATGGGTAGCATGCATAGGCACGACGTCACAAACAACTTCATCGGTGTAAGTTCCAATGGAAAAAGGAATGCGTACCTGTCTGAAGACACGTACCTCTCCTTCCTCGCTCAACCATTGGAGGCAATAAGGGTGTGGATGTCTAGTGGTTGGAAGCCCTAAGCTCTCAACCATGAGTAAGCTTGCCACGTTTGTACAACTCCCACCGTCGATGATGAGGCTACACACCTTGTCACCTACCTTGCAACGGGTGTAAAATAGGTTCTCCCGTTGTAGCTGCTCGTCCTCCTTAACTCGGGCAGTTAGCACTCGTCGTGCCACCAAACACCCTACTTCCCCTTGTGTAGGCGAGCAGTCTTCCTCAGCAGAGTCGTCACCCAGGCAGTCGCCTTTGGTCAATTCAGGTAGCTCCTCACAGTCGCCGTCATCGGACACGATCTCGCCAGTGTGAGTGATTAGCATGACCCGTTGGTTTGGACATTGAGATTGAATATGCCCAAACCCTTGGCACTTAAAACATTTGATGTCCCTACTCCTAGTTTTAGGAGTCTCTTGTGGTGCCTTAGAAATAGACCTGGACACATCGGAAACCTTGTTAGGTGTAGAATAGGCATTACGGGTTGAGGCATTACCTTGGATTCGGGGAGAAGAGGTTGGTGTGGTCACACTTCCAACTTCGTGGGTCGCTCTTCGTGATTGGTTGCCCCTCCATGAAGTGGTGTTAGAAGATTGGAAAGTACGGGCTCCTCGTCTTAGCTTCTTTCCCCGCTCGGCCTTAATAGCGAGTTCTAGAAGGTCGTGCATGTCCAAGTAATGTTGGAGCTCCAAGGCTTCTTGAAGGTCAGGATTAAGACCTCTAAGAAACCTTGCCATCGTGGCTTCATTGTCTTCTTGAATGTTGGCCCTCATCATGGCCATCTCGATTTCTTTGTAGTAGTCCTCCACACTCATGCTACCTTGCGTGAGGGTTTGAAGCTTAGAGTGGAGATCGCGATTGTAGTAGTTAGGAACAAATCGCTTGCGCATTAGTGCCTTGAGTTCTCGTCAAGTCCGGACACGTGGTTCCCCCATTCTCCTTCGATTGGTCCTCACTTGGTCCCACCAGACTAGTGCGTAGTCAGTGAACTCCACGGTGGCAACTTTAACCTTTTGTTCCTCGCTGTAGTCGTAGCAGTCGAAGACCATCTCGATACGGCCTTCCCACTCCAAGTAAGCTTCAGGGTAACTTTTGCCTTTGAATGCGGGGACTTGAATCTTAAGCCCCTTGGGTTCGTTTTTGGGCGTGTCCCTTGTAGGCCTCCCAGGTCGCTCCTCATCCTCACTAGCGGAGTAGTCTTCGCCATTTGCTTCTTTGGTGCTGTGGTTACTCCGGTTGTGGGACCTAGAACGAGAGCCTCGTGTAAGGCGCCTGGACAACTCGTCAAAACGAGTGTGTAACGTCTCCATTTGTTGCTCACTGATTCGCCTGAGCTCATTCTTCATCACGGCAAATAACAATGAGGGATCGGTGGTTGCTTGTTGTTGCTCCATGTCTTTTTTTGATGCCCCTGTAAAGGTTAGTAACAAGCAAAGAAAGTGCAAATATAATCCCTACTTCACTCCCTTAGTGTATTCCTCACGCTCGTGTGTGGTGCTCAATTCACTCTATTAGACTTACCAAGTACCTTTATCTGTTGGTTTAGGTAGTTGAGAAATGTTGCTCGAGTCCAATAATCGTCACCAACTTTTTCCCACAAGAGTAAACAAGAGTGAGGGACACAGTTTGGGTGAGATTTTGTGACGGAATGACGGTTTTGGAAGGCTTAGTGATACGAACGTCGCCAACCTTGTGACGAAACCCGTAAAAGATTAGCTTCAGGATCGACAAGAGGACACCAAATTTGAAGCGGATGACCTCAACCCGTTAATCACGTGGTTAACGAACCTTGGTATAATGGTAGAAGACGCCACAACCTAGTGCGATTCTAGATTGATAAGTCACGAACACCTAGAGAAATTCTAATAAGGTATTCAAGAAGCCTTGGAGAAACCAAGAAAACTCTCAAAATCTGATTTATTGATTGAATCCTAAAACCATTGGAAGTGTGGGCTATTTATAGCCTTACATAGAGATGAACAACTAAATGTGGAACTAGTCTTGAGTTGTGGTCTTGACTAAGACTAACAATTGCAGGCTTGACTATTTCCATAAGACTAAAAATTGTGGGCTTGACCAAACCTTATGAGGTCATTGCTTAGGTAAATAACCTTATGAGGTCATCGCTTAGGTAAATAAAGCAAGGCTATGGACCGACCATAAAGCCCTTATTACAAACGACTTAACTAAAACAACAATTGTGATTAGATGGGCAGACGACTTGAGCTTATAAAGCGTGCCCACGCCTTATAATGACTTTGCTGCGATGAAGCTGAATGAACTGCTCGAGCTCATGTAATCCAATGGCATAGCTTAACTCGTATCATTCCCCTCCTCTTGAAAGCAATTTGCCCACAAATTGAAACATGAATGATGATAAGAAAAGTTACATGCCGTCGAGTCAATTTTGTTATGATTACCACAAGTTTCATCCAATGCATAAACCACTTGCTAAGCTGGAAAGTAAACCTTGTTGAACTTTGAATCTCACGAACCAGTTTCAATGTATGCCCAACTTGATCGCTTATGATCATGTGGTAAGGATCCTCAAAGTGATGCGATGTAGATCCTATGAAATCAGACTCCTCAAACTTGAATAAGCTTGCAAAGTATGGAAGCTGACTTGGTGAAGTTGGAGCTTCAAGTGGACTAGGTACAAGATGAACATAGGTATTGTAGTGACCATTGAAGACCTTGCTCCTTGTGTAAACTCGTGGAACGTGGTCGATTCTAATGTCTTGAGGGTACACATAGTTTGATCCTCCAAAGACGTGAACAGCGTTGAAATCATCCGATTCCATGAATGGGAACCAAATTGATCTAACTCCTAGAAGACAAACTCCATGGAAACTCGCAAATTGTACAAGTGACTTTGGGATGGAACATTGTAAGATCAAAGCGATTGCACTTTGCTTGACCTGCACAAAACAAGGAACACTAGACAGAGCAATGTTAAGGTTGTTAGAATGGCAATAAATCCCCTCACTCTCATTTTTGTTGAAACTTAAAATCTCAGTCAATACTTTGGATTTTTCAATCTCTTTCTCATGCTCAATAGCTGTCTTTTTCCTCTCATTATTTTCAACCTCTTTCTCCTTTTCAACTCCCTCGGATTTTATCTCATCAGTCACAATTTCCTCATCTAGCTCTTTTTTCATACTATAATGCTCATGCTCACTTTTCATGTATGCTAGATCAGTACAAAGTTGGTCATAAATAAGTGGTACAAGTGCAGAACGACGACCATTAAATAAGAAGGAATACTTATTAGTATGTCCATCATATTTAACTTCTCGCCTCAACATCCACGCCTTGCCCAGCAACACATGTGTTATTTGAATTGGGACTACATCACACAACACCTCATCCACATACTTGCCAATTTGAATAGGTACAAGTGTGTGCTTAGTAACCCAAACATCACCATGAGCACTCGGCAACTTATACGGTTGAAGATGATCAATAGTTGGAAGATTTAATTTGTGAACCATGATAGCGCTTGCAAGATTGACTTCACAACTCTTATCCATGGCCAAGCTGCATGTTTTATCTTTGACACCACAACGAGTATAAAACCAATCATGCAACTGAGATTTGACGATATCCAATTGTTCATCTACACCACGTAATGCTACTTCTTTGACTCCCTTAGGAACAAGAAGAAGATGTTGTAAGCTAGCTTTTAAATGCCTCGTATTCACCATGATGTATGAGGAAACCTGCAAAAAATTAGTGAAACAAAAGATATTTTTCCTCGCCGCACAAGCTCACATGTTTACACTCGTCACTCGTGTATCACTCAAGTGTTTAAAACACTCTAATTAACTCACCAAGGTATTTTCAAGGCTCCTCGGTCAACTCCTCGAACAAGTTAGAACTCCTTCTAGTGTGGATCGACTTACCAACCAGGGTCACAAGATTGTAGCACTTTGAACGAAAAAAAAAATAAAGGATGAAGGGACTGACCACGACTCAAAGAATGACTCAAAGTTGAATTTTAAGGATCCTAGACAAAACTCTACCCAAAACTGGAATTTTGAGCTGCTGGTTGCTGCATTTTTGGGCAATGTTTTGGTAGATAAATGGACACTTAGAGGATTCAGAATGACACTTAAAACTGACCTAATGATGCACAAAAATTTCCAGAATTCATGATTGGACAGAAATCCCCAATGGTTGCAAAGATGGAATCCGAATGGAAGATGAATTTGTGTTGCGGTAGGACTGTTTTGGAAACTCAAGGCTGATTTTTTTTTTTAAACCATTGGAAACACGGATTAGTCTTCCTATTTACTGGTTCCCACGAATTCTAAGGTCATGTTCAAGATTGGAACTGATTTGGTTCCTTTTGGGAACAAGGGTGGAAAATTTGACTTGAACAGGTTGGAAATTTTGACTTCAATAGGTTGGAAAATTTGACTTGAATAGGCTGAATGTTCTTCTTCTTCCTTTGTTTTTGTTTTCTAATCAGCCAAGAAGAGTCAAATTTCGTGGCTAAAATGTTCTTAGTCAAGAAAGAAGATTATTGTGGTGAAGACAAGGATTTTGGCAGCTGGAATTTTGCAGCCTTGTTGTTTACCAAGATTTGATTCCCAAAACCCAGAAACTTCAAGATTCTTTTAAGAATTCAAGATGTTAATTCCCAGAATTCAAGAAACACAAAATTGAAGATGATTTCCTCCCCAAACAATCCAAGATTTCACGATTTGATCAAGACAGATTTTGGTTGGCTTCAAGAATCCCAACTAAAGTTCCAAGAACTTCAAGATTGTGGTTTTAAACAATCAGGAACTTCAAGAAACCCAAGTTTTGGTCAAGACAGATTTCCAGGAATTTTTGTAAGGTTAGCCAGCTATTTTTTTTTTTTTTGTATGTAAACAAGAACACAAGGTAATAACTAGATAGGACTCTAAAACCCTTGCTACAAACTGATTTTTTTCGGATGAACAGTAACCTCGAATGATCAAATAGAACAAAAGACTGGAATTGAATGGATATAACAGGATAGAAACAAGACTCAAACAAAGAATCAAGAATAAGACACAAAAAAAAAAAGACTGGACCAAACAAGGCTAACCACAGCAATTAAAAACAACTAGACACAAGTTTATGACATAACAAATCTGGAAAAATAACGCAAGAACACGAAGTAACAAATCTGGAAATTGCGGATAGCAACTTAGAACACGAAAACAGAATTTTCGACAACTTGACTCGAAAAGCAAATAAAAAAAAAAGGATATAACGTGATACCTCTTAATTAGCTCTGATTACCAACTGATACGAACGTCGCCAACCTTGTGACGAAACCCGTAAAAGATTAGCTTCAGGATCGACAAGAGGACACCAAGTTTGAAGCGGATGACCTCAACCCGTTAATCACGTGGTTAACGAACCTTGGTATAATGGTAGAAGACGCCACAACCTAGTGCGATTCTAGATTGATAAGTCACGAACACCTAGAGAAATTCTAATAAGGTATTCAAGAAGCCTTGGAGAAACCAAGAAAACTCTCAAAATCTGATTTATTGATTGAATCCTAAAACCATTGGAAGTGTGGGCTATTTATAGCCTTACATAGAGATGAACAACTAAATGTGGAACTAGTCTTGAGTTGTGGTCTTGACTAAGACTAACAATTGCAGGCTTGACTATTTCCATAAGACTAAAAATTGTGGGCTTGACCAAACCTTATGAGGTCATTGCTTAGGTAAATAACCTTATGAGGTCATCGCTTAGGTAAATAAAGCAAGGCTATGGACCGACCATAAAGCCCTTATTACAAACGACTTAACTAAAACAACAATTGTGATTAGATGGGCAGACGACTTGAGCTTATAAAGCGTGCCCACGCCTTATAATGACTTTGCTGCGATGAAGCTGAATGAACTGCTCGAGCTCGTGTAATCCAATGGCATAGCTTAACTCGTATCACTTAGGGGCGGTGGACAGATTTGGAAAATATTGCCAAGAAAGGAAACTCCAAGAATCCTAAGATGTAGGAGTGGTTTCCTAAAGTGGTTGAGAGAATATAGGAGAGTATCCTAAAATGGAGGAGAAAATATAAGGGAGTGTTCAAGTATTGTACTTGTCTCCTAAACTAATTTGGAGACAGGTTAGAGTTGGGACTCCTAAACAGATTTGGTTCCCCCCTCAACCGAAATTTCCAGAATTCCTTCCTCCTTGAAACCCTTCCCTAAGTCGGCTATACTCCTTATAAAACTCCCTCTTCACAACCGCAACTTGCCCAAGCAATTCGGCTCTCTCTCTATTCCAAGAAACAAGCAATTCGGCCCTCTCTCCTACAAGACAGGTTTGGTTCTTGTTACTCAAGCAATTCGGGTCCCATGGACTCCCAAGGTAAAGCAAGTATTGTTACTCAAGAATCTCCCAAGAAATTCACTCCTAAACCAAGAAAGCCTCGTATGGATGCAAGATCTTACAAAAAACTCTTTATTCGGAGAGAAGTGCAAGTCTTCAAGACCCAAGATGATCAAGATCCTCAAGAATCCCAAAAGGTAGTACAAGTAATCAAAGTTCAAGGTGATCAAGAAGTTCAAGAAGAGGTTGGCCAAAACTTTTGAATTCTTTTCTTTTCTCTTGCTGTAATTTTCTGGTTTGGGTTGGAACAAGAAGTAACAAGACAGGTTTGACAATAATAATACGGCTTCCTTCTTTGTTTCTTGTTGTCCGAATTTTTTTTTCTCTTTTCTCTTGCATTTTTTTTTTTGTTTTTTTTTTGACTTAAAGACAACACAAGTTCTTGTCCAAACGAGTAGAAATCCCAAAAATAAAGTCAGCCCTCAACACGCAAGAACCACCCAACTTCCTCAAACTAACAAGGTTTCTCCAAGACTTTCAAGAATTTCAAGATAGCGGTCAAGAACTACAAGAACCTTAGAAACCTTGTAGATTTTCTTCAAGATTCACCAACCCAACAAGTTTTTGTATCCCAAATCAGTTTAGGCAAGCTACGCACACAACTTGGATAACAATAACTACTTGGACAGATTTGACAACAAAGAAAAAAAACCCTAGCCGCGAAATTGGGGAAACCCTAGCGGTCTTTTTTTTTTTTTGCAGATTCGGCTATGACCCAAAGCTGGCAGAATTAATGCAACTAACACCACAAAACCTGGTCAGATTAGGCTAGCAACAATAACGACCACTTTGGACAGAATTGGACATCAAATCGTGACAACACAACCGCGGCAGAATTGAAGGCACAAACGACTCAAACAACAAGTGTCGAACAGATTTGGTGAACACAATACCGACCAGAATTGATGCAACCAAACGCAACTACACGACCAGAATTTTTGACAACAAAAGAAAGAAAACGGCACAACACAGCAACAAAGCTAACGAACAGTTTTTTTTTTTTTTTTGTTAACACGGCACAAACGGACAGATTTGGACTCGACTTCAACAACAAACAATGACCAGAAAATTTTTTTTTTTTAGACAAGTGCAGCGGAAATAAGGAAAACTAAGACAAAACTACGGATATAACGGAAGATACCTCCACCAAAGCTCTGAAGCCAACTGATACGTTCCTCAATCAACACGTTTCTAGACACGTAGCACGTTTGCCCAAAGATCTAGCGAGGTTGTCCAACGCTTGGTTCGCGGAACCTAGAATCAAACGGACGACACGATTTGACTTAGGTGGTAGACGACACTCCGATGAAGGTGAATACTCCAGGGGAATAGGTCGGATGAACAATCAAGGACAGGACGCAATATTGCTCAATAACCCTTGCCAAAGCAAGTTAAAGGCTCGAATTCTCTAGGAAGAAAACGAAAGTACTAAGAATTTTATTCATAAAACTTGTGTCTTTAACCTTACAAAGCTAGCCTATTTATAGGCTAGAGATAACAAGAAAACCCTAAAGACACCCTAAAGGGAAAAGTCGGCCAGCTTGTCTTCAAGATGGGCCGGCCCATGCCTTCTACTAAGCAACTAATCCAACTAAATAAATAACAACGACTAAGGCCCTACTCGGCCGACTCACAAAGAGGCCCACTTGATTCTTCATGGGCTTGGATCAAAGTGTAAGTTGCTTGATTGACTCTTTCCAAGCCTTCAATATCTCTATGGGCTCCATGTTGATCTTTGACAACTCGAACAAGGGCTTGGAGGGATTCTTTGAAGAACTTGGCCCGTGCACGTGTGACAGGGCTCAATGGGACTCGGACTGGGCTCTGGTTCATGCACACATCAGGCGTGTCCCTTCTAGGCTTCTCGGGTCGCTCCTCGTCCTCACTAGCGGAGTAGTCTTTGCTATGCGCCTCTTTGGTGCCATGGTTACTCCGGTTGTGGGATCTCACACGAGAACCTCATGTGAGACTTCTGGATAACTCGTCAAAATGAGTATGCAACTCCTCCATTTGTTGCTCACTGATTCTCCTAAGCTCATTCTTCATTGCGGCGAACAATAATGAGTGATCGGTGGTTGCTTGTTGTTGCTCCATGTCTTTCTTGATGCTCTGCAAAAGGTTAGTAACAAGCAAAGAAAATGCAAGTATAACCTCACTTCACTCCCTTAGTGTATCACTCACGCTCGTGTATAGTACTCAGATCGCTCTATTAGACTTACCAAGTACCTTTACTTGTTGGTTTAGGTAGTTGAGAAATGTTGCTCGAGTCCACAATCGTTACCAACCTTCCCGTAAGAGTAACCAAGAGTGTATGACACAGATGGGGATGGAAAATGAGGGGAAATGGATAGAATTGGGAAAGAAAGGAAAAAGGAAACCCTAGCTCTCTAAAGTGTAGGAGTAGTTTCCTAGAATGGATGAGAGAGTATAGGAAAGTTTCCTAAAATGGGTGAGAAAATATAGGGAAGTTTCCTAAAGTGGATGAGAAAATATAGGAGAGTTCCCTAAAATGGATGAGAAAATATAGGAACAGTTATCCAAGTGTTGTACTTAGTTTCCTAAATTGATTTGGAAAACAAGTTAGTGTTGGAAACCGTTTAGAAAACCTTACTAAAAAAATGATTTAAAAACTATAGTTACTGATAAAATATTGTTAAAAGTAACATAGTAAAGAAATATATAGGAAAACGAGTGCACAGGAATAGAATAATGCCTAAGTAATTTTTTTTCTGGGTTTTCACAGGGACAACTTGCTTTGACGCTGCTTAGGAAACCTCTCTTTCCTCAGGTGTAGATAGACCCAATCTCCAGGTTCAAAGATCATCTTATGACGGTGCTTGTTGGCTTGCTGGATGTATTGCTGGGTACGCTTCTCAATGTTCGCCCGAACGGCTTCATGTAACCTGCGCACAAAATCAACTTTCTTTTTCCCATCTAAGTTGGTTTGCTCAGAGGAAGGTAAGGGTGCCAAATCAAGGGGGGTCAGCGGGTTAGAGCCATAAACAATCTCAAAAGGTGAGTAGTGTGTAGCACTGTGAACAGTTCGATTGTAGGCAAATTCAACATGAGGCAATCACTCTTCCCAAGTTTTAAGATTTTTTTTAATCAAAGCCTGAAGTAGTGTGCCAAGTGTGCGATTGGCAACTTCAGTTTGTCCATCGCTTTGTGGATGACTGGTGGTGGAGAATAATAACCTAGTTCCAAGTTTAGACCACAAAGTCTTCCAAAAGTAACTCAGAAATTTGACATCTCTATCACTAACAATGGTCCTAGGCATACCATGCAGACGGACAATTTCTTTGAAGAACAAATTAGCAATATGAGATGCATCGTCAGTTTTGTGACAGGGGATAAAATGAGCCATCTTAGAGAATCTATCAACCACGACAAAGATGGAGTCATTTCCCCTAGGTGACCTAGGGAGTCCTAAGACGAAGTCCATGGATAAATCTACCCAAGGATAGTGGAGAATAGGCCATTGGGTATACAGGCCATACGGGTTTGTTTTAGACTTCGCCTTGTGACAAGTGACACATCTACCAACCATGCGCTCAACATCTCGATGCATGTGAGGCCAGTAGAAATGCTCTTGTAACATGGCTAGAGTCTTAACCATGCCAAAGTTTCTCATAAGACCACCACTATGTGCCTCCCTAACCAAAAGATCACAGACGGAAGAATTAGGCACACACAGTTTATCCACATGAAATAGGAATCCATCATGCAAAAAGTACTTTCCATGTGGGTTCTTAACACACGTAGCATATATGTCACCAAAGTCAGGGTCATGTGTGTAGATCTCCTTAATCATCTAGAACCCTAATAACTTAGCATCAAGGAAGACAAGCAAAGAATGTCTACGCGATAAGGCATTAGCTACCATATTCGTTTTACTAGTCTTGTACTTAATCACATAGGAAAAGGTGTCAATGAAGCTTACCCATTTGGCATGTCTCTTGCTCAACTTAGGTTGCCCCTTGAGAAACTTCAATGACTCGTGATCAGTGTGTATCACGAACTCCCGAGGGCGAAGATAGTGTTGCTAGGTCTCCAAGGCCCTTACCAGTGCGTACAACTCCTTGTCATATGTTGGGTAGTTTAAGGCAGCTCCTCCCAGTTTTTCACTAAAGAAGGCACAAGGCCGTTTGTCTTGTATGAGGACAGCGCCAATACCTACACCAGAAGCATCACACTCGATTTCAAAAGTCTTATTAAAGTTTGGTAATGCTAAAATAGGTGCATGTGTGAGTTGTTTTTGAGGGTAAGAAATGCTTGTTCTTGGGCTTCCCCCCAATAGAACTTGTCATTCTTCTTGGTCACGGCGGTTGAAGTCCTTGACAAAGCGTCGGTAGAAACCCGCCAATCCCAGAAAGCTGCGTACCTCAGGGACAGATGTAGGAGTTGGCCATTGCTCGATGGCCTTAATGTTGGACTTGTCTACTTTGATACCCTGCAAACTCACTACATAGCCCAAAAACACAAGTTCATTAGTACAAAAGGTGCACTTCTTAAGGTTAGCGTATAGACGCGCCTTTCGAAGTGTCTCAAAAACTAGTTTCACGAGCTCCAAGTGTTCCTGTTCACTGCGACTATATATCAGAATATCATCAATGATACGAATGCGCGGATCTAGACGAACAATCAAGTTGAAAAAGGCTGCACGTATGACCCCTCTAAACCCCGAGTTGATGAACTAAGATGAATCTCAACCCAACAACTAACGATTTAGTGAACCAACGGTTTGGGTAGAAGAACGCCACAATCAAGGAGTATACTTGATTGATAAGTTCAATTTGAATAAATTAAGAAAACTCTCAAGTATTCAAGCAAAGCTCTCTTGGAAGAGAAAAGTGAATAAACTCACAAATATTATGTAATTTCTGACCCCCTTAACAAGGAGGAAGTATGGCTATTTATAGCCTTTACAAGAATTATCCCTAATCCCAAAATTGACTAAACTAACCCTACCAATTAATGAAAAGGATTCGGCCAGCCCTAAGTTCATAATGGACTGACTTTAATTAATATTTAACTATGAAAGGATAAATAATAGAACTAACTTAACTCCTCCTTAAGCGTGACCCCTATGTGAAGGCACGCCTAACTAGCAACAGGCGCTGGAGGGTCTTCTACTTGGAGCAAAGTGTAAAGTTTTGAATCTTCATTTTCCAAACCTTCAATAATCTTTAAATCTTCTCCAATGCGACCTTGGATTGTACTCACAAGGGCTTGTAAAGATTCACACATCTTTTTGGCACGAGCTCTTGTAACTGGACCACTTGGTACTTGAATGACTTGTGCAACTTGTGTTTGACCAGCCTTGAGCCCCTCATCAATCCCCTCCTCTTGAAGGCGATTTGTCCCCAAATCAAGCTCGTCATCTGCATGAAAAGGACTCAAGTCAGCCACATTGAATGTAGCATGTACTCCATACTCACCTGGAAGGTCAAGTTTGTAGGCATTATCATTGATGCGCTCCACAACTTGAAATGGGCCATCACCCCGTGGAAGTAGTTTGTTGCGTCTTTGGATTGGAAAACGCTCCTTTCTCATGTGTATCCAAACCCAATCACCTGGTTCAAACACCATCTTGCGACGTCCCTTGTTGGCACTTTGGATGTATTGAAGGGTACGTTTCTCAATATTAGCTCCAGCTTTGGTATGCAAATCCCGCACGAACTCAGCCTTTTTCTTACCATCTAAGTTAACTCTCTTAGAAATAGGTAAAGGAGACAAGTCTAAAGGTGTGAGAGGGTTAAATCCATAAACAATTTCAAAAGGTGAAAATTGAGTAGAAGTATGCACAGTGCGATTATATGCAAATTCAACATGAGGCAAGCAATCTTCCCAAGATTTAATGTTCTATTTAATAATTGCGCGCAACAATGTAGATAAAGTCCGATTAACCACTTCAGCTTGTCCATCAATTTGTGGGTGACTAGAAGTAGAAAAAAGCAATTTAGTCCCTAGTTTACACCACAAAGTCTTCCAAAAGTAGCTAAGGAACCTTACATCCCTATCAGAAACAATGGTACGAGGTACCCCATGTAAACGCACTATGTCTCTAAAGAATAAATCAGCCACATGTTTAGCATCATCAGTTTTATGGCAAGGAATGAAGTGAGCCATCTTTGAGAAACGATCAACTACCACATAAATGGAATCATGCCCTTGTCTAGTTCTAGGCAATCCAAGTACAAAGTCCATAGACAAATCTACCTAAGGTTCATGTGGGATGGGTAAAGGAGTGTAGAGTCCATAAGGATGTACCTTTGACTTTGCTTGGTGACAAGTTACACACCTTTGTGTATGCCTCTCGACATCCCTCTTCATGCGAGACCAGTAGAAATGCTCTTGGAGAATTGACAAGGTCTTGGCCACTCCAAAATGTCCCATGAGGCCTCCACCATGAGCCTCTCTAACCAACAAAAGTCGCAAGGAGCACATTGGTATACATAGTTTACCTTTGTAGTACAAGAACCCCTGCGACACAGAATAATGCTCACGAGTAACCCGTGGCAAGGTGGTGAAAATCTCACCAAAGTCTAGGTCAGCTGTATATAAATCCTTAATGAATTCAAAGCCAAGCAACTTAGTGTCTAGTGTAGTGATTAGTGTATACCTTCTAGAAAGTGCATCCGCCACTGCATTAGTCTTTCCAACCTTATATTTGATGACAAAAGCAAAACTATCAATGAAAGCCACCCACCTCGCATGCCTTTTGATCAATTTGGTTTGTGATTTGATGTGTTTGAGCGATTCATGATCAGTGTGGAGTATGAATTCCCGAGGTCTGAGGTAGTGTTGCCAAGTTTGGAGAGCTCGCACCAAGGCCATCAACTCCTTGTCATAAGTTGAGTAGTTCAACGAAGCACCATTCAACTTCTCACTAAAGTAGGCCACTGGTTTCCCCTCTTGAATGAGCACAGCTCCAATACCTACACTAGAAGCATCACACTCTACTTCAAAAGCCTTGTCAAAATTAGGTAAACTTAATACAGGTGCATGTGTGAGCTTGTGTTTAAGTAATTCGAAAGACTTAGCTTGTTCTTCTTCCCATTGGAATGTCACATTTTTCTTGATAATGGCTGTAAGTGGGGCAGCAATGGTGCTGAAATCCTTGACAAAGCGTCTATAAAAGCTTGCCAAGCCATGAAAACTCCTTACCTCATTTACACTGGTTGGTATTGGCCACTCATTTATGGCCTTCACCTTTTCTTGGTCAACTCGTATTCCCTGGTCACTCACAACATAACCTAGGAAGACAAGTTGATTAGTGCAAAAGTACACTTCTTAAGGTTAGCATAGAGGCTCGCCTTTCGAAGTGCATCTAAGACCATTCGTACATGCACAACATGCTCTTCTGCACTCTTACTATAGATCAAGATGTCATCAAAGTAGACTACCACAAATTTACCAATAAAAGAACGCAAAACATGGTTCATTAACCTCATGAAGGTACTAGGTGCATTAGTTAAGCCAAAAGGCATGACCAACCACTCATACAGACCATGTTTTGTTTTAAATGCTGTTTTCCACTCATCCCCTTCTTTCATTCGTATTTGGTGATAACCACTTTTCAAGTCAATCTTAGTAAATATAATAGCACCATGTAACTCATCAAGCATGTCATCTAATCAAGGTATGGGATGGCGATACTTTACCGTTATGGCATTTATGGCTCTACAATCAGTGCACATCCTCCATCCTCCATCTTTCTTTGGCACAAGTAGGACAAGTACAGCACAAGGACTTAGACTCTCTTGAATCCAGCCCTTACTAAGCAAGTCCTCTACTTGCCTTTGTTGCTCCTTAGTTTCCTCCGGATTAGTCCTATATGGTGCCTTATTAGGAAGGGAAAAACCAGGAATGAAATCAATTTGATGTTCAATTCCCCTCAAAGGTGGCAACCCATTAGGTATATAGCCTCAGGAAATACATCTTGGTACTCCTGTAAAAGGTTAGCAATAGCACTAGGCAAAGAAGCACCAAGTTCATTAGTGAGCAAAGACTTTTTACAAAACAAGATAAGCAAAATCTAGTTAGAGTGCAAAGCCTTTCTCACATCTCTAGTTCTAGCAAGCATGATGGATTTTCTCTCCTTTTTTCCTTCAATGGCCGAATGTGAAGTGTCAATTTTATGAGAAGATGGTTCGGCCATTTTGCTCTTTGTATCATGCAAATTTTTCTTTTTAATGTCACAATGCATGTCATATTCCTTTTGCAACCCAATTTGGTCCTCATGCACTTGTTGAGGTGTAAGAGGTGCAAGTGTGATCTTTTTAGTATTGTGCACAAAGGAATACTTATTCAAGAATCCATCAAAAATGACCCTTTTATCAAATTGCCATGGCCGACCCAAAATAATATGAGTAGCTTGCATAGGCACAACATCACATAAAACATCATCTTTATATCTACCAATGGCAAAATTAATTAAAACTTGCTTATGAACACGTACCTCACCACTAGTATTCAACCATTGTAGTTTGTAAGGTCGGGGGTGATCACTTGTTGGCAAGTTCAATCGTTCCACCATGAGTGCACTAGCAACATTGGTACAGCTCCTTGGGTCAATTACCAAGCTACAAAGCTTGTCCATCACATGGCACCTTGAGTAAAATATGTTCTCTCGTTGAAGGTCATCTCTACCAGCTTGAGTAGTTAGAGCTCGTCTTGCGACCATACCAACTTTACCATGAGCTGGTATCTCCTCAAATTCCTCATCTTCCTCAACCAAGGGAGGCATGTCCTCACACTCATCCTGATACGCTCCTCGATCCACGGTCGAGACACGTAGCACGTTTGCCCAAGGATCTAGCGGGGATGTCCAACGCTTGGACTGCGGAACCTTTAATCAAACGGACAACACGATTTGATTGAAGGTGGTAGACGACACTCCGATGAAGGTGAATACTCCAGGGGAATAGGTCGGTTGAACAATCAAGGACAGGACGCGAGATTGCTCAATAACCCTTGCCAAGCAAGTTGAAAGGCTCGAATTCTCTATGAAAGAAAACGAATGCACTTAATAATTTTAATCATCCAAAAACTAGTTTTTAACCTTACAAGGCTAGCCTATTTATAGGCTTAATGAAACAACGAAAACCCTAAAGAAACCTAAAGGGGAGGTCGGCTACCTTGTCATCAAGGTGGGCCGGCCTCATGCCTTCTACGGAACAACTAGTCCAACTAAAATGGAAAACAACGACTAAGGCCCTACTCGGCCGATTCGTAAGGAGGCCCACTGGAGTCTTCCTGGGCTTGGACCAAAGTGTAAGTTGCTTGATTGATCCTTTCCAAGCCTTCAATATCTCTATAGCCTCCATGTTGATCGTGGACAACTCGAACAAGGGCTTGGAGGGATTCTTTGAAGAGCTTGGCCCGTGCACGTGTGACTGGGCCCAATGGAACTTGGACTGGGCCCTGGTTCATGCACACATCAGTCCCCTCCTCTTGAGAAGGATTTGCCCTCAAATCTGGATCCTCCTCACCAAGAAACGGGCTCAAGTCCGCGACATTGAAGGTCGCGCTAACATTGTACTCCCCAAGTAGCTTCAACTTGTATGCGTTGTCATTAACCCGTTGGAGCACACGAAAAGGGCCATCCCCTCTGGGGGATAATTTGCTTTGTCTCTGCTTGGGGAACCTCTCTTTGCGTAAGTGTAACCAAACCCAATCACCAGGCTCGAAAATCATTTGGCGGCGGTGCTTGTTAGCCTGCTGGGTGTATTGCTGAGTACGCCTTTCAATGTTTGCTCGAACGGCTTCATGTAACCTGCGCACAAAATCGGCCTTCTTTTCCTCATCTAAGCTCGTGTGCTCAGAGGAAGGTAAGGGTACTAAATCAAGAGGGGTCAGTGGGTTAAAGCCATAAACAATCTCAAAAGGGGAGTAGTGTGTAGCACTGTGAACAACTCGATTGTAGGCAAATTCAACATGAGGCAAACACTCTTCCCAAGTCTTAAGATTCTTTTTAATCAATGCCCGAAGTAGTGTGCCAAGTGTGCGATTGACCACTTCAGTTTGTCCATCGCTTTGTGGATGACTGGTGGTGGAGAATAGTAACCGAGTGCCAATTTTAGACCATAGAGTCTTCCAAAAATAACTCAGAAATTTCACATCCCTATCACTAACAATGGTCCTAGGCATACCATGCAGACGGACAATTTCCTTGAAGAATAGAGTAGCAATATGAGATGCATCGTCAGTTTTGTGACAGGGAATAAAATGAGCCATCTTAGAAAACCTATCAACCACCACAAATATGGAGTCATTACCCCTTGGCGATCTAGGCAATCCTAGAACAAAGTCCATAGACAAGTCAACCCAGGGATGGTGAGGGATAGGTAATGGGGTATACAAGCCATATGGATTTGTTTTGGACTTTGCCTTGTGACAAGTAGCACACCTACCAACCATGCGTTCAACATCCCTACGCATATGGGGCCAGTAAAAGTGCTCTTGTAATGTAGCCAGAGTCTTGGCAATGCCAAAGTGGCCCATGAGACCGCCACTATGTGCCTCGCGAATCAAAAGATCACGAATGGACGAGTTAGGCACACACAGTTTATCTACATGGAACAGAAATCCATCATGCAAAAAGTTTTTTCCCTGCGGATTCTTAACACACACAGCATAGATATCACCAAAGTCATGATCATTAGTGTAGAGATCTTTAACCATTTCGAACCCAAGCAATTTGGCATCAAGACAGGCAAGCAAGGAGTGTCTACATGATAAGGCATCAGCTACCACATTCGTCTTGCCAGTCTTGTATTTAATCACATAGGAGAAAGTGTCAATGAAGCTTACCCACTTGGCATGTCTCTTGCTTAGCTTGGGTTGGCCTTTGAGGTACTTCAATGACTCGTGATCAGTATGTATCACGAACTCCCGAGGCCGAAGGTAGTGTTGCCAGGTCTCCAAGGCCCTCACTAAGGCGTACAACTCCTTGTCGTACGTGGGGTAGTTTAGTGCAGCTCCTCCCAATTTCTCGCTAAAGAAGGCACACGGCCGCTTGTCTTGCATGAGGACTGCTCCAATACCTACACCAGAAGCATCACAGTCAATTTCAAAGGTCTTGTTAAAGTTTGGTAATGCCAGCACAGGTGCATGGGTGAGTGTGTCTTTAAGGGCGAGAAACGCTTGTTCTTGTGATTCCCCCCAGTGGAACTTGTCATCCTTCTTTGTCACGGCGGTTAATGGGGCGGCAATAGTGCTAAAGTTTTTGACAAAACGTCGATAAAAGCCCGCCAATCCAAGAAAGCTGCGCACGTCAGGAACGGATGTAGGAGTTGGCCATTGCTCGATGGCCTCAATCTTGGATTTGTCCACCTTGATGCCCTGCGAACTCACAACATAGCCTAGAAACACAAGCTCGTTAGTACAAAAGGTGCACTTTTTGAGGTTAGCGTATAGACGCGCCTGTCGAAGTGCCTCGAGAACTAATCTTACATGCTCCAAGTGCTCATGCTCACTACGACTATAGATCAGAATGTCATCAAAGTAAACAATGACAAATTTATCAATAAAATGTCTCAAAACATGGTTCATTAGGCGCATGAAGGTGCTAGGTGCATTAGTCAAGCCAAAAGGCATAACTAACCACTCATAGAGACCATGTTTGGTTTTGAAGGCTGTTTTCCACTCATCGCCTTCTTTCATCCGGATTTGATGATAGCCACTCCTCAGGTCAATTTTGGTGAAGATAATGGCACCGTCGAGTTCATCAAGCATATCATCAAGTCTAGGAATGGGATGGCGATACTTGACAGTGATAGCATTCACAGCCCGGCAGTCAGTGCACATGCGCCAAGTGCCATCCTTTTTGGGGACAAGGACCACAGGCACAGCGCAGGGACTTAAACTTTCTTTCACCCAACCCTTACCTAATAGGCCATCGACTTGCCTTTGAAGCTCCTTGGTCTCCTCGGGACCCATGCAGTAGGCAGGTTTGTTGGGGAGTGGTGCTCCCGGAATGAGGTCGATTTGGTGCTCAACCCCTCGGATAGGTGGTAAGCCATCAGGGACTTCGTCGGGGAAAACATCCTCAAATTCCTGCAAAAGAGCAACTATGCTCGCAGGCAAAGCCTTGTCGAGCTCAGCAACATCTAAGAGCACATGCTTGCAAATCATGAGAAGTATGGGCTGATTAGAGTTCACCACTTTTCTAACATCTTTAGCCTTAATAATCATGTTGTGCTTCCTAGTGGGAGGTGCGGCAGGTGTTTTGTCACGTCTACCCCTAGGTGTGCTCCCTTGACCCTCGGTTGATGGCTCACTCGTAGACGTGGAGCTTTTACCAGGGTCGACCGCCTTGAGTTTCCTCCTTTGACGGTCCTGTTCACACTCCCTTTGCAAGCGTAGTTGGTCCTCATAAACTTGTGCAGGTGTGAGAGGTGTAAGGACCTTACGTTTGCCATCGTGCAAAAGTGTGTACGTATTTGCTCTTCCATCAAATGTGACGTGTTTGTCAAATTGCCAGGGCCTTCCCAAAATGATATGCGTAGCATGCATTGGCACTACGTCGCACACGATTTCATATTCCCTCTACAGATTGGGTCCCTTGGCAAAGTCGGATAAACTCGTCTTCCTTCCGCTCCTGGACCAGAGGAGGGAAGAATTTCGCGTTGAACTCCCGCATAAAATTCATCCAAGTCCTGGGCATTTGTTCCCGTTCCCATTTTTGCCGAATAACGTTCCACCAGAAACGGGCCGCCCCTTCCAGCTGAAAGACGGCAAAGGTTACCTGCCTCTCCTTGGTATAGTGCAAGGCAGCAAAAATATCTACAATTTTCTCGAGCCACCTTTCGGCGACATCTGGGTCGGGCCCCCCAATGAACTTCGGTGGGGCGAACTTCTGGAATCTCTCAAGAGCCCTATCGTCACTCTCGATGTGGTTGCCAGGGTTTTCAGGGTTAGGGTTCGGGTTTTGGCCCTGTTGCTGCACCACTTGTGCCAGCAGGTTGATCATTTGCTACATGGCGGCAGCTATTTGAACGTTGGGGTCAACCCTCGGTTTAGGGTTGGGTCCAGATGAGATTTCCCCAGCACCCCTGTCCGGCGTGGGTTGCCTACGCTCATGCCCACGTCCCCGGCCACTACGTGTGCCCTTCATTGATCTAAGTCAATCTAAGGTCGAGGTGCAAAGATAATATTAAAGATAATTATAAGCATAAGCAAATAACAAGAGGTACACACAGATCAAGAGCATATATACACACAACTGTACCGAACCAGTCACACAGTAACAGTCAATTAGATACAACCAAAAGAGGTCCATGAAGGTAACAGGGTCAACCAAAAGTACTATAAACGAACTAGATTAAAGGCACAAAAGCAACTAACGAAAGTTATTTCCCTTCAAGGTCTCCATCCCGAATCTACGAGAATGCCACAATTTATATCTTACTCCAGATTAATCATACTTACGAACACCCGAACAAACCACATGAAGTTCCATAGAATCAAATTTCTAGCTCGCCCAAATCCTTTCTAACCTAGACTCTCATTGATTTAGTAACCGGGCACAAGAATCCCAAATAAAATAATTCACAACTCGAGCCGGCCGGTCCCAAGCATAAATCATCCATATTAAAGATTTCTACCCGACATACTTATCTGTCTTCCTCAAGTTCCCTGATAGAGATTTTCCACTTATAACATGATGCGATTGAGCACGAGACCCAAAGTGTACAAGTAGACCCTGTGAAGGTGCCCCTAGGCCCGGTGACACGAGCACGAGCTAAGAGATTCAAGGAGTCCCTCCAAGCCTTGGTACGTGCCATCCAAATCCAAGAGAAACCGGCCATTGAAGGAATTGAGTTGGAATATCCTTGCACGACTACTAAAATGCTGCTTACAATTGAAGATGCAAGTGTTCAAGCTCCAGATAGCGGGCTAAGCTGCAGTTAAGTACCCTCGCTGAGCCGTACGGGGATCTCGCTGCCCGGTCAGCGAGTCGGGGGTCCAAGGGGGCGACGCGCCCCTGGCTTGGGGGCCCGGGGGCGCAACGAACTTTCCTTGTTATTTTTCCAGTTTATTAGGTCTTAGTCACGGCTATTAATAGCCTCAAGCCGCATGTTACATTCAGTTTTTGAGAGTATTGAATAAAATTTCCAGAATTTCGTCCATTCCTTGTGGCAAATTCCCTTAGCTTGTGAAAGCTAAGTTGAACATCCTAGAGTTGATCCTAGGCTGTTCTTGACTTATCAATCAAGCACACATACTTGATTGTGGCGTCCTCTACCGTTAAATCTGTTCTTGAGTGGTCCAAGTTCAGGTTCAACTCCATCCAATCTTCATCGTGTTCCTCTAGATCCGAAGTTGCTTCCGCGTCTCGCATCAGCTGGCATCAGAGCTGGTTAGAGGTATCACGAATATCCTTTTTTATTGTTTTTAGATCTGTTTTAGTCTTCTAAATTCGTAGCTCAAGTGCCCGGGTTTGTCAAGTCCTAAATCTGTCTTGGTTGTTTCCTTGTCAGAAATCTGTCTTTGTTGTTTAGTTGTTGTCCGAAATTTTCTGTCCAGTTTTGTCTTGTGTTTATGTTCTGTTTAAATCCAAAAAAAAAAAAAACTATTGTGATGCATACCTTATTGTCATTCCCTTGAGTCGTTGCTGGAATTAATTTGCTGGGATGCCGAACCTGTTTGCACTTGTTTCTTGAACCTTTGTGTTGTTGCTTTGCAAAACTCGAACATCAAAACCTTATTGGGGAAGTCTTGAGCTTCTTGGATCAAAGAGGTTAATCTTGGCAGTCTTGAAACCTGAAATAAACCTTCAACCGTGATACGAACGTCGCCAACCTTGTGACGAAACCCGTAAAAGATTAGCTTCAGGATCGACAAGAGGACACCAAGTTTGAAGCGGATGACCTCAACCCGTTAATCACGTGGTTAACGAACCTTGGTATAATGGTAGAAGACGCCACAACCTAGTGCGATTCTAGATTGATAAGTCACAAACACCTAGAGAAATTCTAAGGTATTCAAGAAGCCTTGGAGAAACCAAGAAAACTCTCAAAATCTGATTTATTGATTGAATGCCTAAACCATTGGAAGTGTGGGCTATTTATAGCCTTACATAGAGATGAACAACTAAATGTGGAACTAGTCTAGAGTTGTGGTCTTGACTAAGACTAACAATTGTAGGCTTGACTATTTCCATAAGACTAAGAATTGTGGGCTTGATCAAACCTTATGAGGTCATCCCTTAGGTGAACAACCTTATGAGGTCATTGCTTAGGTAAATAACCTTATGAGATCATCGCTTAGGTAAATAAAGCAAGGCTATGGACCATTAAGCCCTTATTACAATGACTTAACTAAAACAACAAATGTGACTAGAGAAGGGTCACACATGGTTCTCTTTGGCGTGCACTACATGGATGACTTTCATTCCTTCATGCTCAAGCCCCTCCATGACCTTGGGAACAATTTCTTGGCCTTGTATCTCATGAACAAGTCCTTGGAGTTCCTCCATCATCTTCTTAGCTCGTGCTCGAGTTACGGGTCCTAGGGGAACTCGAATAGTTCGCAATGGTGTCTCTTGGTTCGTATCATCCCCCTCCTCTTCAAAAGGATTTGTCCTCAAATCAACTTCATCGTCTGCAAGAAAAGGAGATAGATCAGAGACATTGAATGTAGCGCTCACATTGTACTCACCGGGTAGGTCCAGTTTGTAAGCATTGTCATTGATGCGCTTGATGACTTGGAACGGCCCATCTCCTCGGGGAAGTAATTTATTGCGCCTTTGGACTGGGAACCTTTCCTTGCGTAGATGTAACCACACCCAGTCACCAGGTTCAAACACAACGCGTTGGCGTCTCTTGTTAACCCGTTGAGCAACTTGGTCCATCCTTCGCTCAATGTTTAGGCGTACCTGCTCGTGTAATCAGTCCTAGTGGGACTTGAACCTTATCCAATGGCATAGCTTAACTCGTATCATTCCCCTCCTCTTGAAAGCAATTTGCCCACAAATTGAAGCATGAATGATGATAAGAAAAGTTACATGCCGTCGAGTCAATTTTGTTATGATTACCACAAGTTTCATCCAATGCATAAACCACTTGCTAAGCTGGAAAGTAAACCTTGTTGAACTTTGAATCTCACGAACCAGTTTCAATGTATGCCCAACTTGATCGCTTATGATCATGAGGTAAGGATCCTCAAAGTGATGCGATGTAGATCCTATGAAATCAGACTCCTCAAACTTGAATAAGCTTGCAAAGTATGGAAGCTGACTTGGTGAAGTTGGAGCTTCAAGTGGACTAGGTACAAGATGAGCATAGGTATTGTAGTGACCATTGAAGACCTCGCTCCTTGTGTAAACTCGTGGAACGTGGTTGATTCTAATGTCTTGAGGGTACACATAGTTTGATCCTCCAAAGACGTGAACAGCGTTGAAATCATCCGATTCCATGAATGGGAACCAAATTGATCTAACTCCTAGATGACAAACTCCATGGAAACTCGCAAATTGTACAAGTGACTTTGGGATGGAACATTGTAAGATCAAAGCGATTGCACTTTGCTTGACCTGCACAAAACAAGGAACACTAGACAGAGCAATGTTAAGGTGGCAATAAACCCCCTCACTCTCATTTTTGTTGAAACTTAAAATCTCAGTCAATACTTTGGATGTTTCAATCTCTTTCTCATGCTCAATAGCTGTCTTTTTCCTCTCATTATTTTCAACCTCTTTCTCCTTTTCAACTCCCTCGGATTTTACCTCATCAGTCACAATTTCCTCATCTAGCTCTTTTTTCATACTATAATGCTCATGCTCACTTTTCATGTATGCTAGATCAGTACAAAGTTGGTCATAAATAAGTGGTACAAGTGCAGAACGACGACCATTAAATAAGAAGGAATACTTATTAGTATGTCCATCATATTTAACTTCTCGCCTCAACATCCACGCCTTGCCCAGCAACACATGTGTCATTTGAATTGGGACTACATCACACAACACCTCATCCACATACTTGCCAATTTGAATAGGTACAAGTGTGTGCTTAGTAACCCAAACATCACCATGAGCACTCGGCAACTTATACGGTTGAAGATGATCAATAGTTGGAAGATTTAATTTGTGAACCATGATAGCGCTTGCAAGATTGATTTCACAACTCTTATCAATGGCCAAGCTGCATGTTTTATCTTTGACACCACAACGAGTATAAAACCAATCATGCAACTGAGATTTGACGATATCCAATTGCTCATCTACACCACGTAATGCTACTTCTTTGACTCCCTTAGGATCAAGAAGAAGATGTTGTAAGCTAGCTTTTAAATGCCTCGTATTCGCCATGATGTATGAGGAAACCTGCAAAAAATTAGTGAAACAAAAGATATTTTTCCTCGCCACACAAGCTCACATGTTTACACTCGTCACTCGTGTACCACTCAAGTGTTTAAAACACTCTAATTAACTCACCAAGGTATTTTCAAGGCTCCTCGGTCAACTCCTCGAACAAGTTAGAACTCCTTCTAGTGTGGATCGACTTACCAACCAGGGTCACAAGATTGTAGCACTTTGAACGAAAAAAAAAATAAAGGATGAAGGGACTGACCACGACTCAAAGAATGACTCAAAGTTGAATTTTAAGGATCCTAGACAAAACTCTACCCAAAACTGGAATTTTGAGCTGCTGGTTGCTGCATTTTTGGGCAATGTTTTGGTAGATAAATGGACACTTAGAGGATTCAGAATGACACTTAAAACTGACCTAATGATGCACAAAAATTTCCAGAATTCATGATTGGACAGAAATCCCCAATGGTTGCAAAGATGGAATCCGAATGGAAGATGAATTTGTGTTGTGGTAGGACTGTTTTGGAAACCCAAGGCTGGCTTTTCTTCCTTAATCCTTTGGAAATGAGGATTAGTCTTCCTATTTACTGGTTCCCATGAATTCTAAGGTCAAGTTCAAGATTGGAATTGATTTGGTTGTTTTTGGGAACAAGGGTGGAAAATTTGACTTGAACAGGTTGGAAAATTTGACTTGAATAGGTTGGGAAATTTGACTTGAATAGGCTGAATGTTCTTCTTCTTCCTTTGTTTTTGTTTTATAATCAGCCAAGAAGAGTCAAATTTCGTGGCTAAAATGTTCTTAGTCAAGAAAGAAGATTGTTGTGGTGAAGACAAGGATTTTGGCAGCTGGAATTTTGCAGCCTTGTTGTTTACCAAGATTTGATTCCCAAAACCCAGAAACTTCAAGATTCTTTCAAGAATTCAAGATGTTAATTTCCAGAATTCAAGAAACACGAAATTGAAGATGATTTCCTCCCCAAACAATCCAAGATTTCACGATTTGATCAAGACAGATTTTGGTTGTCTTCAAGAATCCCAACTAAAGTTCCAAGAACTTCAAGATTGTGGTTTTAAACAATCAGGAACTTCAAAAAAACCCATGTTTTGATCAAGACAGATTTCCAGGAATTTTTGTAAGGTTAGCCAGCTATTTTTTTTTTTGTATGTAAACAAGAACACAAGGTAATAACTAGATAGGACTCTAAAACCCTTGCTACAAACTGATTTTTTTTCGGATGAACAGTAACCTCGAATGATCAAATAGAACAAAAGATTGGAATTGAATGGATATAACAGGATAGAAACAAGACTCAAACAAGGAATCAAGAATAAGACACAAAAAAAAAGGCTGGACCAAACCAGGCTAACCACAGCAATTAACAACAACTAGACACAAGTTTATGTCGTAACAAATCTGGAAAAATAACGCAAGAACACGAAGTAACAAATCTGGAAATTGCGGATAGCAACTTAGAACACGAAAACAGAATTTTCGACAACTTGACTCGAAAAGCAAATAAAAAAAAAGGATATAATGTGATACCTCTTAATTAGCTCTGATTACCAACTGATACGAACGTCGCCAACCTTGTGACGAAACCCGTAAAAGATTAGCTTCAGGATCGACAAGAGGACACCAAGTTTGAAGCGAATGACCTCAACCCGTTAATCACGTGGTTAACGAACCTTGGTATAATGGTAGAAGACGCCACAACCTAGTGCGATTGTAGATTGATAAGTCACAAACACCTAAAGAAATTCTAAGGTATTCAAGAAGCCTTGGAGAAACCAAGAAAACTCTCAAAATCTGATTTATTGATTGAATGCCTAAACCATTGGAAGTGTGGGCTATTTATAGCCTTACATAGAGATGAACAACTAAATGTGGAACTAGTCTAGAGTTGTGGTCTTGACTAAGACTAACAATTGTAGGCTTGACTATTTCCATAAGACTAAGAATTGTGGGCTTGATCAAACCTTATGAGGTCATCCCTTAGGTAAACAACCTTATGAGGTCATTGCTTAGGTAAATAACCTTATGAGATCATCGCTTAGGTAAATAAAGCAAGGCTATGGACCATTAAGCCCTTATTACAATGACTTAACTAAAACAGCAAATGTGACTAGAGAAGGGTCACACATGGTTCTCTTTGGCGTGCACTACATGGATGACTTTCATTCCTTCATGCTCAAGCCCCTCCATGACCTTGGGAACAATTTCTTGGCCTTGTATCTCATGAACAAGTCCTTGGAGTTCGTCCCTCATCTTCTTAGCTCGTGCTCGAGTTACGGGTCCTAGGGGAACTCGAATAGTTCGCAATGGTGTCTCTTGGTTCGTATCAAACCGTGTTCTTGTTTTCATGAAACTTTGATCTTGAAACCAAATCTGTCCAAGTTGTTTACGTTAATTGCTGTGAAATTCTGGTCTAAACTAGCTAGATATTGTGTGAAAACACCCCAACAGAAGTCAAAAAAAAATTCTAAGAATGACGGCTCTAGTTTCCAATTTTTGACCAGACTTCAAGTTTTACCAAATCTGATTCAAACTTGGACTTCCAAATCTGAACAACCTCCAATTCTTGACCAGCTTTCAAGTTTTACCAAATCTGATTCAAACTTGGACTTCCAAATCTGAACAGCCCTAGTCTTGGTCAACCTTCAAGCCACCAAATCTGATTCAAACTTGGACTTCCGAATCTGAACAACCTCCAATTCTTGACAGCCTACAAGTTTACCAAATTTGGTGCAAAATCTGACTTCCAAATCTGACCAGCCCCAAAATTTCGAATTTGAACCACTTGGGACTCCCAAATCTAACCAAACTCCAAGGTTTCCAATCCTTGGCAACCCCAAGTGTCCAAATCAGATCAAACTTTCCAATTTCCGAATCTTGAATTCTTGAATTTTCCTAAAACCGTTGGAGCAATTGTGACACCCGATTGGGCTGAGTTTTAGGTAGTAGAGTGCCCATTATTTGAGCAGCCTAAGGCCACCCAAAATACTCCAAAACCCTTACCAAAAAGACCACGGACCAGCAGCTCAACAAATTCCAGAAAATTGGGTTTCGGGTAGAGTTTTCTAGGATTTTCAAAATTTCAGCATTCAAGTTAATTGTCTTACTTTCTTTTGAGTTGTTAGTTATTGTCCAGCTATATTCTGAGTCTTGAGTCGTGTCTAGGTCTTAGTCATTAACCTCCATTTATTGCTACTAGCTTGTGTGTCACTTGTTGACTAGTCAAGAACGTACACTGCGGTGACGCCTGGTTTGTTCAACTCGAGCAACTAGCAAGCCAAGGAATTGCTTGGTAAGATTATTAGAGAGTGATACACTTGAGTGAAACACGAGTGTGAGTGACCTATACATTGTATTAAAAAAAAAAAAGAGGAACTCGTTTTATTTATTTGTTTTGCAGGTGGACTAAATATGTCTAGTGAAGTTGGTGAACAAACCATGGACATCAAACTACAGTTGGAAGCCATGATGAGGGAGTTCAAACGATTGCTTAAGAATGAAATTGAACCATTGCATGATCGAATTGATCAGTTGGAGAACTCGAAACCTCCACCTACCCCGAGTAAGGGCAAAGAATCGGCATACTCAAACGATGAAGAGGAAGCGTTTGAGGGGAGGCACCAAAATGATCAAAGGTTCCAACGTCGAGGAGATGACACCATTAAAGGTGTCAAACTCAAGATTCCCTCATTCCAAGGCAAGTCGGACCCCGAGGCGTACTTGGAATGGGAACGGAAAATTGAGTTAGTCTATGAATGCCACACCTATACGGAGGAGCAAAAGGTGAAACTAGCAGCCGTAGAATTCACTGACTACGCCTCCATTTGGTGGGACCAACTTAGACTAAGCCGAAGGAGAAATCGTGAGAGACCTGTGGAAACTTGGGAGGAAATGAGGAGTCTGATGAGAAAAAGGTTCGTTCCGAGCTACTATAGTCGAGATCTACACCGTCGGCTACAAGCTCTCAACCAAAGGTCCATGTCAGTTGAGGATTATTACAAGGAGATGGAAATGGCCATCATGAAGGCGGATTTGCGTGAAGATGGAGAGGCCACGATGGCTCGTTTTCTACATGGATTGAGGCCCGAGATTGCTGAAGTAGTGGAACTCCAACACTACCTCGACATGAATGAAATGCTAGAGAAGGCGGTTACAATTGAACGGCGCCTCAAGAGGAGGGGTACTGCACGACAAAGCACTACTTATCAAGCTGGAAATTGGCGCACTTCTCAACCAAAAAGGGAGGAGAAGGCCGCAGCTCCTTCTTACCCTCCAAGGCCGAATGGCCTCCCTTCCAAGGCGACGCCTAAGCCTGACTTTAAGGCTAATAATGCAGCTTCCAAACCACGTGGCCGAGACACCAAGTGCTTTAAGTGTCAAGGATTTGGCCACATCACTTCTCAATGCCCCAGCCAAAGGACCATGCTGATGTTGCCAAATGGGGAAATTGTATCAGATGAGGAAGAGGAGTACGAGGGGATGCCACCTCTAGAAGAGGAAGAGAATGAATCGAGTGAGGAGATACCTACGCATGAGGAGATTGGATGCCTAGTGGTTCGAAAGGTCCTCACTACCCGCGCTAAAGAGGAGGAAATGGAGGTACAACGGGACAACCTTTTCTACACAAGGTGTCATATCAAGGATAAGGTGTGTAGTGTTGTTATTGATAGTGGGAGTTGTGCCAATGTCGCTAGTCTACTCATGGTAGATATGCTAGGGCTCCAAGTTATCAAACATCCAAGACCTTATCGCCTTCAATGGTTGAACAATGAAGGGGAAATACGTGTGTTTAGACAAGTGAAAGTGCCATTCCGAATTGGCAAGTATGAAGACGAGATTACTTGTGATGTCGTGCCAATGCAAGCAAGTCACCTCATTCTTGGACGGCCTTGGCAATATGATCGCGATGTCGAATTCAAGGGAAGAGCTAATAAATATGTCTTTACTCATTGCAATAGAAAGGTGACACTTGTACCTCTCACCCCAAAACAAGTGTATGAAGATCAAATGAGGCTCCAAAAGGAGTATGAGCTAGAACTTGAGAGGAAAAAGCGAGAGAAAAGTGAGGAAGAAAAAGGAGAGAGAAGGCCCGAACCCCTAGGGAAGAAAAAGGCAACAAGTGGGTCGGCTATGAGAGAAGAAAATAAGGGGAAGCTAAGCTTGCTAGCAAAAGCCAAAGATGTAAGGCGAGCTTTGTCTTCCAACCAACTCTTACTTATGCTTGTGTGCAAAGAAGAGTTGGTCACTTCATCCATATCCACTGACTCCTTGCCTTCTACTATGTTACCTCTCTTGCAGGAATTTGAGGACATATTTCCTGAGGATGTACCTGATGGACTACCACCGCTAAGGGGAATCGAGCACCAAATCGATCTCATTCCTGGAGCACCATTGCCTAACAAACCAGCCTATAGAATGGGTCCTGAGGAAACAAAGGAATTGCAAAGGCAAGTGGAGGAATTGCTAAGGAAAGGTTGGGCTAGAGAAAGTCTAAGTCCATGCGCTGTACCAGTGATTCTCGTGCCAAAGAAAGATGGAGCGTGGAGAATGTGCACCGGCTGTCGAGCAGTCAATGCAATCACGGTAAAATATCGTCACCCTATCCCTAGGTTAGATGATATGTTAGATGAATTGCATGGTGCCATTATATTCACTAAAATTGATTTGAAAAGTGGTTACCACCAAATAAGAATGAAAGAGGGAGATGAGTGGAAAACCGCTTTCAAAACTAAACATGGTCTATACAAGTGGTTAGTAATGCCATTTGGCTTAACTAATGCACCTAGTACCTTCATGCGTTTGATGAACCATGTTTTGAGACCTTTTCTTGGGAAATTTGTAGTGGTTTACTTTGATGATATTCTGATTTATAGTAGAAGCTTAGAGGAACACCTTGAGCACCTCAAAGCCATCTTTGCAGTACTTCGAAGGGAAAGGCTATATGCCAACCTTAAGAAGTGCATATTTTGCACTGATCGTGTTGTGTTTCTAGGATATGTTGTAAGTGCGCAGGCATTCACGTAGATGAAGAGAAGATTAAGTCCATCCAAGAGTGGCCAACACCTACCTCAGTAAGTGATGTGCGCAACTTTCATGGATTAGCAAGCTTCTACCGTCGTTTTGTGAAGGATTTTAGCACCATCGCTGCACCTCTTACCGCAGTCATAAAGAAGAACGAGAAGT